>NW_026623361.1:390997-399152 GCF_030028575.1 Malurus melanocephalus | reverse complement strand
GATTATAGTGAGAGCGTGTGGAGCAGGGCTGACATTCGCCCACGCATTGGCCGCTCCCTGCAGACACTGCTGCCAAGAGCCTGAAACGGTGCCTGTTTCCCCATCACCATGGCAACCTTGAGTGGGAAGCAGCATTTCCTACAAGGCATTGCACGGAACCTCTGTGAGATGCTGCCAGGCTGCGGGTGACCCGGGACCAGGAGCAGTGGCCACCACGTGCTAGCAGCACCCTCAGCCCCCCTTGGCTGTCCTGCTTGCCAGCCACTGCCATGGCCTCTCCCAGAGCCTCGTGGGCTCTGGCACTCAGAGATGCCCCAGTCCTGCCCCAGGGTGGGGCTGGTGGAAAGATGTGAAGCTGCTGGAGATGGAGGGGCTGCAGGAACGGACCTCAAGCAGCCCCTCCACTGCCTCCTACCTGCACTGCCTTCACCCTGACCCACCTCAGGGGCTTTATGGTATGGGGAGCAGCTTTCTGAAAAAACTCCAAGCAAATATAAAAATTCAAACCATGCCAGGCTTTTAATCCCACATTCCCAAGCTGAGCAAGATCAAACTTTCTCTGAAATAATTGGTTCGCTTGCTGCAACTCTGACAAGTAACTAATTTAATAGTGAGCAATCTGGTGGCCTCCTATGATGGAGTGACTTCAACAGTTAATAAGGGAAGACTCACCCATGTCATCAGCCTAGACTTCTGTAAGGTCTTTGACACTGTCCCACACAACATCCTTATTTCCTAATTGGARAGAGATGGATTTGATGGCTGCAGTATTCAGTGGATAAGGAATTGGCTGGATGGATACAGACAGAGTTGTGGTCAGTGGCTCTGTGTCCAGGTTTGACAGTGAGATTTTGTGCACCCTTAGCCAGCTTGCAGATGACATAAAGCTCAGCAGTGTGGATGACACAAAAGAAGGATGAGATGCCATCCAGGAGGACCTGGATAATCCTGGGAAGTGGGCCCACAAGAACCTCAGGAGGTTAAATTAGTCTAAGTGCAAGATGCATCAGGGCAACCCCAGACRTGAGCACACACTGGGAGAGGAACTCATTGAAAGCAGCCCTGTGGACAAGGTTTTGGGGGATGAAAATCTGGACACAACCCAGATATGTTCATTTGCAGTTGAGAAAGTCAACCACATCCTGGACTGCATAAAAAGAAGCCTGATCAGCRGGACAAGGGAGGTCCTTGTCCAGGATCTTGCTCCTGTACTACGCATTTGTGAGAACTCAGGTGGAATGCTGAAACCAGCCCCAGGGTACCCAACACAAAAAGAATGTGGACTTGAMGCGAGTCCAGAGGAGGGCCACAAAGATTGTCAGAGGGGTTGCTCAGCCTGCAGAAGAGAAGGCCCTGGAGAGAACTTAGAGCACCTTCCAGCACAAAGGGGACCTACAAGAAAGCTGCAGAGGGACTTTTTACAAAGGCAGATAGAGATAGGACAAGGGAGGATGGTTTTAAACTAAAGGAGGGGGGGTTATATTAGATATTAGGAGGAAATTCTTTACTTTGTAAGGCTGGTGAGGMACTGGCTTAGGTTACCCTGAGAAGTTGTGGATGTCCCATCCTTGAAGTGTTCAAGRCCAGTTTGGATGGGGCCCTGGACAGCCTGGTCTAGTGGAAGGTACTCCTGCCCATAGAAGGGGAACTGGAACTAGATCATCTTTAAGGTCCCTTCCAACCCAAATCATTTTATGATTGTATGTTGCTATGATAATGCATTTTAAACAGTATGTAGGTTCACTGCAGTTATTTTTTACTTCCTCCTCTTACTTCTGATTAACATCTAACCACAGTAATGAAAATTTAAAACCTTCTATTTGCTTTGAAGCATGTGCACAAGCCTAAAAACTGGGTAAACAATTAATAAAGACTCATCCACTCTATTATACCAACCCACATCTGTGGCCTTGAGTTTGATGACTACTGCAACTGCCTAAGTTTGAAACACAGTGTGACTAGGTATAAATGCATTTTGGATATTCCCTTCTTTTGTGAATATGTGTCTGTGTGTATGATCTGGTATTAGTGGGCAAAATGAGYGGTAAAGTGAGAAAATACATTCTCACAGCTACCTTAGACACCACTGGAGAGAAAGTCTGCATAATCTAAATTGTGGTCTGCAGTAAAATGTCCAAGCCATCCAGTGACTAAATATAAATTACCTGCTCAAAGCAAGCCAACACCAGTGTACTCCCTGTTCCTACCAATCCCCTTGAAAACCTTGTTATTTTTCTCACACAGGTGTGCTGAAACTGAAGCTCAGCCCTTATTCAGACACAGTGAATCCACCCAGGAAAGAGATGCTGTGAATTCCCAGATGCTGGAAAAAACAGTGGTTATGAGTTTGTGTTGGAAAATTTGGCAYCAGGGAATTCAGCTGCAGAGCACAMATTGAAAGGATTTCATTAACTCTATCACCGGGCAGAATATTTTTCCTCTTTCCTCAGGCCTCGGTATTTATTCCTTATTTCATTGAAGTGACTACCTCAATTTCTTGCTTCTTCTTCTCCATACTCTCCCATCTCTATTCAGTGAAGTCCTTCAGCACAGTCCTGACACCCCTGCAGACCAGGCTCTCACCTCCCCTGGGGTTCTTGCCAGTGGAACATCATGTTTTATTTAGACCAAAATATTTTTCTCTCTCCTCTAACACAACTTTGCAAACATTTTTTGGAACAACTCCTTAGGTAGGGGAGAACACTACCATGATTTTTGCTTTACTACTCTAAACGGAGGAGAGTTCTATAACAGAAAAACTAAGGAAACACAATTTTCTAGGACTTCATGCCTTATGGTTGATAAGTCCTGCCTAATAGGCACAAATTCTGAGCAAAGCTGGCTCCAGTTGCAGGAAATTCATGGTTGCTTTCTCCTGTGTGAATTCTCTGGTGCATAAAATTGGGGGTTTCACAATGCACTCCTTCTGAGTGGAGACATTGCCAATGTCTCTCCCTCCTTCTTGTATGACAAATCACATAAAGAATTAATGATATTTCAATTCAATGTCAACCATGTCACACTGACTGCAGTTGGATGTGGATTAAAAACCTAGACAAGGTGAATAAAAGACAGACACCTACCTGTCTCAACCTTSTTTTAGTTAGGAAATCCAGCTGATATCTAAGTTTGTCAGCTTGCCTAATGTGCCCTATAATAGCAAAATYAAAACTTACTGGAGTTTGATGAAGAGGTTGGAGTAATGGCACCCTTGTGTTAAATTTCACTGATGCCAGAATTGTTAACCTCCCACAAAAACTCAAACCATATTGTTACCAACTCATGGATATTCCTTAGAAAAAATACAAAGGTATGGTTGGCAATAGCACAAAGRGCCCAAAATCATCACAGTAATTTTCTGGTGAAAATGATCAACATTCAATTCCACAATTTATTGGGTTTGCAGGGCCAGGTTTGGGTAGCAGTGGGGCTGCAAGGGTGGCTTCTGGGAGAAAGTTCTGGAGCTTCTCCCCATCCAACAGAGCCATTGCCAGCCAGCTCCAGGACAGACCCACCACCAGCCAAGGCTGGGCCACTCAAAATGGGCAACRCCACCATGACAACACAGTTAAGAAGAAAAAAAATGTTAATTTCAAAGGGGAAGAGACAATTAATCATGAATTGGGCTCACAATTTACCTGGAAGTCATGACAGTCAACAAATAATACTAATATTTTTTGTTATTTCTTGGGTTCTGAGACTTAAGCTTTTAGCCTTTTTTTTTTTTTTTAAATTTTTTCTCTATAATTATGAAAGTTAAATCCTTGTCTTAAAAATGAAAAATTCACCAACATTTAATTCCCAAGAATTTCATGGATGGTTTTGCCATTATATCTGAAATCATGTTAGATGACTAGATACAGCAGAAGGTTCAAAAATCAGAAAGTGATTTGCTGATCAAAGATGCTTCAGCCATTTCTGAAAACAGATGTCTTATAAACTATCCTTTGGCAACCAAATTAACTTTCATCTTCTTTCTCAGGCAGGGCAGAAAAATAAGAACTTGCATTTTAGTCATTTTAAGAAACCTAAGTTTTAAATATTTCATCTTGTCTTGCTATCAGAGAAGATTTAGTCTCACAAATCAGRTTTTGATTTCAGTGAGTCCTAATCATCCCCTGCCACTTTACAGATGTATTTCCTTTTTTCTGCTTGGTGGACATCTTTTTCATTTAAGTTCATTTCATGTTTCCCAGATTTGCAAGTTCAGGGTGCACAGAGTCTGAGTAATTCTTTCATTGCAAGAGGTTTCTGCACCTTTTATTTTGGATATAAAAGACCACAAAATCTAAACAAKGACCACTGACAATTGTTTTTCACCAAGGTAACTGCACTGTAAATACCAAATCTATACATAGACTTTTTTTTCTTAACCTGAGGAATGCTTGCATCTTATTTTAAAAAACCTGAAACTTCAGAATGATAGATTCCAATTCTTGGCACTAGAAAGAAGTTCAATACAGTTAACTGTTTATCACACCTTAGCAGCAGCCAAACCACAACTTCTTCAGTGAATAGTGTCTATTTTCTGATTTCTACCCAGTCCATCTTATTTCAATTATTCTCATGAGAGAGAAAAAAAGCCAAAATAAAATATTTATAGTCAGGGTACAGTCTGGTAATAGCTGCTGGCTGCTTCTCAGGCAGAAGAACAGCTCTTGCACGCAGTAAGGCRCTCATTTGCCTGTCATGACTTACACAAGGCTCATCACAGAAACCACACTTAGAAGGAATTTCTAAAAGCCAGTGAGATTATTACAGATATTTAAACTTGTCTCCTGACCAGCACTGATGATACAATTCCATCCAGATTGCATCCAGATTAGTAGCCCATGGCTGCATGATGTTAAAAGCACATCAGGTTATCACTGAGAATTGCTTAATCAAGCACATTTACCRTGTCTAGTTATCTCCTGATTCTTCCCAAGAATCACGGATTCCTAATTGGGTTCTGGTTTGATGCCACACTCAGACATATTGCCCTGCTGTTTACATCTCTCTCTTTGAGTGCTGAGGTTTTTTGCCTCATGTTCTTTGCAGAAAACCATTTATATTTGGGTATCAGTGATGTCCTCCAAGGGCCATTYAATAACCAGAGGCCACGTTTCAGTCCTTCTTTTTCTAATCAAGGCAAAAGACACTAGAGCAGTTGCAGATTATACCTGCCTGCTCACAACTTTTTTGGATGTTAAGGGATTAAGGGCTGTCTTTTGCACCCCAATGAAAGTCCACACTTRTCTAAACTACAAGAATCAGTTATACATGCTTAATATACATATTAAATACTCTTTTCTTGTATAAAAAGGCTTTCTATCTTGCTCAGTGAAGTATTGAGAAGCATTGATAATGTAACAGTAGTTAGAATTATACAGACAAATGAAAAAAGTATCAGAAATCAACTTAATTTTGTTGGTTTACTGCAAGAGCCCAGACTCTTAAATAGGTTTCTCTGCAAGACATCAAGCTGTCACCGCACTTTCAAGTAAATCTATCCTTTCAGATGCCACAGTGGAAAGAATCCATGTTTAAGGGGGCAATTGTTGTAAAAGGGATTTGCTGTGAAGGGGATTGTGCAAGCAGGCCAGTCCAGCAGGTCTAACAAGGGAAAAAAAACCACTTGTTTGTCTATCAAATAAGGCCTCACTTGTAGAATTGACTAAAGAGGACTTAAAGCAGCCACTGTGACAGGAGAGCCATCGCTGTGGCATTACAGTATTCCAGSATCCATGGCTCAAGTGGCAACCCCTAGTGACAGCTGGAGTGGCACAGTGGCTGCTGCAATGGCTTCAGGCTTTGCTGCATTCTGGGCACAAACAGAAAAGCTGMTAATAGTGAAGTTCCACTTCCCTTCTCCTTCCTCCCCTCTGCTGCAGAACTCTGATAACCAGGACTCAGGCCAAAAGAAAGGCATCTGTATTCAGCAGTAACAAGGACAAACCGTGTCTCCTTTTGCTGACACAGAGTGTGACCAGGAACAGCAGTGAGCCTCAGAAAAATCCCCAAGAAAGCTGCATAGATTCAAGCAGAAAAATGAAGAGCATTTTTCATCTAGCATGCATTCAGCTCCTTCAGGAGCATAACACCACACTGATGTGTTGTCAAGTGTGTGGCAGCTTCTCTGTAGAGATACTTGAGTGAGCTGAATCAGTAAATTTTATTTAACTGTCAGCCCTTCCTTGCAGCACTGTATCAAAGTCAAGAAACAAGGCTTCATCCTCATCTGACTCTCAACAAATACTGGCTGCTGGGGTACCTCGGGCAGGCAGAACCTGAGCCAGGCTTTAGAGGAGCACAAACAAGATTAGTAGCATATCAACAATGTCTGTTTTTCAGAAAAAAACTGAGAATATTCTGAGAAAGTAAAGCCCTCCATGGAGCTGGGCAGGAACGATYGATGGCAGCAACTTTGAGAGTTCTTCTCTCTGGAAGTTTGCATGCTGTCAGCTGARCTGTCAATATTTTAATTTGGTCTTTGGGACCAAAATATGAACTCACTTCAGCTTACTCAGTCTAAACTTGCTTTCTGAGCARCTCATTGAGACTCTGCCTCAAGACAAAATACAGGACAGTGATAATCCTCCATATCTTCAGCAGGTTATCCTGCTGAGAGGTAGAAAAATAGACTGCACAGTTGCACCAGCRCTTAAATCTATTTCTAGTGATTTATTTATAGGAAAAAATGCAGGAAAACTGTACTCCTAGCTCCATTCAAAAATACCAATTGGCTGTAAATGTTCTCAGCTTTCCATCAAGAGACTTTTYTTCCCTCCTCCCAACTGCTCTGCAGTTAGTGCTATCTTGTAATGTCTCTCTCTACATGTACCCATTGGAAGTGTATRTTGTCAACAGTGAAGAAAGCAAACACTCTGACAGGCTATTCTCCACCCCCTTCGTCTATTAGGAGAGAAATATTGGTTACAGTTGAGTTAATGATTACATTCAATGTTATCCTTTTGGGAAGCAAGGATCGGTTACTACAAAGATTAATTGCAGATAAACCCATAGGGTTCTTCCATTCACCCTACAGATAGAAGTCCTAGAGCAGCTCCCTCCTGAGCAGCCTTTTTGAAGAATTTTTCAAACATGAAATACTTCATTTTGGTGAAATCCTTTCCTTGCCTGACAGGAAAATGTTAAATTTCCTTCCATTTGTGGTCTGTGTTTATTTGTTTTATGCCTCTGAACTGATGGCCTGCAGCACCCAGTGCCATTTTTGAGATTAGATTCACATGACACCTTGCAAAACACAAAGTCTTTTCTTCTGGAAAGAGTTCATGCTCACATGCTATTTCTCTTCAGCCAAAAAAATAATTCATCCCACAAATGTGCAATTTTTTTTATATACACTGTACACAGAGTTAATCTTGGCATGTTTCAGCATTTGGATATGAAGAKCTTGCCTACCTCAGAGGTTTTTTGAGGTAGAGCAAACCATAYGCATTCCCAACATTCAAATCCATTTTAACTTAAACTGTCTCCAGCCCATTCCAGSAGACCATTATCATAACTAACCTGTTCAGATGCAGTCATTTCTTGCCTTCTACTCTGTCAGCGCAGATCTCACACACCGACAGACACAGGGGGAAGGTGTCATGCACCCCATTATCATCTTGCAGCACAGCTCTCCATACTCTCTCYCCCCAACCTTCCATGGTTCCTCCACAAGTGCTTTCTAGCTTGCACTCAAACATCTCCTTTTATAGCTGCCACTTCCTGGTTTCTTCATCCCAGCTGGTGTCCAAATGCCTCCTTTTACAGCAGCTGAGCTCTTTTGCCTTTTTCTGAGGGGTTACAAATCTCTGTTTCTCGTTGTAAAATGTCACACATAGAAGTTKCTTATCTATAACATTCAAAGGCACAGCGAGAAGTTGCCCAGGGTCTCTCCCTGGCTTCCCACACTACTCCACTTTGTAAGTGATCTCTGGGAGATGGTTTGGGAGAAGAAGAAAAGCTAACAATTTAAATCATTACAAGTGTCTATACACTGATCTGGCATGGGCTCAGTAGTATTTTCCATAAGATTGACCCATAAATACATGATTATATATAAAATAATTTATTACTAATAATCAAGTGTTTTTATTACATTTACCTCAAGCAGGTGTTGGGCATATGTGTAGCAGCTGTTGTGACTCCCAGTGCCTCTTATGTCTTT
>NW_026623361.1:342272-390889 GCF_030028575.1 Malurus melanocephalus | reverse complement strand
CATTTAAAACCTACCTGTGTTTTCGGATGAGAACTATCCCTTTGGTTGCATGTAGTCCATGGAAAGTGAGTTTTATGGATCCTTGTTTGGTCACAAAAGATGTTCACAAAATGCACAATCACAGTACATTTTAACAAAAAATCAGTTTTCTCAGTTTTCTTGCACAAAATGCTTCTGCATGCTCCTGGCTTTCTGCCATAGGTAACCATTAATTTAAGTTGTTCTGTGTACAGTGGATATACTTGCTCACAGAAATAAAATAGTCATGTTTTCCCCTTAGCTACTGCTTTGGGCAACTGCTTCAGCTGCTTAAATCATTTTGCTCAACAAAGGGGCTTTGATGACAAATGTCAGACAAGAAAACAGAGGACARTATTGTAAAAAATACTTAAGTTCTTGGGGTTATGGAGCAGAATCAAGTAGAATTTCAAAGAGAAAAAGGTTAGAGAGGAGCCTTTTTTCCCATGTAGAAAGCTCAAGCACTTTGGTGAGACACAGAGGTCCGATGGAAGGTCTTTACTTCCTGCTAGACTAGAAAAAAAAATTAAASAAAGGTTTCTGGTGTGATTTTGATAGTTATGAATAGGAAATTCACTTTTGCAAACATGCTGCATCACTTAATTAAAGCAAGCTATTTTTGTGAACRTTTTTGTCCATGAACCCTTTTCTTGAATATTCACTGATGATGGGAATGAACAGAATTTATGGAAATTCATTTAAAGTCAGAATGACTATTCTTGAGAATTTTTTWTTATATGCATTACTTGTTATATGTTTTTATTTCTAATGTTGGTTTGATTACCTAAAGRTAGAAACAGATGTGCAGCCATTTGCACAATGTAGCAATTATTCAGTTATTGCTGTAAATAATTATTCACATTATAGGAAATCCCACTAGATTTTTTTCTATAGTGAGTTTGTATCTGATTTGAAAATAATTGGAGATCCAGCTGAACAGGGGCAGATTCTGCCCTAGGTCTGGTTCTGCTGTACATTTCTAAAGCCATATGTGGACCAGAGCTGAGTAAGTAAGAGACAAGAACAATCCCTGCTGTGCCTCCAGTGCTGATCCCTTATGAGGCCTAGGAAAGATGGCAGGGATGAAAGGAAAAGCACTAAGAGCAGAAAATATTATGTAGCATATGCTGCTCTGGAGGCTGTGGGCTGATTTAGGCTGTGGAAGCTACTCTGATGTTTGCCAGTAGCTTTTCTGGTCCCTGATAAAGCTTGAAATCCTAAGGCACAATGATGCCTTAAACCTCCCCCAAATCCCTCGGCAATGGAATGATTACCCTAAAGGTTCTTTGCCTCTGGAGATGAAGCATGGACCCAGCTCAAGAGTCATCTCTTATAGTCCCAGAATAATGCTCAAAAGAACCAAGCAGAAGTCCCAGGGCATTKGAGCAGATCCTAGAGGACTCAGACATCAAGTTAGGATAAAGACAAAGCTTTCTGATCTTCTCACTCTATCAAACTGCACTCTTTCAGAGCCTGAAATAGCAGAGCAATGCCTAAGGGTACAATGGTGAGGCCTCTACTGGTATTATAATGCATCAGTTATTTTAATATTTCTAAAAATATTTAAAAGAAGACCAATCTCAACACAGCTTGGTATAAAAGAGAGGGGGGTGGAAGAATAAAAAGAGGAAAGGTTTATATCTGTGCTTTTAAATTTMTATATTGAATTTACCATCATACATATTGCCTGTATTTCAGACATATTTTGTTTCATTATCCATAGACAAAACAATGTAGGCCTGGTTACAGTAGCCTTGGACCTGTTTTGCATGAATCACAGTCCAAGAGTCCGGCTGTGAGGAGGAGAGAGCACTGTGGGAGATCTCGTGTTGCATTAACAGCAGCAGCAGCCACAGGGAGTCCACCTTGGCCTTTGTTCATTTCCTCCATTGCCAGAAAATACTTTTCCTACAGAACAAGAATTCCATACAAAACCAACAGACCACAGTAAAATACAGGAGGGATGGGGACTCCATCTGAGAACTTCTTTTCCATGGGATGTCTATTTTCTTTACCACGGAAGGTGCAGTAGCCTGGGGAGGTGGCCAAAGCCTTTAGAGATGGACAGGTAAGTGTGAGAGAGGTGCTGGCAGGGCACGGCTGCTGCAGACTGCTCCTGCCCTGCTGACTCAGCAAGAGTGTGCACTGGGGATGGGAAAGAGCAGGAGCCTCGGCCTGGGGCCGCATCACTGCTTCAGTTGCCTTCTAGATTTTGCCACTCCTGGTCCCATTCCCMTGCCACGAGCAGTTGTCCTTCCCTGCAGCAAGCAGTCAAGCAGTCAGGCTTTGTGCTTTATTTTCTCAGGGTGGAAAGAAAAGAACACGGCGCGGCAAGAATGAGCAGTTGAACGCAGTGCAATGCCCCACGTTTTCTGAAGGACAGGCAGTGGCGTTAACTGCAGTGCCAGAGGTGGAATTTTCTTCCTGAAAGGACAGAGAAGATGAATTACATTCTGATATGAATGACAAAAATATCCACGAGTCTACTAGACAGGATTAAAAATATTTTAAAGGGCAACTTCTTCCCGTGTTTTTTGTCTAGGCTAAATGCTAAGTGTAGAAGAAAATCCTGCTATTGGCAGATTTTTCCACAGCTTTTCAATGCATTTTCCTATGGCTTCCCCTGAGACAACTGAGCTTTGAATGGGGAAAATCCCAAATGCAGGGTACTGCCTCGCACCAGCTCTGCTGGAGAGTAAAAATCTTTATTCCCAAAACCAAAGGGGATCTCATTACTTAACTACTATTTCTGTCTGTAATGTTCTCTTCATACGTCAAACCCCCCAKTCCATCAGGGGCATATTGGTCACTGCTTAAAGACCTCTAGGACCCAGGGACGAACTGAACACATTTACCAAGGTTAATTTTTCTGATTCTATCAGTCTGTTCCAATATATTATAGGATTGCAAAAAATGCAGAATGCATATTTCTATATATTCTAGCACCCCATAAATATATATATATATATATATGCACCTTCCCAGGCTCACTAGAGCTTCTCACACTTGGAAGCATGCAAGGACCAGCACACAGAAATGTGGAGCAGCCTTGCACAGTTCCTGCCCTGCACATCTGCAGATCTAGGGAGAAAAGAGACTGAACTCTGAGCCTGTTTCCAGGTCTGCATCTCCTCTCCTGTACCTGCAGCCTGTGACAGCATTGTCTGAGCACTGAGAGGGCACCTCAGAGCTCTCCAGAAATTGAAGCTTCCAAGCTGCATAATCACTTTTAAAAATCCCAGCAAGGGAAGGAACCAGGAAGGCAGAAAGACATAAAAGCAGATTAGGAATAGGCAGTGTGAGACCTGGTTTCCAACTGCAAGGTCCTTTTCTGTCAAGATACTCTCCAAAGCAAGAAAAGTTAGGACAAATTGCTGTATTCCCAAAAAAGTTATGCARAACACTTTAAATCAGCTCCCTGATTACTTCAATGTTTGTATGATTAAGCAAACCAAAAAAAAGTCACCCAAGATCCATGCTTTATCAATAAAAAAAAGTCTATATGAAATGTATATTGTCCATTGTGCCACACTGAATAATCTACAACCTTTCATATTCCAATTCTAACAAAACTTTACAAGGAAAGTATGTCTTTTAGTAATGTGTAGTGGTTAAGTAACATATCCAAGGTCACCCAGCTCCATAGCTGGCCAGGAGCATTTTGAGCATCCAAGCTAGTGCTTCAATCAATGAGCAGTTTTTGCCAAAAAGTATAGAGCCTCCTAAACTGTGCAAAACCAGATTTTAAAGATGCAGTAATCTGCAAGTGCCYCCCCTTGCTGTTCTCTTTCACCTCCAGCTGCTGTTCTCTCAGTAATGAAAGAARGTAAAGCAGATGTAAATTCCCTGCAACTAACTTTCACAAAAGCTGGTTTAGGATAAAGAAGAGCTGTCCGAAGGAAAATGAGAGCTATGCAACTTCTAAGAGTTTCTGAAATCTATGGTTTTGTGCTTAGATTATGCGTAGCTGTAGTAATGTCTCTTTCGCACTCAAAATTCACCCCTCTGCTGAGATCAACATACAATAACTGTTTTTGCATGCTAACCCTTTGTCTTTCCATTTTAGAAATAATCAGGTAGTCCTATACCAGAGGCACTGCACTTGTCATTGTACTATGAACATACCGACGATAAAGGTAACCTGCTTTCCTCACAAACATGGTATTTGGACATTAGGGATCTTTAGGAAGCGCAGCAACACCCAAGGATCACTGGCCACTTACTGGCTCATTCTACCCAGCCAGTCCTTTGGGGTGGTTTCCATTTCCAGACAACACAACCTGAATCCTGCTACAGGGATCAATCATGGACACTGCAAATCTCTATTGCTGCCTGGCACTGCTWTCCTGGTGAGGATAAACTCCATCACTACCAAAGTAAGCTGTCCCTTGTGGGTAAACATGTAGGTTAAAATACAGAGATTGGCTCACAGAAGAAAATGGTACCTTCAAGAAATGTGGGACAGTTAGTAAGTAGGAGTTTATAGACCTCATATATCTTCCGTCTAAAAARTCCTAACCTTTCGTGTTCCTTCTGTCTATGGATAGGTTTAGCCTGGATCTCTCATGAACAGCTTGTAACAACAGGGAGCCTGGCATGGAGTGCTAAGAGAAGTATTTATATCACTTAGTGGCATTGTACGTACGCTGCCGGCGCACTTTGAAGCTGCCGTGTTAGCTGCAGGATGTATCATGTCCTTTCCACTGCTTCTGAAAGACTGGCCAGCACTTGAATTCATAAAGATTACATTATTCATGTTATTCTTAGATTTTCCTCAGTGGGATACCCAGTGTTCCCACTAATCCTGTCACTGGCAAAAAGCTGCAAATATAGGGCTTGTTTTTCCACAGAGACATCAGGAAGAAATGGCAACTGCCACTGCAGGCCATGAACAGGCTTGTCAGTCCTTGGTTCTGCAGGGTCTCAGAACTTCCAGCCCATGGGGCCTGGATAGGGTCAAGCCCCAGAAAACCACATCTTCTTCAAAGAAAAGATTCTATTTACGTGTTTCTGTTCATCACAAATATTTYCTTGTCCCATTGTCTGCAGCACATTGGTATCTCTGTCCACTGTGAGACTTTTCTTCTATGCCGTACAACAGGAGCCTTTTTGTCAGCATGTCATGCTGTGGGTTGGGACAGAATATAGTAGTGGAGGTGGGTAAAACTGCCACAGGTATATTATTACCACTTTGAAATGTGACCTGTACACCAAACCTAATTTCTAGACTGAGAAAACTGCACTGGATATTTAATATCCTTGTGTGGTCAAGACCTCTGTTGTGCATTTCATAGCTTATAAGCTTTATTGCTGCCCAAATGTTCCTCTTAACTTCAGGTATTTGATGATAGCTGTAAGCTTAGATTCCACCTACAACTCAGTCTTTCAAGCCATCTTCAGCTTCAAAAAGATGAGCAAGAATTGGAGGATCTAGTATTACAATGTTTTACTTAAAGTCAATGGAATTGCTTGTGTATTGTATGGGTTTCTACTCCATCATGGATGTCTTATTAGTTTTAGAGGCTATTTAGAGGTTTATTTAGAGGCTTATTAGCCTCTTTCTTGAGGGCTTTTTCCTACAAGTCATTTACCTTGTGATCCTGCCTGTTGTTAAGAATAAAGTCCAGATAGCACAATCTAATATTTCAGGATATTTTATATTTAAAAATCCTAGTTTGTGTCAATGACACTTTGCTAAATTAAAATAAAAGAATAGAATACTGTCATATGTCCTTAATAACTGGGTATGTCCCTTTCAACATATTTCTTTCTACTTGTCATCTGGAAAGGATAAAATATGGCAGGTTTTTTTCATTTGACACACAATAGACTCTGAGTGACTTGTTATGTAAATTACATTTAGTTTAAATTCAACTTTGGAGTAAAGAAAGACTAAGTAACTATCTAAATGAAGAAGGAAATTTGCAGTCTTGTGRGAAATATTATTCAATGAATAAGACCCCGTTAACAGAGACAGTATAGTATGGTGCAGGGGCTCATTAGAAATCTGACCAGAAAGTCAATCCGTGYCATGTATTTTTAATTGAAAAACATCAAACTTGGAGTGCAACAGGGTAAAAAAAGTCTTCTTTCAAAAAATAAAGCCTCAGATCCCACAGTCCAACCATAATAAATTAAGCTAACAGCTTTAGAAATATCTCTGAGTCTTTCATAAGTCTGTGTTACTAATAGGTTGTTGAGACAGCCTTTTTCTGAAAAATCTTTCATGAACCTGCTGCACAAGCTTTTCTCAAATAAGAAAGTCTACTTCCCTGAGGACACAGGCCTTAGACAGCACTGCAAAACTGCACATTTTGCTCAGCATTATCCACAGCCCACTGACACGTTCCTCCCCTCTCCATATTTGCSTGCTTAACACCCTCTCCAGGATGTCCATGCTGACGGTGAGGGATAAGGGGAAGCAGGTGGAGGCAGGGTGCAGTGCATGCCCTACATTTGCTATTGTTTCCACTAAAAGTTCACTCCATATTTGCTGTCAGGCAGTGCTGTGTGTGTGAGGCTTACCATGTAGAGTGGACAAGGTACAGGTAAGAGCAACTGGCAGAGATTTTGTGCCATTAATCATAACCCGTTGGTTCCAATGGTAAGGCTCTTTTGGAGCAAAGATTTCAATCCAGACARTCTAAGTCTGATCAAAGCAAGTCTACATGAGACAATACCCGAATTATCAGCAGAAATTAGCTATGAGTCCTTCTTGAATAGATGAAAGAAATAGTGAAAGTATTTGTCTCTATGCCTACAAAGGCAAGGGTTTGGTCTTGCACTCTGCGGACTGGGAATCCATGAATTTCCACTCAATCCTGCAAAAAGAATCATTGAATGGTAAATTATTTAACCTCCATCTGATACAAGTTTTCCACCAATAAAGTGGGAATTGTAGAAACTGAGCACATAATTTACAGCTCTGAGGACCAATAACATGACTTGAAGCAGTCTTCACCAGTGTAGGTGAAGGCTATGTGGGATTTCRTCGAGTCATGTCCTTAGTCAGTACAATGCTGTTGAGATGCAAGTTCTGCAGAACACATATAAATACTTGTACATTTACACTTGCAAAGAAGGCAACTCTGCATGCACCCAATATTGGAAGAGAATTCAGACACCATTATGTTAGCATCACTACCTCATCTGTTTTTCACTTAGCAGTTGATAAAAAGTCATGCTGGAAAGCTCCACTTTCACTACCATTTACATTCAGAGTCTTTTTGGTTCATTTGCCAGCATAATCTAAATGTTTGAGATTGTGTATGCAGAAAGAAATCACAGCTGAGAAAAGTATTAAAAACACCTTGACAAGCCCTGATTCATTATTAATTTCTTTTTTGGCACAGAACTGTCAAAAAAAAAATACTAGAAACTAAAGCTATGGCTTTAAACCTCAATTTCTGTCTTTATTAACACACCAGGTATAGATTTTTGCAAGACAATGGTCCATGGTCCACTAAAATGAAGCTCTAATGGGGTAAMTATGTATTCTCCACACTTTGCAATGGACAATTGCAGCTCAACACCAGACAGCACTCTWGTCTTCCCAACTGGTTCTGTTATCAAAAAAGCCCTCCTCTTTGATAGTTTAGGAATGACTGCTCATCCCACAGTCATTTTCCTTGTCATTTGGTTTTTGGTCTGATATAGGTATTTAATCTGGTATAAAATAGATTCAGTTGCTCCCAGTTACTCACTAGCATAAATTCTCCATATCTTACTYAAGTCCAGTCCCTTCTTTCAGCAATCACAACAGTGTGATTTTACTGATATACATAGAGGAACTGCATTTAGATCACCAGTAGCCCTGCAAGTGTGGAAAAGGGTTTCTCACTGATCTAAATCAAATAAAAGCCAGATTAACACCACTGACCACAGYTAGGTTATACATGCACAATGACAACCCCATCAGTCACTCTGATCTGCACCCTATACATATCAACACATCTCTGTCAACTGTAGTTCAGTAATGTATTATTAAAAGACTTTCTATAGTATACAAAGCAGGAATCAAAACAGTATCATGTGCAAGGGAATAAAATTGTTAAAGATTTTAATTAGCTGAATATTATCATGAATAGTCTTGACCCTAGAAAATTATGGGAAGATCCCTTTTWTATCCCTCAGAGCTTTAAGCCCTCCATCTCACTTCTCCTTTGTCAACAGCACTAAAACAGTGAGTGAATACCCAGAAGTAGGTCAGGATTGTTAATATCCAAGGATACCATGTTTCTGTGGTTACCTTAGCGCTCCCTCCCTTTCTCCCCCTCCCTCCCTCTCTGGAACCGAAGCACAGCCCCCATACCGTCACTCCACACCAGTGCTGCATCACCCACTCCAAAACTGCTGCTCCTGAATTACACCCACGCTCGCACAGAGCGTGCACCAGAGCTCCGGGCTGSCATCCAAAGCTGTGCTGCCCGTGGAGAGAGCTGCGAGCTGCGGGGTGCCGAGGCCAGGAGCCGCAGAGTGTCTGTCAGGCTGGCTGTCCTCTGCCATGCTGCATCAGCACCTTCCCCCATGATGGGCAGGAGGCAGTGCCAGAGCTCCAGGGATCCGTACCCTGGGATCCACGGCCCTGSTGGGTGCTGGATGGGGACAGATGGGCAAGTACGAGGACACCCCATCACCCCACACCACCACCCAGAGCCAAGCAGAGAAATGAAGTGCAATTCTTCTGTGTCGCTGCAGCCCTGATGCCCTCACGCGTGACCAAAGGGGATGTTTCTCTTCCAGGCATTCCAGATAGGATGACATGAAATAGACTGGGGCTGTGGRCATGCAAACAGAGAGGCAAAGCTTAAGGCATAAACACAAAGCAAATCAAACTGTGGCAGCTGTGTACAAAATGGGCCAGCTCTGTATTTGAAGGCGTGAGAAAGGAGCAAGCAGGCTGTGCTCAGAAAGACAGCCTTGTGAGATGTGACAACTTTAGCCCTGATTCATCATGGGGTAAATTTGTCAAAAGTGGGGCTATGCCATGGGGACTTAAGAGATCTGCATTGATTCACGTTTGGGCAGGCTTTGTACAAGGCTTTTGTTTCACTGGGATGTTCTTCCCYTGTTTTTTGACAGGACCCATGGAGTGGTAGAAGTAAGACTAACAGCCAGGCAACCATGGTTCATTTTCAGTGCTCTTATGAAGTACTGTGTCTATTTTAACTCGCTGGCTCTAAATTTGGGACGTATTTGCCCTTATTTGTTGTTGACACCAAGGTTCATGACTAGCAGCTCTCTTGTCAGACTATTCAGGGAGCACCCTGAGCAATGGGAGACACGCTGGGCAAAGGAGAGTGTTTGCAGGGTTTGGATTAGAGCTCCTGCTGGTGCAGACCARCACAGCCCAGGGACAGGTGCTCTAGGACCATATGGCTTGGAGCAACTGAATTACTGAATCCAGTTGTGATTGCAGACTTCATGTAATACTTCTTTAATCCAGAAGAGTCCAGACAGCATCTACTCTACACCAAGGAGTTCCCAGCACTACATCAGCCACCCTCTGACAGTACTTGCCAAGAACTGTGTGTCGATTTTAACCATTTTTAGATACCTGCTGAATTCCAGATTTAAGGAACTTTCTGCTATGACAAATTAACACTTCTCTTCTGTCCAATTCTGTCCCTCAACTCATAAAACCTTCATACCCTTCATGCCCAAAAGAATACCCTTGGAAGTCAGTCTTGATTGMAACTGAGGCTGTAAGCATTTTAAATTTTAATTACAGTTATTCAGCATGTGAATGGGAGGATCTCTAGCATTTGGGATAACTGCTCTGCAAAAGTGTATAAATCCATCAGCTTTCTACTCATAAACTGATAATGAAGGATGTAATCAGAGAAAGTGGGTGGAATACAAAGCTTTTAGCTCTTGTGGGTACATAAGCTGTTCATGGAATTCTAGGCAAAAAAAWCCACCACCAAATTATAACACAAACCATCAACTTTCAGCCAATACCATCTGCAGTGAATCACAAAAATTGTGTGTGACTGAACCTTTGTAATAGGGCTTTAGTCGTCATCTGACAAACACAGAGGTGAATTAGAATTTCATTCAGAAATAATTCCTGCTGTTAAAAAGCTAATTATTTCTAGTTTATCTTTTAAATTTTTCTGGTCAGCTTCAGCTTATAGCGATTGCTTCTTACGAAGCTTTTCTCCACTAAATGAAAGAGTTCTTTAATACCTGGTATTTTCTCACTGTGACGTTATTCAGACCATAGCCAGGAGACTTCTAAATCTTCTTTTTGATAAGCGTAACAAGTTAAGTATTCTGAGGTTTTTTGGGGTTTTTTTTGTTTTTTTTTTATTTAATAGAAAGGCATTCTATCAAATTATAATCATATTTTTCTCCAAATATTTTTGCAACCCTTTTTCTGCAACTTAGTAATTTTTTCAATATCCCATTGAAAATGTGGAATCTCGAGCATTATCCAGCAGCCCATTTGAAGTATCATCAATGCCATTTGAAAAGGAAAAATCTGCAATTTATTATGCCTCTCTCTACTCATCCAAGAGCCACATTCAGACCTCCTTTTATATTAATGTCTGTTATCTAATGAATTGCCAAGCCAGTTCTTTATGACATCTTATCAGTAAATTGTCCAGATACATTGATTTAAATTGATAGCTAAGTGACATGCATCATTTGGCATCTCCAGCTCCTAAAAGTCCAGTAGTCACTTCAAGGGCTTATTTTCCATCCATGCCCATAACATACAGAAATGCAATTGCACGTGCCTGTCTGTCTGTGCTCTCTCAGGTCATTCTTCCATTTTCCCCACCATGCCCCAGAACATTCCGGATCTYTGTTTTCCAAATCCCTACATACAATCTGTAGTGCTAATGCAGCTTTGCAGTTTGCATGGTTCTGGCATTACACTCAGTCTCTGCAATCCAGCCAAGATTTCCAGAGAGGATGCTCTAGGCTGCCCATACACAGAGCGTGGGGTAATCCTCTGAGCCCAGGAGGACCTGCTGAGCAGGGAAGGAGGCATCCTTCAGAAGAGAAACACTGCGAGGGAATTGGACAGAGGGCAAAAACGAGCAGCAGCACAAACAGACAAAATGGGAAGGAGATGGGCAGACAGGGAGGATCTGCTGTGCTGGCTGCCTTTTTGAGTAAACTTGTCTTTTTTCTCCRCTGTCAACCTCTGTACCTCAGTTTGTCACTTAGTGTGTTACCTTTTCCTCCTCTCTACTTCCCCCTGCAATATCCTTTCTCCTGCTGCCTTTTATTCCCAGTTGACTCATTCTGACTTATACTCGCCCTCCCCTGCCTAAGCTCTTTGTGGAAACAGCATTCCTCCTGCTGCTTTCCCACCCCTCCTTAGGGCCCCGTGTGTCAGCTCCTTGCCCCTTGTCCTCCTCCTGGAGGAGATTAGAATGTTTCTGGGGCAGGGACTACTTGCAGCCGTGTTCACCCAGTCCCTTGTGCAACCGGGTCCCTGCACTTGCTAATTTTATTTTAGCTGCTCTCCTAATAAATGTGACTAATCGCAGTAGCACTGTGATGTCTAGTAGGAGAGACTGATGAAATAATTGTGTAGTGGGGATGAARCAGCCAGGCTGATGGTGAAGCAGAGCAGGCATTAGCTGTACCAAACCTTACATAACATTGCAGGCTGAGTGAGAAGCACCCAGAAAGAACTCACTTCATATCTCACCCCTTCCTCCCCCTTTATTATGAAAAAAAAAAAAAAAAAAAAAAGAAAAAAAAAAAAAAAAGAAAAAAAAAGAAAATAGTTAGAATTCCTTTCCTGCTGCCACATGCCTGGGTGCAGGTCCCTGGGCTCTCAGTGGGGTGGCAGGGACAGCTGCTGCTCTGTGTCGGCTCAGGACTCACTCCAGCTCTGATCCCACACGGTTTGCTGGGCACAGASTCAGGTGTCACTGATAAAAAAATGGTGCTCTGCCTTCTGATTCATGATGACTCTTTTTCCACCTTGAAGTGATGTGAAATATAATTTGAGTTTCAATATATGGCTGGGGGAGCTTTCTTCTCCTGTTAAATAATTATAAGCCTTGCCTGTACTGATGTTTATGTCACTTTAGACGGCTGATATCTGCTGACCACCTTCCTGAAAGATTACAAAAGACCTGTGAAAATGAGAATGAGGAGATGGACGGATGGATGGACCGACGAGGGATGCCTGTACTACAAGGAATGAGCACAGAAAGCTTGGATTAGAGTGAACAGCTGGTGCAGATTCAATAATCAACTGCTCTGAAAGAAAAGCCTATTTTTTTCTCATCTCATGGCATTAGAGAACAGGATACCAGAGCTGCCAACCTTACAATTGAAATCTGCCCACACAGAATAGCAAATTCCCCTTGGCTTGCATTTAAATGCCCCTGGCTCAATTATAACTCCGTACAGTCTTTAATACATACGTGTGGTCTGCATATTGTCCTGCAAACAGAGCCCTGCACTGCTTCTCTCAGCATGTCTCTGCCTTCATTTTAACACCAAAGGGAGGGACGGGGCGGGGGGAGAGAAAGGAGGACAGAGAGCTTATCGAGTTTACAGCTGCTGCTGAGAATATTGCTTTGATTTTCACTGCTGGTCAGGATTCATTTCCACAACAGGCAGCAGGTTGGGGCGCTGAGTGCTGGTTTAGCAGACTTAGGAGGTCATTCTTCAGGACAGCCCTTTGGGAGCAGCACTCCCCTCCGAGCAGCCAGCTCGCAGCTGSGAGCCCTCCTGGCCAGCTGTGGATGAGGAAGGGCTTTGACACTTYGAGCTCTCAGTATCCAGACAGGAACAGCAGAGCTGGAGTACAAGTCTCCATATGAAAAATGAGGAGGCTTGTTGGCTATTGGTTCAGGTATTTTGGTGATGCTAAACATGGCAGCATTACCTGGACTTTCTCTGACAGCAGCAGCAGCAGCAGTAACAAGAGTGCACTCTTCCTGCCTTTGGTGCCAGCCCAGCAGGCAGCCCTGAGGGCCAACATAAAGCCCTTCATTCTGTTTCCACAGCCCCTGAGCCCTCTCCACAGGCTGCACACCTGCCCAGGTGCCAGGGGTTCAGCTGTGAGCTAGAGCAGACCTGACCATGATGGTGACAAATGGGACAGCAAACAGCTGCCAGGTGGGGCCATTTTTCTCCTCATTCTGTCAGATGTGAATAAGAGGTTAACAGCTCAATACATCACACTTGATCACTTTAGCCAGTATCTTGTCTTTTGAAAAAAGTAGAGGAAATATATTTTTATTTTTTTAAAAGGGTTATAATTCCATCTTTATTTTGAAGGATCAGGATGGCAACAGTGATCAGAACTCGTTATCATGTAGTTTTGAGCCATAACAGGATACTCATATATTCAGGATACTGAATATTCAAAAGGAGAGAACCCAAAAGCTTGAGCTGCAGGTTTGCAGCCGACCCTATTAATAGCCACATCATATTCCTGTTTATTCAGTGGTCTTTTTTTTAAGGGAAAACACAGCTCATCCCTGCTGCCCCAAATGCAAGGAGAAGACTGGAAGGGGCTGCATGAAAATGTGTCAGYCTGGGTCCCTCCTGTGCTTCTTGCAGAAAGGAAAGGAAGATATTAATGCAGATGATTTTGTTACATAAATACATGTTGTATCAGGGCCATTTTTAGCGTTTGTGGGGGTGTGAAGAACTTCAAGCTGCGTATCTATTTCATAGGATTCAGCTGAACTGAGGAAAAGGACAGAGAGTTTTAAGGTAAACTATCAAGATACATTTTATTTAAGCCCACACAATTCTGTACAGAGCTCCACATGACAGAAACAATATTTCCCTAGCATGTCTCTGGCCTCAGTAGTGCCTTTTAATGCTTTGTAACTCAAAGACCTCTTAATATAATTGGATAAAATTAAGGACAAATTTGTCATCAAATTTCAAATATTGTGTCTGCCATTTGTCTTTAGAGAGTTTCAGTTTCTTTAAATTCTGAAGGGSTGCAACACTTAATTAAAATGAAATTTTAAAACCCAGAAATCTAATTTTTTATTTAATCTCTAAGTAATTGAAACCTCRAATAAATAATTTTCTTGTCAGGAAGAAGCCCATTTTTGAACAAAATAAAATCTGGCGGTAATTTCACAAATCARCTTCATAAAATACAGAACTTCTCTTGATTTCTGAGCAGCTTTCTGTCATCCCTTCCACTCCCTGAGAGGTGCCTGGGGCTCACTTCACCCTTCCTGATGTGTTCAACCCTACAGAAAGCAGAGGGTGAGCTGTATCCCTAAGCAGAGCTGTGCCAGCTGGGCACATCTTACACCCAACCTAAAAATGGGCCCAGGTTTAGTGGTGGGTGTAGGCTCAGGGTGCCTAGGGCTGGTGTGGGCAAAACCAGATTTTGCCCTGCTTCCACACTGGAAGTGTCCAGCTACCAAAGCAGCAAGGAGATCTTCTGAGGGTTTTTGGCTGCATATGTTTCCAAAAAGCAATTTCTCATATTATCTCCATGGCCATCTGAGAACATWTTCCTTCTGGAATGCAGTTTTAGGGGACTGTGCTTTACTTACAAGAAAGTTTTCATAGGATTAAATTGTGTTACGTTTTTTGTTTCTTGTGCTCTAAAAAAATGTCTCCTTGTTTTTAAAGAACCATTTTTTTTTTTTTTACAAAAAAGACATTTAAAACTAATACTTATAAATCATCTGAATTTTTAATTTGGTTAATTTCCACACAGCAGAGCTCACSATGCAATCCACATGGCAGATCCCAGCTGGGCCACGGTGAGCTACCAGGTGCTCAAAAACTAGAGGGAAGAGAAAAAGGTTAAGGAGGAGAAAAGTTACCTAAATAAGCCTAGTTTAATATAYTGAAGATCCATGCCAGTCTTGATCCAGAGTATTCTAAAAACACGGTAAAGAATGTCAGTCTCATTTAATAAAATAAGTCAAAGACATGAGTCCATATTTTTGGCATTTCACCATTTTGGAACACAACTTTTCTGCCACAGGGGTCAAGTTTCTCAAAACAGCATTTTAATTTCATCCTGAGTCTGCTGCCACCYGTGAATTACTGCTCTAAGAGATTAATTTAAAGCCACCCTCTGAACCGGCGGTTTAAGTGGAAAAGAACTCTTGAATTAATTTCACAATAGTTACAATAGTTCTCTTTGGTGCTATAAGAACAGGGAAGACTCAAACTCCCACTGGGCCCCCATATTTGCTCCTCAATGCTCCATTTGCTCATTTTGTTGATGACTTTATCTCAGATTTATTTTGAAGACACTAAACTCCAGATGAAAATCCATCCTTGCCTTATGGAAGGAAGCCCCGGAAGGGAAGAAAGGTTTAACATTATTGCTCAACATTCATCAAAGGAGACAATATAAATGCAATATATCATAATGATAAGGATTTCTGGATGACCCCTTAGACTCTAGAGTACAACTTTGGTCACAGGGTAGGAGGAGATTGAGGAAATCAGAAAGACTTCAGAGAGATCGTATTCTGCAGGGAACAGTAAAACTGCTAAAACTGTCCTTTACACAGGCTGACTGCCCAAAGCCATGGTTTTTCTTTCAGGAACAGGAAATAAAAATATTTAGGATTTGCATCTTGAACACAGATTAAAATTCATTTGCAGTAATAATACATTCAATATGAAAGAAACAAAACAATGGAAGTGTCATCATTAAGAACCCTTGAATCTGGTTCAGAATGAGATACACACTGGAAAGAAACATCCAGTACCAGCTACAAGGACAGATGAACAGAGAAACTGATACAGAGACAGAAACCTTTTGTTTCCCCTAGAAACATAGAGTGTCTCCAAAATGTGTGTTTACTCTGTTTGCCACACAATAATACCACAAAAGCACTTCTCAGTGTTTGACAGCTGAGACAAGAAGTTGCAAAACCCAAACCTCACAAAACRAGTCACAGTGGCAAGTAGGTTAAAAATTAACAAAACCTGTAAACAATAAATGAAATCACCCTCTTGCTCTGACACTCTGCATTACAAAAGAAAAGAAAGAAAAATAAAGAATGGAAGGAAAACACAGTTCAATGTCTTCAGCATGTGGCTAGGAAGCAGGAAGAGATCAGCCTGGGATTTTGTGAAGATTTCACTGAATTCAGTGTCTGTAGCAGCAGTCCCAGCTCAGAATGCTCCTGGGACAGCTGGGAGGCACCACTGTGGTATCACCAGTGCACCAGGTACCTCACCAAAGTATCCTTCTGCAGTCACAGCAGTAGTGGGCATTTCTGAAGGGTCAATCAACWCAGCTAAAATCTGTATATAACCATCTGTCTGGGTACATGCCTATTCTCTTCCACGTAACTAAGGTGCTTAAGTTAGGATCTTTGAAGTTCTTGTGCCCCTTTCTGTGTAAGAAAGAGAAGCAGGGTACTTCTGGAGGTGGCTTTGGCTTTGTTTCCAAGGGGCWATTTTTGCTGGTAGCTAAAGCAATGCAATCTTTATCTCCTCTTCTCCCCACCCACATCAGCACAGGTAGGTAGGTGACAGTGGAGCAATGTTGTGAACTGGGTTAAAAGAAAGCTCAGAAAAGCCCAACCAGCCAACTAACACACCAGCCAATAAATCCCACAGAAATTAGATAAACCTTAACAGTTTAGTGGATGAAACAARTAGTGACCTGATGATGAGAGCATTTGTTCTCCTGAGACATGTTCATCCTCATGCGTTTAAGAATACAGAATCGAATTAAGAATACAGATAAGCACAAAGGTACTGAATACATTCCACAAAGCCTTTCCTCAGGGACCATGAAAGATTGAAT
This sequence comes from Malurus melanocephalus, assembly GCF_030028575.1. Taxonomy (NCBI): domain Eukaryota; kingdom Metazoa; phylum Chordata; class Aves; order Passeriformes; family Maluridae; genus Malurus; species Malurus melanocephalus. The sequence goes on along the minus strand of NW_026623361.1, from coordinate 374,136 downwards.
GATTGCATGGACAGATAAAAAAGGGAAACACTAAGAACAGATAAATCCCAAATTCATAGTAAAACTATGAGAAGTCGAATGACCTTTACTCATCTTCCTTCACCTCTCATCCTTACAAGGAGAGAGAAAAAGAAGTTGCTTTTACTATGTTATGTTAGCTCTTTTCAACAGACACAGTGGATTCTATTTTGTTCCTGTAAAGCTACTCCAGCAAAGGTTATATTTGTGTGCTGCTTTGTACAAAAAAAAAAAAAAATACATTATAAGGACACAGACACAGTATTTATTCAATCACTGTAATACATTATGTTTCTACTCAAGGATATTTCAATATGCTTGCACAGTTTAGAACTGAAAGTTTCCTTAGATAAATGCCTTCCTCTCTTTTTTCCTCATGTAACTATACAAGACCAATACCCTAAATGATAATATATAAGTATATACATGTGTTATGTTGTTTTGCTAGTGCTGTACATGGTTGTATGCACACATCTTTGCCTGCTCAAACAGGACTTGCAGCCTTGCTGTATTTGTTAAATCTTGCCTAACTCTATTTGATAAATGCTSCCTTTAAAATCTTTCCTCTATAACATGAAAAGTCAATGCCCTAATTTTAAGTCGCCCTTTGAAAGCRAGCCAGTATTCAGATGGATATTGACTCCAGGCCTGCTGGTTGTTCTACAGCAGTGTTTGGAAGGCTGCTGTTCTAATGAATGTGCTAACATTTGATACACACACGAAGAAAATCAATAGCACTATTTTTAAAAAAGCATGTGGCTTTACTAAGTACACTGTCACTACCCCGTTGTGCAGAATTTACTAGAACCCTCCCTATATGACTAAATTGCTGCATCTGGTTCATTTCCCTACTTGCCTGCCAGAATGCATAATACCAGACTTCAAGGACATCCAAAGTCAGGCCTCTGAAGCAGAAAAAAAAATGCTTATTTAAGTTTGAGTTTAAGTACCTGAAACTCTCACGCAAGTGTCAGTTTTTCTTCATTTCTGCCCTGCTGTTTGCACATAAGACACCTAGGGGACTCAACAGTTTCCACATCAGAAATTTCTGCTTCTGTGGTTTCTGAATGAATTGGGTAACTATGGGCAGAGAATAAAATGCTTTTATAATCACTGTTGAATAAATTAATCCCTGCTCTTTGGCTCCTTGTCTTCACTAGGCAAATACACTGCAAAGTTACTGAATGTCAGCCTTAGCTCTGCTCCAGCCCATATAAATCACCCTGTTTTCCAGGTAGCTACTGAAAACATTCAGTCCTTGTGAGTGAGCAGGCTAAAAACCTGTAAGGGAAAAGGTGCAAGAAGCAAGCCCAGATGAAATCCAAATGCAGTATATAGTCAAACACTTCTACTCACACTGACTGAATTCCAGATCTGAAAATGTGTCTTCTGCTGAAGGAGCTGATTCAATGCTGTAGTATGTAGGCATATACTTGAACCAAGGACTAAATATAACACCAAAGAAGTCAACAGTTAAGGCAAGACACAAGACTGGTTAAAAATCTAATATTATGTTCAAGTATACCTTCAAGTCTCTGAAAAGTTGCAAAATTTCAGAATATAAAACTATGTGAATCAATCAAAACTAGTTATTTCCATGATTTGACTCTTCAGTGCTAGTTAGTTGCTAAAACATGGCACTGACCTCAGCAGAAGGAGTAGAGGTTTCTTCATATGCATTTGTATATGTCTGTAGCAGACACAGGTTAGCTGAGAAAGAAGTCAAGCAACTTCACCAGAAGAAAAATATAGATTTTTCATGTGGTCCACATGTGCCAAAAGATGAGCTGGTGACCTTGCTCAAGAGAGCTTTGGCTGGAACTCAGGAAAAAAAAAAGGGAGTTTATGATTTAGGTCCTTCCTGACTTAAATTATTCTATAAGTCTATGATTTTAAGTGAAAAGAGTTTCTTTTCTCTTCYAGTTTGGGCAAGCAGTGATCATGATAGAAAATACATTACTTGCTTTTTTATTTTTTTTTTTTTTAAAGTATATAATTTCAACACTAGGGCTCCAAACGCAAACATAATACTGAAAAGTTCATATAGCATATGGTATCCTTCTGAAGTCCCGTAGAACTGATACAGAAAAGATAGAATATTCTTAGCAGAGATTCAGAGGATATTCATTAAATGGAATACTTGGTAATTCAAAGAATGTTTTTCCTCAAAATGAATAATTAGAAAGGGAAACTCATTATCACAGACTGTTGTCCATGTGGAGAACAGAATTAAAGTGCAGATTTAAGAGAAGAATAGGCACTTTTTTGGGTTAAAAGCACATCATGAGCACAAACTCAAATACAGATAGTGTTCTATGCAGTATCTCACCATGGGGGACTAGGAATGATATTTTCTTGCTGGTAGATTACTACTGCTGCCCTTGTGTGCTTCTTCTTGCTTTTTCCTCCTAGGTGCCTGGTGGGTGTCCTTGCCAGACAAAATACCAGGCTATCTAGGTCACAGACACCAAGACATTACAGCACCTCTTCAAAACATTCCTCTCTCTTTCAAGAAAGGGATAAAAGACAGCACAGGAAGTTTTAACAAGTGGTTCTTGCTTCTCTTACAAGAGCACCGAGAGGATCTGGGCTACGCTGCTCTCCAGAAACAGGGATGGCACCTGAGCAAGCCTGGCAATGGCTGCAGCCAGCCTGTGGCACACCCTGCACTCGATCTGGAGCAGCCAGCACAGCCACAGGCGCAGGATTCAGCCTCGTGGGCATCTCAGAGTGCAGCTGTGTGAAAGCCTGGGCTGAAATCTCCTGCCTTGCTACCAGCAGTAGTGAGCTTGAAGCCGTGATGGCCATGCCCACTGCTGCAGGAGTCAGCTCTGGCCTGCTGTGATCCTACCTATTGAAATGTCATTATCCCCACTTTCAAAAGACTCCTAGGATAAAGAAGGAAATGAACTGAATTACCCAATCTTTCTGTATATTAGGTGAGGAATTGATCCCAGTGTTCTTAGGCCCCAATGGGCTACTTTAACTCCACATTCCCTCTTACAGAGATGCTATAAAGTTAAACTAAAGTGGCCTCTATGCATTTATAAATGTCTGATACTGGGAATGGAGAGAACAAAAAGACTATTCTACCCTTCACACATAAGCAGTACCATGTAAACAGGAAAGAGTGGGAAGGCAATCTCCACTASAGRCCTTTCTAATGAAACCRTGCTTGTGAAACTACAATCCAATAAGGAATAGGCAGGAAACCATCTATARATCCATGGCTCATTCTGATCCCTCATTATTCAAAACAGTAGCCTTGCAAGGAGTCYAGAGGTTGGTATCAGAAAAGGCACCACGCAGTGCTGCCATGTGAGCAGTGGTCAGTCAAGTGAGGGGAAGCTTCCAGAGGCACAGCATCCATGAACGTGATGGCAGGAGGGAGCAGCAGCGAGGTCTGCAGACAAATATATCTGTAGGTCACTGAGCTTCCACAAACACTTGCTGAATTCTTCCCCACATTCTTCTGTCTCATATTATTTAATCTACCTCACTAAATTAGGTTCTTCACCAAAAAGTCAAGCTATTACAGATTGTTCTGTGGTCTGGACGTCACACAGGGGTGTCTAGCACACACATATTAGATTAGCTTCTGGGCAGGTATTCATCAGCTCTAACCTGATAGAATACCAGCTGTTTTTTCTCTTCAGCTGACATTCCTTTCCACATATAAGTGATATAAATGCATGCATTTCTGCCCAGATCAGTAGGCAGTATCACTTAGCACCCAGAACATGGGCACTGCTGACTTTCTGAGCTCCTTCTGCTCCTGAGGCAGTTTGTTCAGTCATGATTCATTTTAAGCAGATGATTCCCACCATGCTGGACAATTTCTTCTTTTTTTATTACGTGATCTCTCCAACTGCAGAGGATATTTTGTCACCATGCAAAATTTTGTTATGTGCATGATACGTCCTGCAGGTTGTAATGATCCCTCTGGATTTATGGTAATCAAGGACATTCCAGAAAGCTAAGAACTTCATTATTTGTAGGCTCAGATTTTTATGAGAAGTACATTACTGCTGATGAGTGTTTCTCTAAGATCTGATACTTTACCCATTGGTGCAGGAGAACTAATAATACTGGAAGGCATTAATTTGTCTTACTCAAAATCGTAGTTCTGATTAAAGCAGTAAGAAACTTTCTTTCAGGCTCTGTTAAGACCCTTTATAGAGTCAACCACCTAATAAACTGTACCTAAAGGAAGCCTGTGAGAAAGACGGAGAGAGACTTTTTACAAATGCATGACATGATAGGACAAGGGGAAATGGTTTTAAAATAAAAAAGGAGAGATTTAGATTAGATGTTAGGAGGAAATTCTTTACAGCGAGGGTAGTGAAACAGTGAAACAGGTTGCCCAGAGAAGCTGTGGATGCCACATCCTGGAAGTTTTCAAGGCCAGGTTGGATGGGGCTCTGAGCAACCTTGTCTAGTGGAAGATGTCCTTGCCCATGGCAGGGGGGTTGGAATAAGATGATCTTTAAGGTCCCTTGCAACCCAAACCATTCCATAATTCTGCGGTATGAGATAAAAGTAACAGCCATACAATGCAATGGGCCAGACTCTAGGCCCAATGATGGATTGAGCAGAGGGATTCTTTGGTCAAAATCAACACAAGTTCAATATGTGTCTGTGTGAGGGAAAGACCAGCAAAACCTGCCCAAACAGCAATGAACCAAGTTGCAAGAACATCCCCAAGCAGTCAGCAGGGAGGTCTATGGCCATGGARTACAGGGAGATTTGAGTTGTGAAAATGGCTTGGGTGTTTTTCTTTTTCTATCACAATTAGACAAAGAAGAATCTGAGGTCATTAGCTGTAAATAAAATGCTTTTTTAAAAGATTAAATCTCATCAGATACTTACAAAGGAAAAACAAACCCCAAAAATTTAAAGGCTCTGGATATTGATGAGCAACTCAGAGGACTGATGATGAAAAAAGGATTCCTGGTCACATCCTCCTGACTGTGTTACAGGTACTTCTAACTGGCAGCCCTTTGCCCTGGCACCTGATGGTGAAACAGCTGCCCGTGTAGGATACCAACCTGCTGTTAGGTCCTATGGGATTGATGGAGCATGGGCTGCATCAGAGTGGCCAGGATGACAGCACACACCTTGTTCCACAGGCTGATTGTGGAATATAAAATCTACAGGAAAAGAAGAAAGGCCCTGGGTTTGCTGTATGTGAGATGTTTTAATTTGCACACATGCAAGTGACAGACACTTTGGAAGTTTCCACTTTGTATTCTGCTTTCATCTTAATTAGCAATAACTTATTCTTCCAACAAGGGAAAATCCACAGAACACAGATCAAGAGAAGGAAACTGCAGTAGTTCTACAAGTCCCCTTCATTCAGCTGTTAATACTGTACTTGGAAGGGTATGCGTGTAGTGTCATATCATCTCTAATGACCAGGTTTCACAGAAAGAAGTTAAAATCATTGTTGTGACAATTAAGGACAGCTACAGCAGGATCACACAGAGTGAATTAAGCCACATTAGTCCCCACAAACTGTGAGCAGCACATGGATGCTGGTTCTTCATCAGCCTGGGCCCACCTAACTGCAGGATTCTCGGGCTTGGCTGTTCTCTGGYCAGCTCCTGTGAATTTGGACATTCCCCTTCGGGCTGCTGAAATKGAAGGTAAATTAGCCATGCTGAAATGCCAGGGCACTGGGGCTGCTGAGTGTTGGAGCTGTTTGGGGAAGGAGGCAGGGTCCCATGGCCAGGATGTAGGGAAAAGCATGACCACGGAAACTGGCTGATACGTGGCTGAGGTGCTTGTCGAATTACAGCCTTAGCTGTGAAAAGCAACAGTTTTCTTTCTGTGAAATGAAGTTGCTGATGCCAACCAGTAGAGCATGGCGACTTTTCAGGTGGCTGCCCATGACCCAAACATCTGCTGCAATAGTGTGATAGAAGAAAAAAGTGACTTGGTCTGACTAGCATCTAAATCACTTCTGTATTAACTGGCCAAACTTCTTGCAAGACATGCTCACTTTTTACAGAAAAGCATACAGGGAAAATGAAGCAATTCTTTTGCAAGCTGCAAAATGCAGTCACTACAAGTGGGCACAAGTGCAAATGAAGCAGCCAGGAAGCACTAAACCCCCTGCCAAAGAGCCCCTCTTGGTATTTATTACATGGCAAAACAGTGGCTCTGTACAAGCTCCATTTCAGAGCCTAGAGGTAAGTTCAGGATAAAACTGTGACAGTGCTAGTGGTATAGTGGAGGAATCCTGACACTGCTGTTTTGCCTCAGAYCAGCCCTGCCAAGCGTGGGAGGACTGGGTTCCAAAAATGATGGGCACTCACAGCTGGTGCCAATGACAGGGCAAGGCACAGCTCCTGGCACTGTGTCCTGAAGGCATCTCCTTCTTCCCCCAGCAAGTGCTACCTGGCCAGACTCTCCACTTCCAATTACACAGTACTTTCTGTTTACAGTGATGTTCATGTATTTTGGACCTTTCTGCTCCACAGAAAACATGGCAGTCATGCCCTAAATGAATCTGGCCTTTCTTGGGTAGACACTGCACCATCAGCTTTCCCAAGCAGAAATCAAGTGCTTTGCAAGTGAATGCCCTGCTAAGGTACGAGTGTGTCTGTGGTGCAGAGCAAGGGGAACCAGCCATGCACCAGAAGGGCAAGGGCTCTGCTGTGTCACCAGGGCATCATGAGCTCCTACAGCCCCTGCTCCTGCACCCCGAGGGTCAGCCCCACGCTGGCTCTGCCTACAGACTACAATAAGCCCACTGGGATGTACCAGAACGGGATTTGCCTTTGCTTTGTTCTACCAAATGGATGTAACAGCAACAGAGAAAATGCACAGAGGGGATTTTCCAGCCAGTCATTCAAGTAGAAGAAGAACATGAAAAGGGAGAAGGAGAAAGCAGAGTAACATAGTCAAAATGAAAGCATGCAAGAAAGATAGGGTGGAAATATACCTTCTGAATCTTTGGCTCAGGTTCCTCACTATTTCAGCAATCCTATCATATAAATCTCCTTAAACTCAATCTCAGGTTTGTTGGCTTTTCCTGAACCCTTCTACTCTCATTGGAAAATTATTTTGGAATCTCACTCCTCTCATTACTAGAATCCTTTTTATTTCCAGCCTAATTTTATTCATAGCTATATGGCCACATCTTCTTGTGGAACTTYAAGCTATAGTCTTAACTCCAGCTTAAGCAGTTCTCCCTGGATGTTAATATCACAGTTCTGGTTTTATGCTTGGCTTAAGTTGTCTCTAWGTCTGAGACAACTTATGCTGCCAAACACCTGATTACAAATATGTGTACAGGCATGGCATTCCCTGGTCACAAAATTGTCCCTCTGCCAAGCAGCCGAATTACCCAAACCCTCYTGCAGCTCTGATTCAGGACCCTGTTCCCAAAAGCTAGAAGATTGGGCCTTCCTCTGCAGAAACTGCCTCTGGATCACATCCRTCATACCTTAAAAACACAATCACCTCCTTCCTTCCCACTCACAACCTGCCTGGTGCAGAAAAGGGTGTGCAAATGTTGTGCAGGACTGTTATGACACCCAAATTCCCTGGTATCTGCTGTGACGCCTGGGCTGGAGAGATATATGCAGCAAATTTACTGCCCAGCCACAGACTACCTGGGCCCCATGTGTGTGATGAATCTCACACGAGGGACACCCCAGCCCYAGTAAGTCTTCTTGGGGTTTCTGGGCATCTTAGTCTCAATAGAAAAGGAAGGTTTGTCCCACTGAAGTTTTGCCCCTTGRAATATCAGAAATCTTCCTCTTAGACTACCTTTGCTTGTTTACAGAAATAAGTATTTCATAAATAAAAATCAGGAAACAACTAGGAAATAAATAATACTGTTTTAGAAAACCCTACAAATATGAAAATTACATAATCCTTAGATTCAAGCCATATTAGGGGACCAGAGGGATATATAATTGCGCTGCTGTCTGGATTATCTGATGGAGTAACACTCAGAAGTACTGCTTGCCAACTGCATAGATAAATCTGGTTTATCGCATTCTCAACAAAGTAGATTATGTTTTTGTGGTGACCTTATCCACATGTTCAATCAACAGGACCACATTACCTTCCTTAGTGACCTTCATACCGCTCTTCCAAATTAAACAGCTGTGCATTAGTCTCCAGCTCTAGGCTGCAGTGCGAGYAGTGTGGCCCAGGGAGGAGCTTTGTGGTGACATCAAGGTCAATTATGTCACAAGAGAGAGGAAAAGCCCGGCAGAGGAGACCTTCACCTTGAACCTGCCATGCGTGGCCGGGGAGGCTCAGCTGCTCAAAGTGCTTTGTGCTGCTACAAGTGGCATCAGCCAGCAGAGAGAAGGGGAAAACAAAGAGCTCAGTTTCCCCAGTGCTGCTCTAATTAAGCAGTTAATTAGGATGTGAGCTGAGATGGATGTGTTGCTGCAGTCCATGGGTTTGAGGTCCTAGTCCTAATCAGAACAAGAGCAAGGGTACAACTTTAGGTTCAATTGGAATGAAGCTGGAAGTTTATGATTTAATCTGGCCAGATTTTCTCCAGCGTTAAAAGATTCACACATTTCACAGGTGATCTGAACCTGTGTTATAGTAACCTGTCTCTCATCTCATTTGGTATTTCAAATGCTGTCAAGTCTGAGGGACTTCAGTCTTCTGTGTTTTAATCCACCTGTCTTTGGCAGCCTGTGTTTTCCCCAAGACAGATTTCATTTCCTGGTCAGACCCACTTAGAGACTCTTGCTGCTTACCTGAGCCCTGAAAAAAATGGCAAAGGGAAAATGTTCCTATTTTACAATATTTTATCATGCATTAAATAAAGAGGTATATATTTTAACCAAGCCAAAAATATTTAATGTTTAAGTTTGCAATTATTGATAACTATCTTAAGACAGAAATCCCTAGATATTTTAAAACTCTAACCATATTGTCCCAGCTGTGTTATCCATAGAGAATATGATACAGCTATGTAAAGCTGCTATGACTGCTAAGTGTATCCAATTATCCCTGCTAGTTTTGTCCCCCCTCCCACACTCTCCATTCATTTCAGTGTTCACTAAATATTTTAAGCTTGTTAAGTGAGTTCACGCACGCATTACAAATAAGCACTTTGGGAAAAATTTATGGCTATTTTATCCATCTCAATGTATGGTCATGAACGTACCACTAATCTGCACAGAGCTGTGAAACATTGTCCCTTTTCCTCTTACCCTCCCCCTTCAGGAAAAAAAGAAAAAAAAGCCCAAACTTTGGAAAACGGGTCATGCGAACGCAGGGATTTCTATAGGGAGCCCCCAGAACAATGTACGCGTTGGCCAGGCGTAGTGGGCTCCCATTGTCTCATCTCTGAGCACATAATAGAGGCTTTGCCAGCGGGGAGGCTAAATGGGGAACAAATGGATGGACAGTAAAGATGATGTCKGCAGAAAGTGCAGGAACCTCCTTCTGCTTCTGTTTCTTCCAAAGGCTTGAAAGTGATAGTGTGCATAGTAATTCTATGTAACGTTTATATTCACGCTATGCTCGCCAAAGAAATGCTGGCTGTGRTCAGCAGAGAGGCCTGTACACACGCCTTTATCCCACCAGCCCCTGCAGTTCAAACAGTATGGCATCCATGTGTGGGGAGCAAAACACCAACTCTTATGGTAATGAAGATTACAGTGAAGAATGGATGGATGAAAGCCCGGCTGCTCACGCACTGACAGCGGTTGGGGGATTTTCCCTTACAGAGGCCCAGTACCCAACTATAGCTAAGTTTCCTCAGAACTTTCTTTAACATCCATTTCAGAGGCTTCACAAGTGGGCTGGAAAATTTACATGGAGATAAACCCTTCAGTCAGGYCTCTAACAAATGTGAAAATGGATATTATCTCTGTGTGAAATCACCAGAGATGGAACTACTAAAGCAGGGCAAATACACATACAAAGAGCAACATAGTTAGAGATTGAGCTGGTGCACATACAAATTGCACAGAAGTCAGAGAGTTAATTTATCCYAGCTCATAATTTAGATTGTAAAAATGAGCACATTTTTAATTTCCAAGCACTTTTAAGTCACATTCTATCAATTTGAAGAAAAATAATTATTTTCTGTTAAATTCTGTGACATGGCACAGGAAGCCTGTAGAGAGGTGATCAGTTCCCATTCACTTACAGAAGTCTCTTTCCCCAAAGATTTGAAGTGGCAATCAGCAGCAAGGGCTGTTCTTCCATCCCTTCATCAATCAGTCTCCTCCACTGACTGCAAGTAGTAAGATTTTAAACATTGTTATTGCTACAAGTAAAGAAATAAAAGACATTAATGAAGTATCACTTTTCAGATCATTCATCAGTCCTCAGTATATTTTCTGGGAAAAAAAAAAAAAACCCACCTACATTAAATCTCTTTTCCCCCTGACCTTTTGTTTTCAAAATGCTTAATAACAAGATCCATCCCAAGATCCAGGATCCCTTGAAACCTATAAAAATGCTCTTCCTGTATATGGAGGTGGGCACCAGCAGGAAGATGGAGTGTTTTTAACGTGTGTATCCTCACTGGCTCCGTCCTGGGCTAGCAGTGATCTCCTGAGGGTGCTGTGGTGGCCCTGCATAGAGCAGGCTCACAACCTTTGCCTCTGAAGCCACAGATCTGAAAACTGGTTTCACCATGGAGAAACCAATGGTTACAGAGGGGCTGGGATATCTCTTTCCACACTTTAGCTGMCCCCTCCAAGGAAAAAGGTAGCCCATGGAGAAACTGACAGCACTGCCAACATGTTATCTAATGTGAGCATTAAACCTGTCTTAAACAGAGGAAATTAATACCAAGCACCTCATTTGAATGGCATCTCGTTTGGGAGAAAAGCCAGGAAATAAAAAGGTTGGTTTGCTTGGCTCATCACTCACATGACTGTGCCTTTTGTTTTTCAGCCTGATGAACAGCAAGGATAGAAAATCAGCYCCAGCTCTGAATTTCCTGGCTTTTGTCAGTTGATGTTACACCCATAACATTATTCAAACGGAGGGTTTTGTGTGTAACAGATAAATGTCGACAAAGCCCTGTCTAATGCCTTTTAGGTTGCTAGGAAACCCGGCTCTGTAGCCACCACAGAGATATCTCTGGGTAGGGGCTTAGATAAGCTCTGACTTGTTTTGATTAGGTGAGCTTTATTGCAGAAAAGACAGCAGCATGCTTGACATGGCAAAAATATGACCTGCTTACAAAYCCGGGGAACAAAGATCACTTATTGTTCATGATGGCATCCATGGGAGGACACTGAGAATACTTTTCTAGTCTGCCAGGTCACTTCTSCCCAGAAAAAGCCACACCTCCTAATTAAGGTCTCCCCTGGTCCCTTAGGACTTGGGGCTGCTGCTGCTTTCACCTCTGTGTTAGACCATACTCAGGTGAAGTCATTATCAGCCTGGCTTAATTTCAGTTATCAGGAGAACAAGGATATTTGTTGTCTGGTGGGCAGCACAGGTTACCAAGAACTAGACTACCTGCCCTCTGCCCTCAGATCTGCAATTTAAGGATTGTGCTTTGAAAATTAATTTGAGTGAGTTGTACCTGTGGCAGATATTTATGCAACCCCATCAGTGGAGGGGCTAGAGGGAGTGAGCCTCTCTGGTGCTGCTCATGGTGACCCAAGGTCTGCTCAGGGGTGTTGAGGCTCCTCCCCCTTCTGACCCTGCCTGTCTCAGCCTGTTTTTGCTGGTCTGTGCCCTGCCCGTGCTGATGATGTTCCCAACAGACTTTTGGTGAAAGGATGGAAGTGCAATGCCCTCTTTGTAAGTGGTTTCCGTCCCTCACCTCCTTACTGATAAGAAGTTTCTGCCTTTTTTCACTTTACTGCAATTCAGACTTGCTTGTCCATAGAATATATAACAGGTTAAACCTTCCTCTCTGCAGCACCTTTTGTATATTTGAAAACAGTTCTCCTCTCTCACTCAGTCAACTGTTCTCTAAACAAAACAACCTAAACTTTCTCCATCTTTTCTCACAAAGCACATTTCCCCTAACTTTTTAACTCCATGGTATATTGTCTGTGAAAATAGGGCAGATATTCAGTGAGCTACAAACAAAACCAGCAATACTGAGGGGAAAGCACCAGTCYGACCACAGGCTTGGTCATGCTGTACCTGTGAGCTGCAGTTTCTCTCCAGGTTGCTGGCAATAGCTTGGGATCACATTATCTGCTCTTTAATCAGGAAGGTGTGAGACAGGCATCTGGAACAGTCAAAAAACTACATGACAGAGACCCTGTGTTCATGCTGAGGTGTCAGTGGAACTCAGGACGTTCAGTCTGGTCTACGTTCATGTTTACAAATTCACATTTTATAAAGTGCACAGCTCAGTGACATACTCTGGTGTGACAGACATACATTGCACCAGTCAGGAGAGACAACCAGCTGCATAACTAAAGAAGGTTAAAAAGGCTCTCTCTCAATTTACACCCAATTACATGAAGGGTTTCATTCACAAAGAATGTATAATCTGTCCATAATCATAGCATTTTTAAAGAAATTTCTGCTCATCAATCTATCTCAGGTAAAGTTCTTACAGGAGCTAAAATTTGATCCAAATGGTGAAAACAATCAGGCTCTTTCCAGCTAATTGGGAAAGGAAGTTTCAGAATAATGAATTCTGTGCTGAGAACTCTGCAGTGTTTCAGCTGGGAGAGCTCGGTACAARCAGGTATTTTCCAAACCATTCAGTATACAGGTTAATATTAACATTAGGCATTGCACATTTAACTCAACAGCCGAAAGAAGCCATGATCTGCTGTGCTCCCCTGCACTCATGACTGAGCTTTGGGTTTGTGTACTGTGTTCAAACACAGCAGTACGTCCTGTGACYCTGCTGAGAGGGAGACAAAAACGCCTGTTTACACTGTCTTTGCAGGTCACACCTGGAGCAAGTCCTGGTTCCCTGGCAGCCTGTACGGCATGGCCTGTATCCCTCAGGAACACACAAACCCTGACCATGCTGCAGTGCTCTGGGAACAAACCTGGCATCTCACCAGCTTCCACTGCTGTCTGCAACTGGAGGGGAGCATCTTCTCACTCTCCAAACGCTGATGTCTTGCASTTGCCCCAGGCATGGCAGATGGCCACAAAGGCATCCTCCACATAAAGTGACCAAGCCAAATAAAGGAGTGTAGAGGCTGCTRCAGAAACACACTGCTTGCTTCTGCTCCAACCGTGTCTGCTGCCACTGCTTCCTCAGCACACTACAGAAAACCTCATGCATTGGGGTGCTGGCAAGGCCAGCTCAAACTAGGGCTACGGATGGCTACACACAGATGTCTGTCAGAGCCAGTCTTGGCCAGATGGTGTTTGTTGCCCCAGTTATATTCCTGGCTCTTAGCTGTCAGCCAAGCTGTGACACAGCAAGTTGTTACATGGAAGTGCTTGCAGGGCCTGGATGTCATTGTTGGCAAACAAGGGCAGGAGRCTGCTGCTGGAAAAGACTGCTTGTGTGTGAACGTGTTAGTGTACCCAAGGCACGAGGTGAGGTAAGGTGAGGTGAGTCTGTTTTCCTGGCCCCTGAGCTGCYCATCTCTGCTGGAGAATGCCTGAATCACACAGTGTATCTTCCTGAAGCATAGTGGTGCCTAAACTCATTTTGTTACTCTCATCTCTTCAGCAAGCGTAACTCAGACAAGACAGCTACCAGAGCCAGGGGCAATGCCAGAAGCACRGCTTCATACTTGTGGCCCTTCCACTTGACCTGAGCCTGGCAATGAAGATGGAAGAGGTGAAAGAATGACCCCAGAGTCTCACTTATTGCAAGGTTTGTTGAGGTCCTAGACTTCTCAGAGCCAGCATGATGCTCAAGATCCAGGTGACAGTGCAACACGGAGCTTACTGTCACGGCACAGGAGTCCCAAGCTGGTGTGGCTCATGACAGGTAGAGCCATGCGTGTCAAGCTGCTGCAGCATAATCACTGGCACCTCGGCCCTTTACATGCACAACCTTTGCTTTGATGAATCTGAAGTCAAAGTTCTTAGTGCTGCAGGCCAAACCCACAGTATGAACTGGCCTCAGTCATGTGGTATGTGGAGGTCCTGGGAGCGCTGAATATGGAAGTCCTGAAATGCTTTCTGCACCCAAAAAGCTTTTAGATTTTTTATTCACAAGGTTCAGTAAAAATYCCAAGTGTTTAAATAAAGAGAGGATTGATACAGAGTTCCCCAGGTTTTCAGGCCAGCTGGAAGGCTGGCAAGCTGAGTTGAGGGAGATTTGTGTGCATAAATCTAGGGGCACTGGAGAACATTCTTGGGAGGAAGGAGTGAACATGTCCTGGCCTGTGTAGGTGGTGTCTGTGGTKTGCAGATCCTGAGAACAACCCTCTCAAATGCATCCAATTTTCTAAACAGAGGTAGCTATTCAGTTAGCCTCAGCTAGGCTGATATGGTTGCATATTGATGACTGGGAAACCAGGACCAAGTCCATCTGATTACAGATGGGCTGCARGGATGCCCTCAGTCACGGATTGTGTTCACAAGGTCTGAGAGGAGCAACCACAGATTTTGCAGCTGTGCTGTGGGCATTAGCAGTTTTGGCAACTGTGTGCATGCTTTTACAGATGGCAGCAAAACCTGCATCTTGGTGATACCGTGGGCACTCTGTATTTGAATTGCATGACCAACTGACCACACTCTTTGGCWTGCAGCAACCTCTGAGACAATGCAAACTCCTTGGGTTCACAGACACAAAAAATCAGTGTTGCCTATGTGCTCTCAGATGTGTTGAGATGCCCATCTCTTGCTCCCCCACTTTCCCTCCCACTTCCCTCTCCAGGGATGGAGTTGAGGATTATATGAAAAATGTAAAAAACATGGGTTGAAATAAGAGCAATTTACTGGAAACAGCAAYGAGATAAMAAATGAACAGTAGCAGCAACAATATTAATCACAGAAGTGTACAAAAAGAGGGGAATTTACATGCAAAATGCTCACTGAGCCCAACCTGACATGACCACAGCCAGTGGCACCCCARCCCAATTGTTCTATCTGCCACACTTGTTCCCAACTAGAAACCACATCCCTTCTTCTTAGAAGTGAGAGTCCCTTTCCCCAGCCCATGACATAAGATGGTACCAAATAACACAATGCTTTGTATTATTTGATACCCTTCCACTGGTCTGGGCCAGAACCAGGACAGTTACCCAGACTCCTTGCGAATTACCTCACCTAAAGGGCTCAGGCAGCAGAGAGATTCGTTTTCAAGAARATCACGGCATTAAGAGAAGCTGTCCCATGCCCATTGTTCAGCTCTTCCTTCCCTGAGCTGAGTGTATGAACATGACCCAATAACAGACCACACACCTGCCGTACACTTTTCACAGCTCTTAAAGATGGCATCTGACACAGAGTAAATAGTTGAAGTTCAGTTTGACTCAGTGAAAAGKTTGCCCAATTTAGAAATGGAGTTCTCCTCAGGGACACCAGCCAGACCCATTCAAATTTGTGAAAGCATATCTAATTTGCACACTTTTAGTGTGTCTGCTATTACTTTTGCCACGAGGCTGAAGTTTTTAATGAGATTAATGATCCATGGGTCACTGTGACCAGTGATTGATGAGGTTCTCAGCAAAATCAATTTACTGTTTCTTTCCACCAAGGGTTGCTGCCACCCTTCTGCATCCCAAAATGGGTCACAATTAAGACAATGTAGTTTGATCTGGTTTCCCCTGACCAGACACTTCAATTCAGTGCCYGCAGTTTGTTGGATACGGTTTTCCAATAAGCTCAAGGGAGCCTAATGGTAGCAGTGCACTAACCCACCACTGTCAATTTGCAGTATTGGGTATCAGGATATGCAAATGAATTAAATTAGATCTTGTTTTCACAGRGTATCATAAGGTGTCCCTTGAGCTTTATGTGCTTTTGGGCATAATTTGATACATTAACATTTAATTTCTGCCAGGTGGGGCTCACCTTCCTCTGAGGTAAAGAGCTTACAGTGTCACACAGATCTTGTACCTCCCTCTTCCTCTGCTAATAAGAAATACAAGATCTGGTTTCTCTCTTCTCTTCCTTCCCCCACTGTTTTCCTCCCACAATGTTTTAAAAATCTGGCAGTARTGTGAAAAATAGTGTGGTATGGCTCTGTTTTCACTCAGTGACTCCCAAATTGTGTTTGCTACCTTGATGTGCCAGGGCTGTCGGGAGTTGAGCAGTGAGGCTGATTTTAGTGCTGTCCTCCAAGCACACATTGCTCTGGCACAGCTGCTTTACCCTGATCCAAATGTAAGAACAACTAAGAGACACTTTTGCCCAAGTCATGGACTTGTGCTGATGCCATCACCTGCTGGAATAGTATCTGGGGATATTAGTGTGAATCCTTGCCATGTCTAGGCCCACAGGACAGTTCATAGCTTTGCAGCTTACCCCCCAATTTGATCAWTGAAGTTCCACGTGACAGGGGACATAACAACTGCCAGTATTTAATATCATAGGTTTTAAAGGTCAGTATGGACCATAGCCTTCATTATGCCAGAAGCCAAATAATTTAATCAGTAAATCCCACCTCAAATTCCCATCTCATGGTCAAACTGGAGCATATATTTTCAGGAGCTGCTCCAAACTCAACTTACAGATTTTATTTTAAAGAGTTATCCCACTGAGTTCTCAGTGTCCCTGTAACCCTCCTTGTGTGCAGCCCCAAGTGAGACACACATCTCCATTCTTACAGTCGAGTTTTGCTTAAAACATGGCTGGTTTTGGTTAGAGCAGCATTATTTGCTGAGGGTTGCCAACGTGTTCTGCCTTGTATAGTCATGGTTTTATGATGTAAATTAGACAGATAATACTGTCTGTAAACCATACTGCACGATCAGATGGCAGACTAAGCTTACTGAGATAGAGATTTCCTTTTTAATTAAAACTGCAACACTTCTCTGTGGTGGATTAACACTGAAAGGGTCATTGGAAAAAGTGAGTTAAAGTAGGATTTGAACAATGAGAAAAATTGCTCAAAAATGGCCACTAACAGCATAACAACTGTGTCACTTAGCGATGTCTTCCTTGCAGGACTACTAAGATTATATTATGTTAACCATTACYATTCCTTAAATGTCATCTTCATTTAATTGGTATGAAAATTGGGATGTAAATGGTTAAAATAATAATGAAATCATATCTGGCTTCTTTTGTCACAGCCTTCATCCTGACAATGAGACTTTGCTTTTGGAAGCACCTGGTAGCCAGGACTCACACCMGTTCCTGTGGGAGTCAAGAGATTTTTTTTCAACAACTCCAGAAATCCAACGCCAGCAGCCCTTTTTAAGTAAATCATGCTTTTCCTTCAGAACGTGTGCACTCAGCAGTTAAGCTGCCATACGAACACAGAGCTTTAATTCTCACAATATCCAGTCCTTCTGGCCAGCTTGTCCCAGAAGACTGTCAGTAAGCAGCGCTGCAACAGATGTCACACTCGCACAGATATATTCTGGCTTGTCAGAGAAAAGAAAATTTCCTTCTGCCTTTATTTAGCTACACGTTCTTGATTCAGACTGATGCAAGCCCACCTTCATATTGGCCTGAAGATTAATTTCTCCTTATTAGACTATCTTTGCTGTTCAGATGACATCTGCTAACAAAGCCGGGTATAATAGATGGTTAATTCCAAATCTAAAACTTGCACATGAATTATTTGCTAAATACTCTGCAATTAGACATCAGCAGAGTAAGGCAGAGACTGCAGTASTATATCACTAGGAAACATATAAGGAGAAGAAAATCTGAGCCATCCTTRTTTCACAAAAAACAAAGAGCAGCTACGATACATACATGAGAAATACAAGGGGAACTCAGAAATTCTGAATCAACTGCTCACAAAGAACAAAATTTTTGTAATGAAATTTCCACACGCATATTTACAGATTAAAAATTCCTAATAACTCTTAAGCAAATACCAGCTTTCTTACAGAAAAAAAATTGTCTGTTAAAAACAACAAATCCAATGTGGTAACAGATATTACAAAACAGAGCAGGCATTTGGTATTAAATCTCAAKAAATAACCAAATACTTCTGTGCTGGCACAAAAGAAATAAAGAAAAGGAAAAAGCATAACCCTGCAGATGGGAGGRGAGGGAAGGAAATGAACTGAATTAATCACCTACAATTTCCTCCAAAAGTGTCTTAATCCTTCTCAACCTTCTATATGAGACAACCTATAGGAAATCCAGAAAGCCTCTAATACTCAGGCTGCCAGGTCCTTGAAAGGAGGCTGAATTTAATTTGAATACTTCAACAGCACATCAGCATCCTCACCCTTAGAGAGGGCCTCTAGGCAGAGAAAGGTTAGCTTATAACAATAATAAATAAATTTATGCTTACCCCTTCATGTACCTCAAAGGAAATTAATTTTTAGTTTTTTAGAGTAACTGTGAAGAAAAACAACATTAAGCAGTATAGACTACGTTTGAGACTAATACAAGCAATGCAGCTATCCAGGCATTCAGGAATTGGAAAGAGAGCCCTAAAAAGCATGTTTTGCTGCCAGCTCCCCTCCTTTCCCCTATTACAGAAATCCAGGCGATTGCAGATGCGGGCGGGCTGAGGGAGGACCCGAGTCTCCACCTGCGATTACCTACCCCCATCATTTTGTGCCAGTAAACTCTGCAATGCAGCAGTGAGTACTCTGCACCGGGGTAAGTGTTTGCTTGTCTCTCGGTGTCTGTGCCAGTGAACGTGTGCAGGCAGCAGGGAGCTTTAATAAAGCAAACTCCGCAGTAGACTGCAGAGCGGGCTGATTAACAGTTTCGGTGGTACCGGGGAGCGTGGCAGAGCGCTCTGCCTCCCCTCCTCCACCCAGCCTTAAACCTGATAGAGCAAAGCTTTGGCCAGCATCAGGTGGTTAAAACACAGTTCATTAACTCGTGGGGCTTTCTGCCTGCTCTCTGTGGAAAGGCTGCAGGAGCTGATCCCATACGCAGTGTGTTTACCGGAGTTGGAAACAGCTCCTACCCTCCATGCCAAGCCCGTTCTTTAAAATGATATTAATTAAGCAAGCAGCTTTAATGCAACAGGCAAATGGCATTTAAGCAGTGATTACAGCAGCCAGCAAGGACATRATTTACCAGAGATTCACTGAGAAGGGGACGAATGCAAGGTTTGTCTTCCCCACACAGCATTACCTGGGGCTTTGACCTACCCCAGGCCCTCTCCCTGCTCCCCGGGTCCCAYGGGTGGCATCTGCCTCACACCGACGTCTCTGAGGGATATTTGAGTCAGGCTGAGAAGAACAGTTCTCCTTCTGTAACAAACCAGCTGGGGAAGTTGTGTTTCCACAGCCCAGTTTTCAGAGCAAGGGAAAACAGGGTGATGCAGGGACAGAAGAGTGCAGAGTCACAGGCAGCCCACCTGTCCTCATGGAGCAAAGCAGGGCAGCAGGTTGGGCTCAGCCCCTGGAGCTCAGAGCAAGCCCTGGCAGGATGGAGATGCTGTGTGCAGGCAGGGCAGCGAGGAGCAGCCTCCAGCACGGAGCAGGAGCAGGGCCCCAGCGCAGGGAAACTCTCATCAGGCAGAGAGTATCAACAAGCAGATTCATGCAGCTGTAGGTTGTTTAGGAGAATGAGATGGAAACCAAATTAATAAATTGTCCCAACTGCTGTCCCCACCCTCCCACTCAGTGTATTTGCTTTTCTCYCTTCTGTCTTTGCTCCTGCTCTCCCACATGAAAAAATAGTTATTTGTTTATATTCCTTACAGTCCTTTATAAGGCCTTATAAAACCACTACCCAGGCTTCTGGGCCAAACCCCCATTTTGCTGCTGTAAAAAATGCAGCTTGGAGAGRCAGAGTGACTCAGTTGGGATTTTGTAGTCAGCACACATCAGAASCAGCCTTCAGTTCTCATCTTCTTTGGCTCCTAAAATGAACCTTCTTCCACCAGCACCAGAACTTTCCACTGGAGCTAAGGTTACCCATCACACTGAATTTGCTATCTTTAGTCCCTCGCTCGGGTATTTGTTTCTTTGTTCTTCAGAGTCCTGGATGTTGCRGGATGTAAAGCTGAGTGTGTACTATTGTTCACTTCAGCTTTGTGCTGATGAAAGAACAGGCACAAAGGAAGGAGAGAAGAGGAGAAAAGGGGGCACCTTCTTGTACAAAAGGCTCTGAAATCCCTTATGGAAAAACTGCATAGAAGTGAATAAATGTGATTCTAAAAGCCTATTGAATTTAAGAGAGAATGATCTCCTTCCCACATGGTTTTCAAACACTATATAGATTGGTGCAGTCTTTGAGCATCTAGAGAAAAGAGATCCGACTCTTTTCAATGCTATGGATTTATCTATATAAAACTATTGCTTTAATTTCCACTAGATACCTTATGGAAAAGGCCTAGGAAAAAGGATAAAAAGAGAATTAGGAAAGCAATTTTAGTTGGTTTGTTTTGAATTTTGAGGTGGTTGCAGAATGGCAAGGATTGCTATTTCTTTCTTCTGATTGTCAGTGATATCGTATTTGTTTACTTTGTTTGTAGTTTGGGATTTTTCGTGGCACTTGCTGCTACAGTGTTGGGCAGGGAGTTTTTAAAATAGTGTGAATGCTTTCCTAGCTGTTTTTTGAGATGAATGGCTTGTCTAAACCTTTATCTTCACTACACATGGAGGAGGCTATGGTCAGGGGAAGGCAAAGTTGGTCTTCATAATAATTTATCTGCTGGATGAGAAAGGAGCTACTAAAACAATGGTGTAGATTATATCATCTAAATACYCTTAGGGGAGGGAGAGGGCTGCAGAAGGCAGCGCTGCAAACAAAAGTCCTTTTCCACATAGCTGCTGTGGGAGGCACGGGCTGTCAGTCTGCCAGAGAGAGCCACAGCTGTGCCAGATGTGTGGTGACATGAGCACAATGAAATTCAACATGGCATTCAGGTAGACTAATTTTTCCACACAGAATTGAGGGAAACTGTTCCCAAATCCTCCTGCACATATGTGTATGTGTGTAGGTAGGTTACATAAAAGCAGTGTTTATGCTGGATGCCCAGAGGAAACATTAAATGACTGTGTGCACTGTTGATGATGGACACTAGAGAGCCCAAAGGCAACATTTCTATCATAAATTTATGTCAGWTTTTATATGCTGCAACATCTGGGTCCAAAATTGGAGCTAGCAATCTAATAAGACAGTTTGGTTATGAGCAGTCACTCCAATGTCTTGACCCTGATCATCTCCATTTTTCAGATGATGAAAAGCTTGGCCTGCTCACTTGCAGTCTGYTCCTTTCAGCCACCCCCAAGTCATGCCATATTGCTGGAAGGAGCAAAGTCAGCCCTGAAAGTCCTGGGTGCAAATTCTCAGCTGCGAAATCTTCCTTGCTGGTGCTGAGCTGGCAGCTCGGTCAGCTGGCACGTGCCATTTTCTCTGTCCCAGTGAGTGGTGCCATTGCTGCTGGCAGGGGTGGGGTGAGACACACRATCCCACCCCTCTGGGAAAGTTCCCTTGTGTCACAGTGACAGGCAGATACCTCAGAACTCTTCCCTGGTGAGACAGCTGGAGTAGGAAAGGCCATGCAAGAAGAAAGGAGAGGTTTTATGGCCCCTGCTTCTTCCCTTGACCGTTCAGACAAGGCTGGGAGCAATCAGCCTTTCATCTCCCCAAGGCTTTCTTATCCAGCCACAAAACATGGACAGCAATCACTCTTCCCTCCCAGAGGGGTTGGGAAGCTTTGTTCAGCAATGCTTATAAAATGCCATGGCTGAAAGGCAGGGTAGAGGGGCAATATTTTATTTAATTATTGTTGGTCCTTGAAATGGACTGTGGGTCCTGCCATGGGTCACCTCAACAGACACAGCCACCAAGCAGAGAAGTGACAGTAACAATACTGTAACACCAGTTAGAATGCATTTTGGTTTATATGTGGGGCTCTTTCTACACATATCACTAGGTTTCAGTCAGTTCTCAAATGCAGCTCTGCTCTCAGGCTGCCCCAATGGCTTTCAGATCTCTCACAGGAGGCAGGGGCAAGCACAGCACCAGGAGCCATTCCCACCATTCCYGGGCCATTCCTGTGCCATGGAGGCTGCACAGATCAACAGCATGTTCAATTAGGTGATCAGGGCTCTGTCTCAAGCATCATCATCCACACTGTGAGTGCCAATATGCTCGGACTTCAATGTGTCRCTGCTGGTTTTTAATTAATGATGGATTTCTAACGTTATTAATCAACCCCGTTAATTTTGCTGTTCCATTTCTTAGACAGAAAATCTAAATGAAAATGTCTGGATTTTTTCCTGTCTGCAGCAATAAGCAGCTGTGCCCTCGTGGGGTGGAGTCATGGGTTTGTGCTCTGGCTCTTATCAAGGCAAGCACGCTGGTATCCATTGCTTTGGTATTCACCTCTTCTCTTACCTTGACAGGTTTTATGAAAGGCAGTGATGAAGCGTTTGCCAGCTCCTTTCATGAGCTCTGACAGAGGCACTGTGTGTCACAGTGTGAGCTTGTCATCTCACCTCTTTGCCCYTCTGATGTTTTGCTATCTGCTTGCAAAGGCAGGGGTTTTATTCTGAGTGTGCATATTACTGTCTCACTCCTGGCAAACCCCAAAGGATGTCTATGTATCTCATCATACAACCTGACACAATATCCTTCCCAGGTCCTGTTCTGTTTCATTAATATGTTTCTCACTGTTGCCAGAGCCCAATGGAGTTGTAGGAACAGTGGCTAGAGAGCGCAAAAGGCAGTAATGAGATTATTTTTATGTGTGAGTTTATGGTGTTGAAGAGCTTTATGTATCATCTCTCTGTGTCGTTCCCTCTCAGGCTGCTGCTGGTTGAACATGTTCTGTCTGACTCCTGCATCAGCCACACTGTGTCTTGATTTCCACTTAAATCAGTCTCCTACCACTTTAACCCTGGCAGCCTTCGAAATCAAGAGGCCACTGGAACAATAGGCAGAATTTATACCGCAGTTTTCATCTTCACAGCAATTTTCAAACAGGAATTAATCAATTTTTAATGGTCCCTTATGTGGGACATGACAAAAGACTGTAAGGCTGATTTTACAGACTGGGCTCAGAAAACCTGAGGGATTTGCTGAAAGCCACAGCAAAAATATGGCCCGAACGGCAAAAGAACAAATTTGCTTGTGCTACCAATTTTTTTCATCCACATCATGTTCCCAGACCTTTAAACTACAAGGCACTTTATTTTCTGGATCCTCTATTGCATTACTAACAACAGAACCAGGATATTTGCTGCCACCTCACTGTGTCAATGGTTTTCACTGATGTAACWTAGACTTTCCATGGAAAGGGAAATTAGTTATTGCAAGTTATAGGGCACATGATGACCCARTGCCTGGCAATGTGGAATGCTTTGGTGGAGTGCAGGATGTACCCAAGGCAGTACACCRGGAAAGGTCTTTGTGTAGAAAATGATTCCTCAGGCATTGGAAACATACTCGCTTCCTCCCCCTCCATTACAAAATGCTACCAAGTGGTTTCCTCATGATGCTGAACCTGCTGCTCCTCACTCCTGTGTCTCTCTCCTTCTGTTAACTGAGCTGAATRATTTGTGGTTTCTTCACAATGTATCAAGATTTCAGTCTAATATTAGTATGTAGCTTTCTCATTCTGCATATCATGGTACACCTGTACCTTAGACATTACTCTGGAGTTTGGATTATCCTTTCCAAACCCTGTCCACATAATGTCCTCCCCAGAAGGTCTATCAAGCACTGGAACAGGCTGCCCAGAGAAGAGATGGAGTCAGGATCCCTGGAGGTATTTAAAAGACATRTAGATGTGGCACTTAAGAACAGGGTTCAATGGTGGACTTGGCAGAACTGGGTTAAYGGTTGCACTTGATGATCTTAGAGGTATTTTCCAATCCAAATTATTCTATGACTTTGTGATATTTTCTGTTACTGAGATTAATCTATTGTGCTATGAGAGAGGTCAGTGAAAATTTGATCATGCCAGTAATAAGATAATACAAGAAACCAGACTGACAAAAATGGTTAACAAATGTGAAGGACTGTTGGAAGTTCTGAAAGATAAATACAGTTTAAATCCTAGGAAAACACTGAGGGAGCCTACTAAATGCAATTTCTCCTTGAGCTTGGGTAAAAGAGTTGTTATGTTTTGTTGTMATAAACTTCTGAAAAATTAGTTAATTTTTCTATGGTTCAGAAATGGGTCATGAAACGAAATTACTAACCAAGTAGAATATTCTTACTCTGTAAAATGAAAAGCAGATGAATTTAAAAAAAAAAAAAAAAAGTTAGTTTTCAGGTCATTGAGAATTCCTACAAAACCAAAAACATCCCCCAATGATGAGAGCAATGATCAGAGCAGGCAGAGGTTTGAAACACAGCTTCTGCTTTATTTTGCACTTGGAGGCAAAAAGGACTCCTACAGAATAATGCATTGGCCTTTTTCCAACGTCATATTTCCTGAATATTCCCAAAAGATGAGGAGCCAGGAAGAACAAACAACATCAAGAAACAGCAGGTTCATCATGTTCTGGCATAAGTGGAAATAGTCTGGAAAGCGCTCTGTCAATACAGTTTTCCCTCAACAGATGTGACCCCATGTTTTCATTTGGGCAAAGGAAATCATTCTAGAGAAAGACAGGGAATTTAACAAATAATTCAGGACAAAATCACATCATTTGCTAGAAACTAATGAATCACATACATCATGTTTCCCTTTCATTCTTTTTATTGGTGCCCTCACCGACAATCTACCTCACTTCACTTTATTAAAGATCAGAGACCCTGTTTAACCTTCAAAGTCTGGGATATTAGAAAGACCTAAAGCTGTCAGCAAATCCTAAAAGAATTGTGCTGCTTTTCTCCATTTAAATTTTTTTATTTGCTTTTCTTGTTTTTCCTATTTTCCATCAAAGCTGTGGGAGGCATTGATGCTTTTGGACTATTGCCCTATGTTTTTGATTCTGACTTTTACTTTCCTTTCTGGCCAATTCTGGAACAGGAAAACAATGTGGGTGGCAGAAGGGCAGCTTCTACCACCTCATTAAAACTGCATTTATTTTTTAATTGAAATGTCTTGTGGCATGTCTCATTATACCTATTAATATATGACCTCACACCACTTTTAATAGCATTTGGATATTATTATTTTAGGTTCAAATCCAATGCACTTTTGATTTAATACATTAAACTCATCTAATTCCCATATATATATGTATATTGCTGCTAGCCAGTTGGTAGCTGAGTAATATRTATCTACATCAATGATGTTTTAATGATGCATTGCTCTAATATATCACCAAAAAGATTGTGCTCACATGATAGATTAGTGCTATACATCACTGTAGTGAGGTATTTTTTATGATATATTGCCCAAACATTGTCATTGGAAAAGAAGATGAGACACATAAGAAGTGGTAGGTTTTAATTTACTACAGTTTTAAAAACACTTCTAATATTCTTAACACAATAATAGCTGACCTAGTCTGAAGTGGAAGAGCCATGATATTAAAAAAGAGGTCTGAAGCAGATATCTGAAGTGCAATCCAGTGGGTCAGAAGACATCACACAGGCTCTTGAGATTAATCATCCATCTATTTATGCCAGCAAACAGAAAGAAAGCAAGTGGCATGAGGGGGAAACCTAATTTTTTGTTTTGAAAGTGGATGTACATCTGATTAGAGAGGTGAAGCCTCTTTGGCTTCAGGCAGGATGCCTTCGTGGTACAAACTCCAGCTTATTCCACCTGTGCTGATCCACGAAACACTCTCTCACTGGAGCTGGGGGTGAAAGGAGGTAATCTTTTTGATATCCTTTTCTTGGAGTTTTTTTCCTTAGTCRAGTAATGCTGATCTATCAGAAAAGAAAAAAGTTCAGCAGAAATATGGCTGTATTGATGAGGCATAAGTTCAGGCTAAAAGCATTTGTTTCTTCAAGAAAAATACTGCTGCATGTGAAATATGGATTGCATTGAGTTGTTTGATAATACTTTTCCTATATGTGTCATTCCACTGACATCAGCTGGAACAATGAGTGAATAATAAGGAAAAAAATAGAATTATTTGTATTGAAGAACAAAATCCCTGTTCACTGTTAATACCGAGTTATGTAGTTTATTTGTATCTAGTGTAGAAAAAAAGACTAAGCAGATACTGTACTCCAGGCAAAAAATATTAGTCTTTATTAAATGAAGTAAACATCTTATTAAATGTCTATTTTTATAGACACTAATGAAGATTATTGCCAAAGGGGCAAAGGAAATAAGAAAATGAATATGGTAAAATGTATTCCTTAACAATTTCAAGCAGTAAATCTTTCCTGTGATCTAACAAGGTACAATAAGAAATCCTACCATATTAAAATACCTCTAAGGATGTGAGGAAACTGATCTCTGATCAGCTCAGCTAGAAATTAGACCACACATTTCCGCTTGGTTTTTTAAAAACTCCTACTCTGATTATAATGCACCATTGGAGAAGATAGCGTTATTTATTTTAGGATATTTCACACTAGGMGAGCAGAAGCTCTCAAGTGCAAGGTAACCTTGAAAAAGGTATGGACATTTAAGCAATAAAGACCTCAGTTTTAGAAGTTTTCTTTAACTTCTGCTGGCTCTTTTCAGTCAGAGTAGCCTACCTTTATTCCTACATCTTCCCACAGGTTGCATGGTGAGATTTGTACTCATTGTGCTCCGTTTGACCTGTGAAATTCAGGACACACAGTATTTTTGCCCAAAATCTGTCTGGTACAGAGCTGTGCTCTGTTTCCCCATYGATTATGGGATAGGGCTTATCCCTTTTCTGCACCCCAGTTTTGTTCCCCAAAAGGGAACAGGCTGTCTCCTGTCTCTTCCTCCTTTCCTAGTTTCCCACTTTCCTGCTGCCTTGACATGCCATCAGATGAGGAAGCTCCCTGAAGCTGCCCAGTGCAAAGCACAGTTCTGAACTGGAGCAGGGCTCTTTCACAGCTGCTGGTACCTTCTCTTCTGCCCTATCTGCTTTCACCTTTATTTGGCTCCTTGGTTGCAGGGAACATGGTTTTAGCTCTGCCTATTTTTCCCACAACATATCCAGCCCTGTTCTGTGTCGATGATTTGAGAGTTTCCAAGGAATCCTCTCTCTGCAAGCCCGAGGAGCCCCAGGAGCTGCCTTGATCCTGGTGCCCTGCTGCAGGCAGCCAGCTCTCCTCTCCTGGCAGGCTGCAGCACCACCCATTTCAGCCCCGGATTTTGACCAGACTATTCTGATATTCTAATRTTCTGTCCAGGAGGAGGCACAGCACATCTCCCATTGTTCATCCAGCAGAGCTTGCCTGCGTGGTCACTGCTTATTGACAGCTCACCCTGCCTTTGTGCCATCCCAGCGCTGCTTTTCTCGGAGGTGTTGGGCACCAGGCACTGCTGGAGGCAAGATGCCCAGTGTGGGAGATCTGACCCGCTTCACTTCTGCCTTGGAAATCAAGATGGGCTGTGGCTTGTGCTCCTGTGAGCCAGATGGTTAGCAGGGCTGTTGAATTCATTTCTTGGGGTTTCTGTACACAAATCTAACAAAATGGTTTTACCTTCCTACAGCTGGCATATGTGCCTAACGATTTGATCTTTTGTGTTTTAAATATTTATTCAGTATTTAATTTAAACCCCTGAGACTAATCCTGGTGCTTTAACTTAGCCCTCAGCTAGTTTCACTGAATCATCTCTATGACAATTCAGTGATCTTTGACAAATTGGCTTTGTATATTAGCAGGGCCCAATCCTTTCTTTATTGGTATTTTGGGGGTATTTTGGAAAGAGCTACTGGTGATTTTTTTAAGTATTACAAGGTATTAAAGTGTTGTTTCTGTCTTTGAAATTATAGATGGTCTCCATAGAGACACTGAAGTTCTACATTGCTCTCTCGAATTGCCTGAAGAAGTGGCACTTAGAATTACATTCGAAACAATGCTAATTAGCAAATGCTGAATTTTAAACAAGCTTCACAGCAAGGTTTTTGTTTGATAGAAGCAGCAAAGCAGCAATCAACTGACCAAACTGACAAAGCTGAASTACAGACAACATGCTATTTAATTATTCATTAGACATTTTGCGGGGTTAACTACAATAGGCACCATTCCCTTTTTGAGGAATCACCGAGCCAAGTGTAAGTGCCTTAGAAATACAGCATAATAAATAGTCAGAAAAATCAGCAAAATGAAATCTGCTTCCCAAATCGTAGATTTATTGAAGAGGGAGAGGCGTGAACAAACCTCTGCAGCCATTTGAYGAGAATGACCCAGCAAATGTACAGAATGGAAATAACTTGTCAGGAGCCCAATCCTGCAGACAAAGCTACCGCCAGAGGGTTTGGGTGAAGGACAAAATAGGCATCCCACAGTCTGGGATTAGGCCKGGACAGTGCAAGGTGAAGAAAGATGGAGCAGAGCTCCCTGTAGGCCCCTCAGTCTCCCCTTTTTGTCCAGAACTATATGTGTCTCTGATTCACTGTATGTGTAGGGGCACATGCCCCATGGGGGTGCTGGGGGCTCCTCAAGGGCTGCCTGTGAGGTAAACCCAGACATATTTTGGTCACAGCAAAGGCTGGAAATTGCCAGTGGCTGAACACAGAAACCAGATGCTGTTGCTAGAACTCATTAACCTGGCAGGGTGCAAGTAGGGAGAAAAAGAAAGCCTTGTAAAAGGCTTTTATATTAAAATGTTGTCAGCTGCAGATTAAGCCACAGTCAAAGGAAATGATTGCAAGAAGGGGGAAGATTTGTGGATCCAAGCAGAAGCTACAAAGTGTTGGGAAACATCTTGGACAGACACTGATCTAGGCTCAGGTACACTTAGAAAAATGGAGACCGGAAATACATGTTTATTCTGATRTTTGGTTTGATCTGTGTATTTCTTGCGTTAGCTAAAGCAAAGCCTGAGCTGGCTACAACAAAGCCAGTGAATGAGGACAATGTTCTGCCTCTCCCAAGYCAAAGGAAACTGAAGAGGAAACACTGCTCACTGTGAGCAGCACTGCCAGAACAACACCAGGTCCTGATTCAGGTGACTGCAGTTATCTGCAGTTAGATGCATTAAACACCAGGTGAATAATTCTGGGCCAYACTTTGCCAGGGTTTATACTTGGAAGAGCACAGGAGGACTGCTGTCATGCTGTGTTGTTTCTCTGGAAGGCAGGGCAGCAAGGACTGCCAGCATCTCAGGCAGCAAGTTCAGCTCAGCCAGCATGGTCACAAGTGTACATTGGTGTACTGATGACTGCAGAGAGCACTGATCCCTAAACTGAAAACTACTTGCAGAGTACCAATATGATAGTTCAGTTTCAGTAGTAATAAGCAATCACTTTTAGTGCAATCCTGTTTCACCCTCTGTTGTGATCTTATTACTTAAGTGGGAAACAGTGAGAGAATGATCATCTGGGATTATCTCTGATAGTCATGATTTGTGGAGCTAAACTTTTTTCCCTTAAAGCATTTAATGTTTCTGTAACTCTCTCAAATGCTTCTCGTGTGTCAGACATGGCACCTTTGTTAATGGAGGATTCAGAAATGGAGAAATGAGCAAATCAGTACACCAGACTTCACCTCACAAGCCCGTCTGTCAGCCCTCCATGCATACGCTCAGCACTGCAACAGGCGTCTACCTACCACCTGCTGTGTGGGGAGAAGCACAGGAGCAAAACAGGACAACTTCAAATGCTTTTTATCAGGTATTTGTATAAGGAGATTGCATTTTCTGAGATGAGGCAAATGAGTGAGTAGGATGAAATGTCCTATCTAATCAAATGGAATAAAATGTGACTGGTAATGCCATTCCCAGCTATGGTGATACTTCATCATACTTATTATAGTATAGCTACCTACATTTGGGCTAAAACTCAGCATAATCAAGTCTTTCCATCTRAAGTGGTTCAATCTGCAGTCAGTTATTTTCCTGCTGCCGCTTTTTCATATCAGCAGTAACTGCACTTGCCACAAGCATTTGAATGACCTGCCATAGGAGAGACTTGCCCTGCAAACAGTCTCTGTACTCTGTGGTTCTGTTCAGTAATGCTTGTACTGAACCTGACTACAAGAATGATCTCACCCTGTGCATTGTTTTCGGTGTACGGTCCACCATTATTATGACTGCATGTCCTAGAACCCAGAGAAAGGCTCATGTAAGGGAACAATTATTTCCCTTTTCTTTTTAGCATGCGTATTTTATTCCTGCTAGTTTTGTCAGCAGCATACAAAAGCTGGGTGCTGAAGCCTGCAGATCTCTTGTTCTCTCCTGACACTGAGTCCCACACATATCTCAGTCAGGGAGCAATTGSTCTCCTTTCATGTGTCCACTGTAGGAGTATACATAAGGGAAAGCCTGAAATAAAACCTTTTAATTTGACAAATGGGAAGTACAAAGATGCTGGGTTGCCACTGTTGCTGGCTAAAACAGCCCCTCTGAGCAGTAACCAGGCTGACTTCAGCACATTTATATAGGTTTGAGTGAGCATGCAGTTTCTCCTGGTGACCAAAATGTTCACAAATGATCATGCAAAGAGATGAAAAAGAGAACCTGGTGTTTAACTGTACCTTTCCCTCTCCATTTGCTTGGTGCCAGCTATGTAAATACCAGTTTCTCCCTTATGTGACTGCTCACCTAAGGTAAGGTCCTGTCTTGGGGACAGCAACCACAAGTGGATTTGCCTTGCTTGCATGAAAAGATAGTCAGGCACTTTGTGATCACCCCAAGTCCCCAGACTCCCAACACTATTTCCCAGACTGAGATGCTCGTGGAGGAAATGAAAAGGCCACGTGGAGGAAGAGTTGGAGTACAGATCTGGGACTACTTGCTGAGCCTGTACTGTTCTCACTCTAAAGCAGCCTTGGCTGGGGTTGTGCAGCCTCATGAAAAACATCAACAAAGCATCAACAAAGAATCAGGGGACAGGCAGGGAATGGAGGAAGGGGTCCCAGGAYGCTGAGAGAGCAAGCACAGGTGGGGTCTGCCTCAGCCAGGGTCTCACAAGCTCKGAGGATTTTAAGGGTGTAAATCAGCTCCTCCCTCCAGTATTTTCCAGACTAAGAAAGGAGGGGCATGGAGCTGGACCACTTGGCTGAGTGAAATGAATAGAAATGAGACTGAAATGTTTATTGAATAGTTGTATTTACTTTGATGTGTTTTCCTGTTACCTAGAAACAAATTAGCAATTACTTCAGATCTGATGCCCAAAGAATGCACCTCTGGAACCGACCTGACTGCATGAGCTCTGGCTGCACCTTGATCTGCATGTGGGTTTGAGAAGTTTGTTCTGCATCCAAAAGCAATCTGAATATCAACAGTGCTTGTTGTTTTATAAGAGTGGCTCTAATGGCTGAATTAAACAGAAATAAGAAAAAAAAAAAAAAGATAAAGCATTCAAAGGATTTTTAAAACTGTACTAAGTTTTATATACTTATATATATATACTATATATGAATATACTAAGCATATTTCCATGCTTAGTATTGTAGCGACCCATCATTTGGACTCATCATTTCAATCTACTTTGGTTCAGGAACTATGAAGCAACAATACTTTTGAAAAGAAGCTATACCACAATACATTAGAGAAACAGTTCATTCTCTCAGAGCTGGAGATGTCTCCTTGGACTAATGTTCAGCTCCTGTATTTTCTGGATTTTGGTTGATTTATCCATGCAGTCATAATATCATTTTATGTTTCATTTCCTAGCTTTCTAAAAGAAAAAAGAAAAATAAAAATGCAATTTAATGCACTCCACAATGACTGTTTAAGCATTACATCATCAGAAAGGCTGTCACTAACTAGTAAGTGGTCCCAATGACAAGACAGCATTTCCTAGCAACTGCAGAGAAGATATTAACCCTTTTGTGACTACCATATCTACCACTGAAGCTGGAAATATCTAGTAGCAAACAAACATATGTATCCAAATGCCAGGAAAAAAAA
>NW_026623361.1:318439-342197 GCF_030028575.1 Malurus melanocephalus | reverse complement strand
CAGAATTCTTCCATCTTGTGATTATGGTGTGAACACTTTTCTCTGCAATTCTGAAAAGATGCCCAGTTCCGTTCTGCAAAAAGACATATAAGGACCACATGGCTGTGCAGGCAGCTTCTGAGAAAGAAGGGAAGCGTGATGAATCATTCTAGTTCTATGTGTGCAGACATAGGGTGATAGAGGGTTTTTTCACTAGACTGAAGAAGAATGACTGGTTAAAATATTACCAGGACTCTTAGGAGGTTTACAGTTATTACTTGAACAGGTCATGAGTCTTTGCAGCCCCCCTGAACATCATTCAATGTTTTAGAAAATATATTGTGTTCATCCCATATGCTGCAAAGCAGAGGTAGAGTTAGCTGTAAGCCTTAAATTTAAGAAAAAAGTATGTGAAGAATGTAAAACTAAACCTAAACCCTGCAATTATTTACATAGGAATGGGCAGATCCTGAGCGACAAAGCACCTGGTGGGCACCTCCCAGGCTCAYGTCATCTCCTAACAAACACTACCAGACCCTGAGTTTGTGCAACTTCCAGAAAATTCCTGGGATTGCTTTTGCTGCAGGACTGAAATCTGAAATCTAAACYGGGACACAGAGCAAGGGTCTCCATTGCAGCTGCAGCTCATACAACTGCATGCAAGGGAACCAGCAGCAGAGGCAAGTGCTGCAGACGGGAGGAAATCGGGAGAAGCAAAAGAACCAGATCTGCACACTGAGGACTACGCTGGCTCCCAGCAGGACAGCATCTCTGTGGACTGTTATCCTCCTAAGATTCAAGAGCTTGCCATCTTTTCCTGTGTGGTTTTGTGCACGATGTTCATATCCAGAAGGAGATTGCCAGGCACAGACAGAGATCAAACCCTGGCATTTTCTGTCTGAATGAAGTGTGTCCTTCTGTTTCCCAGACCTTATTCTGAGGTTTCCAAGTCCTCAGAAAGATTTCTATGGTCATGTCAGCAGACTCTGTCCATCTTCAGACATTGCCTTTTTTTCTTGTTTGTTTGAATACAAATGCATAGTGAAAACCACAACAGATGGATTTGGAGATCTTTTCTTAAGTTGCATGGCTTGCAGTAGCCATGAACCAAGCGAGCCAGGAGATCAAGCAAGTGTGAGGAGAACAAGAAAAATCTAGAAAAGAACAGCAAGAATAATATAGTAATTGCTTTTCAAGTCCAACAAAGATGGTCTGGACAAACATCAGTCTAATTGGAGCAATTCTTCTGTATTTTATTCCAAATAAATAAGCCATCCAACTCTATTACATATGACGCTGTGTATTTGTTCCAATGATCTTTAACTGGGTAATGGGACTGCACAGCTTTGTGTGTTTTCATTCCAAATGACTAAAACAAGCTTTGTAAAATCTCCCCAGAAAAACATGATGTCCTGTTAAATCACTACTCCAATATGATTATAAAAAAACCTGACTCTTATCACTCTGTTAGTTTGTCATGAGCTGTAATAAAGCAGAACAATAACAGAGCCAGGGCGAAAGAGTGAGCATTTCCAGCAAGAGTGCAGAGAAGCAGAGAGGACCTAATTTGTGTTCTGCAAAGCCTCAAGCCAGCCAGAGGCAGACACTCTCCCTCTCCCTGACTTCACTGGAAATCTCCCAGCATCTCATAGGATTGCTGAGCACCTGGAAATATCGACCTCAGCAGGGCACTTCCAAGCACTCAACGTTCACATCAGCTGTTAACATAAATTATAGTTGAGGGGTTCAGTGTTTGTTGGAGCTAATCAAACACCAGTGAACACCTCCACTATTTCACTGGTCAAAAAGGGTGCACCCACTCAAGCTATCCACGAAGGTATCGTATCACAGCCATGTGGATCAAGCCACATAAAATGATTTTGCAATATTTCCTTATAATGAAATATTTACATACATTAAATCCACTGATCTTGTTGCCTACAAATACTTCTGATGCTAAGGAATTTACTAAGCCATCCACAAAGCTTTATGAGCTTTCTTTAYGACCTGAGCCAAAACCCAGATCCTGAGCCTTCTTTAATGTTAGGACCACTTTTATAACACCCAATTACCATTGCTTTTCTTATTTTAATCAACGAATTTCTTAATATCAGCAAGATACTTGTTAGACACACATGCATTTCACTGTGAGGAGATCATTGCACAGTAATTTTTTTAAATTCATTTGGTCTGTGATCTTGCATCCTCTAACACCATCCAAGTAGGCACAGGATTTACAGAATAGCACTGCATTTCCCRCAGCATCCAGACACCTAAGCCCTTGCACCTCACACAGAGAAATTCATTAGAAAACTGGCCTGATGGAGCAGAAATAAAATTAAAACAAAACATGGTAATGGTTGTTGCAAAGTAAAAAGTGGCCCAAAAGGGGGTAATTCCACTAGCACATTGGTTAACATAAGGCAAAATTACAACTTTAACAGAGACTTTCAGCAGAAATCATAAATGAACAAAGAAGATATTTGGTCTTTTCAAGTGCCACATGGCTCAGTAGAGAACTCACAAAAATTTAATGAACAATTTGTTAAAGAAAACAGACACAGCAAAATTTTTCCTCAATTAAAGTCAATGGGATTGCATGTATAAATCAACTGTAACTCAAAGTGACATTCTAATAAACATTAAATACTCACTGAAATTGTGTATTAATACATCTATTGTTCTAAAGGATCATTTTATTCTTTGTGAGTGCAAAATTCCCTATTTTCAGCATAGTGCTCTGCATTGCCTAAACTTGTCAAGAAAATATACATAACTTCAAAATTATGCCCTGTACAAAATTTTATAAAACCCCAATGGCAAACCCAATGTCATGTCAGCGACCTTATTCAGAGGGACAAACTGGTGGGAGAGTGATGCCTTCTCTATTCATCAAGGGAAGCTTTAAATATCTAAGAAAGAGGCTGTATTTTTTTCTAAAATAGTTGCCATTTTGCAGTTTCTGTTCTCTTTTCAACAAAGATATTACTCACTTTGAAAACCTGGTCCCTGGATACTCTGCAAGATACGAGTTAAACTAGAGAAAATATTTTATTTGACTTATATTAACCCTAGTGTTGGATGATGAGGTGATTAGACACTTCCCTTTCACATACTGTGGCACTTGTCCACTTGAACAATTTGCATTTAATTTATTTGTCTATTTTCTTTTTAAATGAAAAAGAAATCCACTTATGGCTGAAGGCATAAAGGCGATAGTCAAACTCTCCCATAATATTAATCTTGGAGAGTGACCAGCCCGAATATATTTGCTTCAAAATTGATATTTCTATTTTTATTCTATTTTCTAAGGAAGGTATGAGAAAAGGAGATCATAATGAAGCTGAGTTTCATTCTTGACCACAGCTGGAACTGGGAAGATCTCACAATGATTTATGTGCATATATCTTATATTTCATTTCCTTATCTTTTTAAATGAGTTGTGAATAATTCAGAGAATGACTATTTGGATAACAGAGTTTGTGCACCCCTGAAGACTGAAATCTTCTAATTACCCTGTAACAGATACAGCTTGGAAGTCATAACACCAGGTTTCCTTATCCCACCTACCCACGGCCCAGGGCTCATCCCTATGCATGAGCCCTTTGCTATCCAGCTCCCAATTAGTTCTCAGCTTGTCCTTCAAGACATCCAACAAGGCTGACAGTGAAGATAACATTCATAAGAGGCCACTTGCCCTGGGGGAAGTCAACTGTCACTACCAAACTTGTTCCAGCAAAAAATTAAATATTTGGCGYATGATAATAACAGACCTGTCACTATT
Source organism: Malurus melanocephalus (assembly GCF_030028575.1). Lineage (NCBI taxonomy): Eukaryota > Metazoa > Chordata > Aves > Passeriformes > Maluridae > Malurus > Malurus melanocephalus. The sequence goes on along the minus strand of NW_026623361.1, from coordinate 338,434 downwards.
GCCTCAGATCAGCTTTCAGCCTCAGCAGAGAGAGGGTCATAAATCCTTATTGAGCTCTTCTTATTATTTCCCAGTGAGTCCTCCTCTCCGAGCATTAGCTCTTGAGCTCATTGACCTGAGTACACACTTAAGAAACTCAGTTAGTTATCTAAAAAAAGATAAAATGAAGACAGGCAGAAACTGAGTTAATCACTTGGACATATGGAAATAATGTGGCAATGCTGTTTATATGCAGGCAGGCAGTTCCCTAACATGATCAGTGCAAAACACTCAGGGGTTTTGAAATGGGAAAAAACCCCAAAAACAAAACAAGTGATCTGCATAAGATAGCCAGAATTTGATGGATTTGATTGAAAGCTCTTCTGCTTAGTTTGCTGTGGGCATAATGAGCATGATCTGTAATTGCTACACAATATTTAAAAATTACAGCCAAATTCAAGCCAAAAAATGAGGCAACATTTCAGTTAGGGTAGGGAGGCTGGTTGGACAGAGGAAAACACCTATTTTGCCATAAAACTCTTCCTGAAATACACTATAACAGATAGTCCTGGCTATTTAACCTCACTTCAAGTGCAGTAATGGAGATGAGAGATAGGCTTGGCTTTGGTATTTGGAGATTCAGGTCACCTCGTAGTCTACTCCRTTTGGTAAGGCTTGAAAAAAAAAATTGCCRTTGTTTTTCTCCCGTGGCTACTCACAGAGTGGTGGTTCCAGAGTTGTGCTCTTCCRATGGCAGGAAACCTTTCATTTCCAAGGTAGGTTTACCATGAGAGTTTCCTACCCATTTGTCTTTCTAAACTGTCCCTTGATTTAAATGACCTTTCTTTTCTGGCATTTGTTTTTCTGATCATTTCTATAGAAACCAATCATAAAATTATCAAAGATGTTCATATTGATCCAGAAAGGGAAAAAACATGAACTGCATGACTGACTCGATATAAACAGCTGGGGGATGGGGAGGTTTAAAGGTGTGAAATTTCTCTCTGTGCCTGAATATCAAACATTCTGCTCTAGGAAATCAGAGGGGGATGGGGTGTTTCGTTTGAATGACAAGAAAGAGGCCACTAATAAAGTTCAAACCTGAACTTGCCAATCGTTTTTGGTGGTTCAGCTGCCAATGTTTCATTCACAATGCTGCACACAGCCAGCATCCATTCGTAAGATGGTTCCTTCCCTGTTTATATCCCAGGTGGCAGCGCTGGGAGCAGCTTGGGGAGAGATCAKTTTCCTCCAGTCCTTCCCAGCTGCTGACATGAAAATATCCTGTCCCCTTTCCCTGGCAGTTGGGTGGCACGGGCCAGTGAGCCACAGGCTGTGGCTCAGGTCAGCAATCAGCTGGCCACAGGCTCTGGCCCGGTGGCTGCTCTGTGCTCCTGTGAACACAGGGACCTTCTGAGGGTGGCTCCATTGCCGACTTCCTTGTGAAGGACAATAAAAGCAGTGAGCGGGGAGCTGACACCAGCCCGTTTGCATGAATAATGATGCAATAACAACAAATCCCTTTTTCCAGCCCAGCCCTGTGGAGCAGCCAGAATGGGCGCTAAGGGTGCAATTCCCAGCAGCTGGAGCATTGTGTGGGGCTCCCACAGCTGCTTTAGACTGGGCTCACCCACTGCCAGCGCTGATGGCAGCAGCAGAGCACTTGGCCCAGGCTGCAGAAGCTGCCCAGAAGTGACACCCAGCAGGCGCCTCCAGCAGGCCAGAATTGTGTCACCACAGCAGCGAGTCCCTGCCCCTCCACAAAGGGTGACAGTGAGGACACTTGGCCAAACCTTGCTGGTCAAGCAGCCCTGGTCACCACTGCAACACACAGAGCCTTGGACTCTGTAGGGTGGCCTGCAGAGGCATGTCCTTCAAACTTCACAGCTGTGTGTCCTCAGCCTGCTGAAAATGGGGACATCCCTTCAGCAGCTGGAGCGCCACCAGCCTGGGAGACAGCAGGTCCCCTGCCTTAGCAACACCCGTGACAGGGAAACAGACTGCCGTAGGTGAGGGAGCATTACAAAAAAAGTCTCCTCTGCAGACTGAGAGCAGACATTTGCTGGCGATAACTCGATTTGCAAGTCACATCTGAAGCGATGAACTTGGGCTGGATATTTCTGCACCATATTCCTTTTTCTAGAACATTTCCAAAACTTTCAAAATGAGGAAAGTGTTTGCATTTGATTTTGCCACAAAGTGTTAATTTGGGATCTGCTATACCTTCTTTGCAGTCTCTGTTTCACTAGTTTTAAAGCTGGTGGGATGAAATACAAAAAAAAAGGCTAGAGGTTAAGAAAATAACCAGAAAATAAAGTTCTGTCTTTTAAACTACTCTTAACTGTTCTGCATACGTTTTAAGCCCTCATCTGACAGTTTTCAATCAACTAGCTCATCTTAGTGCCTTGTAAGGTTTCAGTCCTAAACKGTGGTCTCATAATATTTTAAAAATTGAGGAGAACTGCATGTGGGCAATAACTAGATATGGAGAAAACACCTTAAAAAACAGTACTCAGCTTGGAAACATGGATTGCAGCATAGGAGAACAGAGTCAGCTTTGAAGACTAGGCAGAAAGCCAATTCACTCCTAGTCATGGCTGGAATTGGAATCACAAAGGATTGCATCCCACTCCTCCCGAGTCACTGTTCCCTAAAACCTTGCTCAGCTTAATGCAGGCTGTGGCAGCTTTGCCTCTGCAGCAGGGCTGCTGTCATTTGTAGTAGGTTGCATTCCCGAGGCTATTTGCATGTTTCACCCTTTTTWAATCTATTTTAGATCTTCCCTCACACACTTCTGCCCCCACTTGCCTCTATTCTCTGCAGGGATTCTCCCAGAGCTGGCTCTACAGAAATCTCTGATCATCCTTAGCAGAGCTCTTCGGTGCAAGTGCTTTGTCAAACACTCATCTTTTATTCCTGCCTAAGTCCATCAGTCAGGCTTTTCTACCTTTGTTTATATCAGTAACACCTTTTTCCTTTTACATCTTTCTTCTCTTTTTATAGAGGGTGTAATAAAAAATTAAGTTAAACCGCAAAATCTCATTTTGTAAAACTTTGTCTGACCTAGATCGCCAGAATCAAAAAAATTTCTGAGCTAATGATGAATCTGCCTTGTTCAGCTAATCATGCCTAATTGCCAGAGTTCACGGGCACTGAGCTGTCAGTGCAGGAACAGAACAAAATGATCACAGAGTGGTGCTTTCACTGGTTTGTGCTGAAAAGAGTAATGGAGTTTTCTTATTTGGAAACATAAAATTGAGAAAAAAATTGCTGGAAGGTGATAAATTTGCAAAATGGGTCAAATCCCAGACTGAAATATTTAACAGCAACCTATTCACTCAGCAGGAAGTATACCCAATTCATTAGAAAATCTGCAGGTAAAAGGACTTTGCCAATCTAATAGAGTAAAACTGAAGAGATTAAATAAATTCCCAAACTAGCAGTCAACAGTGTGCAGCCAGCAATAGCTCTTAAAAATGGTTCCATTTTTGCAGCTTCACCAATTCAGTGTGGCTTAATGCTGGTCCCAGTAGTTATTGTATTAACTGTTCATATTAATTTAATCTATAATTTGGTCAAGACTATACCTTACATGTTGCAAATCACAAAAAATACCTACATTGCCATACAATTAGATTTTATGACCTCTGGGTAATATCTTAGGAACTAAAGCTGCATGTGAAGTTCAGTATTGTTCTAATAATTAACAAGAACCTGCAAACAGATTAGATTCATGCTTCCTMAAACTAATGACATCATTTGATTGGCAGTGTGAAGTAGCTTGCATGTGATGGACATTGTGAGTAAGAATTTGAATTCTTCCCTATCCTATTAAAAAGAGAAACACTAAATTACATTCCATGATTTCATAGTAAGCAATGTACTACAAAAGTCTGGAAAAGGAACCTAGCTATATATATTTTATTGGATATTACTTTTTCATTTATACACACCCACTGATGGCAACAGTTTTGCTATGAAGAAGCTWTTTGCCGCAGCAGAGAAGGAAGGTCATTTTTCCCCAAATAGCAAGTACCTACTGCATGGAATCAGGTCTAATGTGTCTAAGTACAGAGTACTAGAATGACATGATTATAAATATCGCTTCATAAAACTTCAAACTACCACAATAATTTAACATCAGTGCAATCAAACTTGATGTGACTTTTTTGTGAAGGCATATTTCTGCAATTAATAGCTTTTTTACTTGTACTTTTTCTGTGTGGGTTCTCCTGCAGTAATTTAGCAAATGGTAAGTGATGTCCTAATCTAAAGCTACCTATTAACAGAGTAAGGGTCAAGGAGGTGGTCTTTGTAGAAAAGGTGAATTGTGTGTCATGATGTATAAGAAGAGGTGGAGATTAGGTAAGAAGGAAAGACAAAGGGAGAGGAGACATGGTAGAGGAGGGCTGGGMGTGATCTCAGTGTCAGTCCCTGGCATCACTTCCCTTCCTGTCTCAGACTTACCCTGCACCACATTACAGTCCTAAGTTCAAAACTAATGCACTGATCTCTGGTGTTAACAACCCATGTGCAGAGACTGTCTCTTACAAATCTGCCACTTTAGACTCCAGATGGCTGGATATCAGTGGCGGATGAAGTGACTGCTTAAGCTTACATCTAGTATGRTTCTGCTCAGAAGTGGACAGCAAAGCTCTTCTTGAATGCAAGAAGATATGAGAGTGGTGCACTCCATGTTTACAAAAGCAGTTACTCTTCTGAGATGAAAGCAGCATTTGAGGACTGTGGACCCTCACAGAGCAGTGGACCCTCACAGCCAGCACTCACTACCTTGAGGACCAAGGTAGACTTCCAACAGATTCCTCACCCCAGACTAAGATCCCCAGCTTGAGAAGCAACCTGCACTGTATCTTTTCTTCTTTTGCAACCACAGCTCTCTGCTGCGAGTCAGGCAAGTCACACAAGGCTCAGACCCATACCTGCACCCTGAGGCCGAGCAGAGCACAGGAAGATTTTCTTCTGTGCCCTCACCTGAATGATCACCCTTTCTTAGGCAACACAGAGGATAAAGTTTCTTGGTGAGAAATCAACTAGTTAAGACAAAAAGTTGTTGCTTGTGGGAATGGAGATCTGAAAGAAGATCTATCAATGACAGCCCTCGTTGGTGAGAGAAATAGATGGGCTGATGTACTGGTTTGGGCTGGGGTACAGTTCATTTTCTTCATAGTTGCTCAGATAGTGTTGGGTTTTGGATTTGTGACACAAAAACTGTTAATAACAAAGGGATGTTTCAGCTGTCACTGAGCAGTGCTTGCAGAACATCAAGACTTTTTCAGCATCTCACCCCACCCCACCAGTGAGCAGACTGGGGGTGCAGAGACTGGGAGGGGATGCAGCCAGGAGACCCAGCTTCTACTGTCCAATAGAGAARCTTCCCAGAGAAATTGTGGATGTCCCATCCCTGGCAGTGTTCAAGGCCAGGCTGGATGGGACATTGAGCAATCTGATCTGGTGGAAGAGGGGTTGGAACTGGATGATCTTTTGTCTCTTCCAACTCAAATCATTCTATGATACTCCATACCTTATGGCATCATGCTCAGCAATAAAATCTGGGGGACAAAGAAGGAAGGAGTTATTGTTGTTGGAGCTATTGTGTTTGTTTTCTCAAATAATCATTATGTGGGATGGAGCCCTGCTTTCCTAGGGATAGCTGAACACCTGCCTGCCCATGGGGARTAATGAATGAATTCCTTGTTTTGCTTTATTTGTGCATGTGGCTTTTACATTCCTGATCAAATTCTCTATATCTCAACCCACGAATTTTCTCACTTTCATTCTTCTGATTCTCTCCCCCATCCCACTGTGGAGGGGAGCAAGCCAGTGGCTGGAGGGGCTGAGTTCCCAACTGTTAGCCTGTGAGAGCAGAGATGAAAAAGGAGCAAGGACTGTGGGACAAAGAAACCTGGAAAAGTCTGAGAGGGCCTGACATGGGGTAGAGAACAAAATTGAGAGGAAGGGAGCAGGCAGGACAAGAAGAGGACAGGAGGTGTGGGGTTGTGGTTACAGGGGATGGGTGGTAAAGCGTAGGACCATCAAAGTACAGCTTCCTGCAGAGCCCTGAGTTGCTCCCATGGTCCTGAGTCCAGCTTTCCTCTGCACACCTATGGGCAAAGTGCTCTCTCCCCATGTTGGGTTGACCGAGGAAGCTCGCTGTCCTGTTATCTCAAGGGGCCACAGAGGCCTGTGCCAAACCCAATGGCAGCAGCTCAGATCATGACTCACTGGGGTGTCACCATGATGCCACACAACCCAATTTCCTGTACTGGGGCATAGTTCTGCTTTCACCTTTGTGGTAGTAAATTACAGGGTTGAAAGAGCAATGAAAGTACAAAGTTCCTCTGGAAAGCACAAAGTGCTGAAATTGAGGGGGTTTGCCACCCTTATTCCTCTACTTTCCTTTCAAAAACCATCACCACTAGCACCACCACCCTATTTTGTGGTCCTAGCATGAAACCACCCTGGTTTTTCCAGTTTGTTGTCTTCCCTTCTGCTCTGGGCATGAATCAATGTGGTGCAATGAAAGAAATGCCACATAGTTGATGTCCTTCCTTCTTTTGCATAAACAAGGCAATGCATAGTGATAATAGGGGCTGAAAGTAGCAAGCTGACCTGCYTGGCAATGCAGGCCACTGCTGCCCTGGAAAAACAAGTGATGGTCTGTGCATGGAGCCCTGTGTGGGGTGGGATTGAATGCTCAGACTCAGCTGTCTACAGGCAGTCACTTCCTCCAAGCACGTTGGGCAGCAACAGCCTGACCCAGAGGCTTAGAGTGGTTTTCAGACTTGAAAGGTGCTGTTACTCATAAGACATAATTATGATTCTGACAAATGAAAATGTCTCAGATTGAAATACTGCTTTGGACTTCAGTGCACCTCTGGCTCCTTTTGTGTAGTGAGGATAAAGCATGTCTTTAATGCRCTGCGTGTCCTTAATAGAAAGCAGGATTTGTGAAGCACTCAGATACATAAGTGTCACAGGAAAATTTGAAGAAACTAGTAATTCTGACGTTGGAACAAGAGCTGGGTAGTGGCTGGGGTATGGATGGAATAATGCATTCAAAAAGCCAGTTGCAATGAAATATTTAATACACTGATGGAAAGATGCTGGGGGCAGTGTAGAGTGAGACAAAACAGCGTCATGATGTTTTGCAATCACATTTGCAATAGGCCAAACCGGAGTTTCAGGGATCACTTTGTTTGGGGGGTTTAAACTTTGAGTACTTAGCTTTGTAGCCCTAAGACCATTTTTCTGCAATAATATTTTCCATGTGTGYGAGTGTTTAACATAGAAAAGAATAATAACCTGAGCTACTTAAGAAATTGCCTTCCTCTACAAATTAATTTGATGGAAAATAAACCGGCTATTTTCACACTTCAGTTATGCTTTTGTAATTGTACCATAGACCAACATATCTTCTTTGGTACTAAAAATATGTTTTATTTATTGACTTGATTTATTAATTKAATCTATTTGTCCTTAATTCAGCAATGTAAGGTGGACAGCATCATGCCCACTGATTGTCAGGGCATCTRTTATATTTGTGTAGGAATTTCTATTTATTAATATGTAAAGAAACAAATGAGTTATTAGGAAATATCCATCAAATTTTATGCCAAAACCTTGAGAAACTAATTTTTATGATGTTGCACAAAGATTCCTAGAGGGCTAAATACTCTAGGCTAAAAATTTCCCTCCACAAGATATTCAGTAAAAACTTTCCRAAATTGTGGTTGTATTTTGTCTCCTGACAGAATGCCTGGAGGAAATTATTGGTTTTAATGTATGTGTAAATAAAGCTGAGAATAAGCRGAGCACATTTGGCAAGTTCTGAACAGCAGAAGGCTTACGTATTCTCCAGGTTGTATATTTTCAGGTAAATGTGAAGTTAGCATGGAACAGGGGGAACTATGGGGGGCCAGAAAAACCAGACGAATTGAGTAACAGCACCATTGCTAGAAAACCTCAATGCCCAGRGAGCCCACGATCAAATATTTATAGCCTTATGGACAACAAATACTCTGCAGGACAAGACTGCAAAGCAGTCCCATGCACAGGTACTCCTTTTGCTCTGCTTCTATCCCTTTCTTTCCCCATATCCTTTTTCAGAACACTTACTACACTGTCGGCATTATTACTGCCAATCTCCCTGCAAACTAGTAACATTGGGAATGTTTTTTAATGCCTTTTTATGGATTTCTTAATTGATTCAGTTTGTTCCTATTCAAATATTGTGATCACTTTAAATGCTGCAAATTTTGGGCAAGCATGACTTTTCAAKAATCTTTTTCAAATACATCATATCTAGAGATCAATAAATAAAAAATATTCAGAAATAATTTTGATTAATTTTTTGATTATTAGAACAGTTTTCACATTGTACTTCAACCACTATTTTAGGAGTTATTTATGTCAGGAAAAGGCTGCCCTATGAATAATTCTTTCGGTATTTCTGTGGATGCTGACTTCGAAGGCAACTGAAATGAAAGCAGCTCTTTTGAGGCTGTGGTACCCACTGCCAGGCAGACCTAGATTTGCCCAACACCGACAGCGATGCTGGAAAGGACAACTTGCARCCTCTTTCTGAGGATCACTGGTGGCAATGCTGGGAGACCTGCTTCTCAACTTTGTCCTGTAGCATTGCTACACAATGCTGATCTCCACAGGAATGTGGGAGAAATTTAACCCCCTGCAATAATACGCTATTCCTTGTATTAAATGTTTGGGGTTTTTTCCTCCTGGAGTTTGTTTGAGGGCCAAAAGGGCCGTGCTGTATTCTGAAGTGTGTTCTGATCCTGGTTAGTCAGCAGTTGGATAGAGCAACACACTCATTTACTGCTAGATAACAACCGTGCTTAATCATCTGTGAGACTATTAGGGGTTCTCTTGGTGTCTGCCTAACCAGCAGCTCTGCCTTTTATTGGGACACTTGTTCAGTTCAAAACCCAGTTTATTACTATTAAAGGAATTACCAACTCTTTCAAATATCCTCTGACTGCTTCCCTAGGATGCTCACTCATAGGGGGTCTTAGAAAATATAAAATCTGCTAAACAGTTGAGMCTTCATGCAAAGTTTTGATTGCAAACATCAAGAATCTTTGGAACCTCAGTTCTTTACACAATTAATCATGTAATTCATTACTTCACAACCTTGTATTTGGATTTCAAAGAAAACCCAACGCCATATTTATTTGTCTTACTGATTTTAAAAATCCCCCCACTCCACTTGAAAATACACTATCTSGTTTCCTAAATGTCAGTCAGGAGAACCATGGCATCAGCCTTCACTGCCTCTGTTCACTTGACAGTTGTATGTATCAGAAGAATGTGCTGTGGGTCTACCACAGTCCAATGTCAGATTYCACTTAGTAAATTGAAAAAAAACCCCAAACAATAAAACACTACAACCCAAACCAAATGAACAAACTCCCCCCACCATGAACAAACAAACCAAACAAAAATACCAAAAAAACCCAAACCATGAAATAAAAAGAACCCAAACCCTAATTGGATTGCAGCAAAACAAGTGATCCAGTTAGCTTCACGGCAGGACAAAAGCAAGCTGTATTAACTTGGGTATTTCTAAAGCCCAAGGCTTTTTGTGGTTTTAGTTTAGGACGTAGTCATCTGGGAACAAAAACCTGCATTCACATCACACACGTGCTGCAATCCAAGGAGCAGGACACAGCCTCATCCTGCTCTGCAATGAGCTGGGCAGGGCGCAGGGATTGGCAGCCACAGCACTGTTCACTGTCCACAGATCAGCCCCACACCCACATGGGCATCTACTGCATCAGAGTAGGGTACAGGGTCCTTTCTTTAACACCTTTTGATAATGTCTGTGCCTCTGAAGCTGAGCAAGTGTGACAAATGGTTGGGGGTTCAGACTTTTCTACATCAGTAGCCCTCCCCACCCCTCACTCCAGCCCACCCCAGCAAACAGAAATGCCCCATACCTGGAGAGGTTTCCATGCCTGAATTATTAAGAAAATAAGCATGATAATGAATAATCTATGTTAAGCATTTTCTTACCCTTTATTTTTTTCATTATGATCAGAAGAGGAATATGATTAACAGCAGTTTAAACTTTAGCAGTACAATTTCAGTATTAAATATAAAACTACACTGCAAGTTGATGTGTTTTAAAAATGGTTATGTATACTCTAGCCTTAAATTTATGTATCAAATACAAGTAACTCAATTGTTTCTTGCCTTGACAATTAACATATCTAACAGGTTTCAACAAGCCAGACATCCATCTTTTCCATTAAAAAAAATAAGCAAGCACACCAACTCTTATTCATAGCAAGGGGAGGAAAAGACAACACTTTCCTGAGTGTTGTGCAAATACCAGGTTCAAGAAAGTCAATTAAATAAATGTAATGATAAACCTAAAGCTAAGCTGGAGGACCTTTTGATTAACTTCATATTTCATATATTATTTGCATCAGTTGAGAGCAACATGAGTTACAGAACTTCCATGAAAACAAGCCACTTACAAGCAGGTGTTTAAGCTTGATCAGTTTATTAAAAGGATTATATGACACGGTTGCCTGCAATAGCAGGGGACTGGATCTGATGACCCAGGAAGTTCTTTCCAGTCCCATGTTTCTAAGCCATGCACCAAGTGTATCCAGCCCACACTTTCACATTTGGAAAAAGCCAAAGCCACACACACACACTCACAGGAAAAAAAATTTTAAAAAATTAAAAAAAKACCTTGATGACACCATTTCATTTTTCTAGTTATTCACTATGCAGAAGGGAACAGAGCTTAAGTCCTGTACAGAGGATACATTTACTCGAGGTTGATGTGGTACTGAAGTCAGTTAATAATTAGATACCTCCAGGCAGATTCAGTTACAGGGCATACCAACACTGCACACTGCCAGACAATTTCTAATCAAGCCAAGAACCTCTTGCAGGATGAGGTCTCTGCTAGCAAGCACTGAGCACACTGAGTAAGCTAAAAGCAGCTGTTCTTAGGTGAACTACCCTACCAACCATGAGTAATGACAGATAGATGGTAAAAAGCATTTACCTACTAGACAAGATCTCTGCACACCCAGGCAGAAGTAATTAGTTCAGAGCTGCAACCATCATTCCTACCTTGCCTGTCTCTTGAGTACATTCTCTTTAAAACCTGCTYTACAGAATCAGGGCAGCCATTCTCAAGCACTACTGAAGTAGCAGTTCAGAGCTGCTGTGCAAGACTCTGCTTTCAAATGGTTGTCAGACATTCCCATCATTGAGGCCAGTTTGCTAGGACAGCATTCACAGCCATGGCCATAAGCCGTTGCAACAAATAGATACCAAAGCAATTGCCTACATTCAGCCCATCTAACTTTTAGGCACTTGGTTAAGGTCTCTGGGCCCCTTGTCACCCAGAACTGCCCCCACCCCCCAGAGGAGAAAAAAAAAAAAATTGATCACTGAAGGCAGGTAGTCTCAATTGCCTTCTGGAGGTGTCTCTTGACCCTCCACTGAGCAAACCAAGTTCTTAACACATGCACCTCAGTTAGACAGGATGAATGGAGACTTGCATCTCTTCCTAGAGACAGTATCAATACTCTCCAAAACCAAATGCAATCAAGCAATTACGGTCTGCAACCCATTACATCTAGAAACAAAAACTTAGTCAGAAATTATGCTGTAGTCCCTCCCTCCCAAGCATAAAAGCCTTCCACATGGAGGCTCTGATTAAAAAAAAAAAATTAAAAAAGAGGAAAAATAAGCATTCTTCTTTCAGACAAAGAAGAGTGCACACGGCTGCTTTGCCACTCATTCATGGGGAAGCTGAAGGATCAGAGAACACTTATTCAGAGAACTGGAATGACTAAGCACTGCTAGTGCATGCAAAGCAGAAGTAACGATCATTTTTAAATTAACCCTAGTCCTCTTCTCCACCCCACAAAATTCATGCAAGTGTTTGAGAAGATAAGTCAAGACATAATAGCCCCAGTTTCCAAAAAARGSYTWRKTTKGKTTTTTTTTTAATACATATTGTAAAATGTCCTTTTGTTTTCTTTCTGCGGGTAGATAAATGCATTTTTGGCATGTTTGAGAATCACAGATATCTATGAAGTCCATGCTGTTGAAATTCTCCAACTAGATTTTATAACCTGTCAAAAAAAAAAATCATAAGCAACCTACACATGTTTCCCCAGTATTGACATGCATGCTCAGAGCTCTCCACTGTAGTGAAATGAGGTGTTACTTCTGTGCTGATAGTTGACGAGTCAGCATTACACGACTTTGAGACCAACTAAATTAACATTGTCGTAATATGAAAGGCAAGCACAAGTTCATTTATTTATAGCAAAGGTCTTGGGTTACAGGAGGTCAGTTCTTGCCATCTTGAAAAGATAGGGGACAACTTATTGCATACATGTGCATTATAATTTAGCAGCAAGTCATTCATAGAAACACTTCCCTCCTACTGCTTTTTTGGTTTATTATCTCAATTATATATATATATTTTAACTTTACAAAGCATTTAACACCACCTTTAAGTTAATGGTCTTTTATTGGAAAAAAAAGACTAGCATTTACAACTTGGAATGGACATAAATTGTAATATCTTGAACAGCAATGTTGATAGTTGTGCTGAAGTCCACAGGCTACTCCGCCAGCTCCAAGTCATGGTACAGAAGGTTTTAAAAATATGAGAGTCCAAAGATGCTCCCTTGGTGAAGGTTTCTTTTAAAAATTTTGTGAACGGTAACAGCCTGACACCCGTTTCACTATAGTGCAATGCAGACAATGTTAAACCAGTATTTTAACACAGACATGCCATCCATAGTTAAGATCATCGTATTTTTGGAGCACACTGCTACGTACAGGAGAACCATTCAACCTTTAGGGCTTTTTTAAGTTTTGCATCCTTCAACCATTTTGCTGCATACCATCCTGAGGTATAAACCAATTTTAAAGTAAACCAGCTATGACAATTTATACTACAAATTGAACTAGAATCCACTGTTGAACAGAAGAGTGGATCCTTTAGGTTTTTTTTTTCCTTTTAATACACGTCTGACTGTGCTCAATTGTCAAGCTGCATGCATGAAAAACTGGCCAGCCCAAACAGTGTAATAGTCATTAGCAAATGGAACTTTCGAGTTCACTAAGTGCTTCCTTTTTTTTTTTTATTTTCAAGGTAGTACAATTATTTATATTGTAAAACTGATGTTTAACTTTATCTTTTGGGGACAGGACCACCAACCATTACATGCAGTTTGTGGACAGAAGGTAATTTGACATTCAGTTTTGCTATACAGAAACAGAATGAATAAATGAACATTTTTTTGCAAGAGGTAAGTAAAAGATTCAATTTGATTCTTCTAGAGGAAAAAAGGTGTAAAGGAGGTCTCTTCACTTTGCAGTCATCATCTGTACGAATTCTGAAAAGACAAAAAGTCACTGTGATTTACTGTCTCCAGAGCAGAACTTCAAGTCAAAAGTGCCTTAAACCCAGCTGGCATAAAAACAGCACTTTTCACTCTAAGGTTTTACACACAGAAGTGGAAAAGCAATTAAACTAATGTCTCAAGTACTAAAAATTATTGCCATATGCATTAACAACAGGCTTTCCTCAGTCTGAATAATCGTTTTGAGTGAAGACAAGCATCTTTTTACCTTCATAGTTGACTTGCCCATCCCCATCAATGTCTGCTTCTCTGATCATTTCGTCTACTTCTTCATCTGTTAGCTTTTCTCCTAAGTTTGTCATAACATGGCGTAGTTCTGCTGCACTGATATAGCCGTTGCCATCCTATGAGAAAACAGTTGTACAATACCATGAACAACAATCCTTTTACTGACTAACTTGGAAACTAAACCTAGGTTTCCAGTAAGTGCTTCTGAGCCAGCCTTAAGGCACCTGGGGYAGATGTACAGGCCTGGCACAGTGCATTTACTGCAGTATGTACTAGTCCCGCTGCCTTCTGAAGCGTGCATGACACCACATCCTTCTATACAATTACTGTGCTGTAATAACAACTGCATGCCTGACTTGTAGTTGTGATAAGSTTGTTTTTAATGCTTTTAACGAGCTTTCAAAAATAAACACAGAAACAAAACCAAAAAGTTTTTGTTTAGTCTCTGCTGCCTAAGCAAGGCCAAAAAGAGACCCATTTCCCCACCAGCAAGAATGAAGTCAACTTCCTTGTTAACACTACCTCTACAACCAGACTGCAGGTGGTTATGTTAGGCTTCTCGGATAAGATGATACAGAACAAATCAAAGAAAGTATTTAAATTCTACTCATAAGGAATTCTGAGAAGTTTTATGGCAAATTTAAAAAGAGAAGAAAGAATGACATTTCTAAGCCAGYGTCCCCATTTGTAATACCCAAACCTGAAGTTCATCCTGAGCCACTTCAGAAATTCCACACACTGGAAAAATACACAGATGCCTGTCAGAGCAGGACATGGCCAACACCAGTAGAAAACCTACCTCAGTAGCTTTAAAACACTAACCTAGTCTGCATCAATACCCCCACATTTCTAGCAAAGTACTAGAGATTGACACTTTTTTCTATAGTAAAAAAAAAAAAAAAAAGTAGTAGCATGGTCTTCTTCCACACAGGCATGTGCATCAGCTTTGCAGCTACACCAGTCACTACTCAATTCTTGCGTAAAATCTGTCATACCCAAACAACCCAAAGAGGGGAACCCCTGTTCTAGAAAACTGAGATATGTCCAGGTATTCTTAAACTAGGTCAAGGAAGCTGAGYTCCTAAGTTTTCATGAAAGCAACCTCAAAATTCACATGTTGAAAACAGAACACGCAATACGTCGTGACCTTCTAAATAGTGGTGATGTCATCTTGACTTTGAAAGCTTCCATAAGGTAGTATAAAACCTTGTGCATCTATGCAAGTGTTTCCCCATCCCTTCCAAAGTCAAAAGGTACAGAAAAATCCCCCTCCTCTACTCACACATCTCAAAAAAACCCCACCCTCCAGCAAGCATTAAGTTCTGCTAATTTCTGTTTCTAAGGAAAGGCCAGGAAGTTTTCCTAAWGGATGAGCCTAAAGCTTAAATCTTGCTGTATTAAGCAGGTAGAACCAGGTTGCAACAGTCCTGGTTCTATTTTCAGAACAATCTCTGCTCTGTTTCCAATTCCTCTCCTTCTACTAGAGGAGTTTTTCTCCTTCTAGCCAAGAAGAAAAAACACTGAGGAAAATACAGACATCATTATTGCTTCTAAAGAATAGTACTTCTATTAGTACCTTGTCAAAGACTCGGAATGCCTCACGGATTTCTTCCTCGCTGTCTGTGTCCTTCATTTTTCTGGCCATCATGGTTAAAAATTCAGGGAAGTCGATAGTGCCATTGCCTTAATAAAAAGAAACTTCCAAAAATTAAACTTCCATGCTTTTTCTTCATTAACAACAACAACAAAAAGCTCACATTTAACTTATCCAGGAACAAGATTGACAGATCTTCTGTCAACTGTTCCTGTAGAAGAACTGGTACGTCTCCCCTAAATTGCTACCACTGCCTGTTTTGCTAGAAGAACAGCCACTTTGTTTTAGCACGAAATTGACTGCTGCCTTCTCTCCAGGTGAGGCCACACCATTTGCCACCCAAACTACAAATAAAATGTCAGTCTTGATGCTTCAAGGTTAACCAATAACGAGACTTGTCTTTACTTCAAATTGCTCCCACAAAATTAATCTTTTCATTCCCTTATAATATCTCARTTGCTGTGGGATACTCCAGGAAGAAAATGTATTGTAAAGCTGGCATTACAAGTCCAGGTCATCTAATATTTGGGAAAATTACATTTCACTAAACTGTTCACAGATTCCTTTTTTCTAAAAGTCAACCACCTTATCAACCAAAGTTGCACACCACAAAAGCAACACACCATTTTAAGGGGCAACAAGGATCTGAAAATTCCAGTGCTGCAAGAAAAGCTGCCTATATTTGTTATTACTGATAAGCTTAGCTGTAGGTGGTTCTAATGGGTATTTTACTGCAAAACTGAAAATCACTCCTGATCCAGGCCTCACCCCTAAGAGTAAGCTTTTCAAAGTAAGGATTTAAATTTCAGGCTGCTGAAAGCTAGGAGAAAAGTGCTATGGTGAAGAAACTAGATTTGCGTAGTCAAGATTCAGCTCTATATGCCAGAAAGGCACATTAAGTAGTTCAAAAAAAAACACATTAAAACAGTTCACTGTGCAACTAAGATCTACCCATTGATTTAAAGAAACATACAAATTTGTTGTGCAAATACAGCAAAGAAGCCAAAAAAACACAGTTTAAGAAAAACYTTGCATTCTAGGGATTCCAGCCTGAGACACACACAGCTATTTATCATCATGGCCAGCTTTACGTACCCAGTTAAATATGAATATAGGTATCATACTCTGCTTTGAAAAAAATCTTCAAGGAACATGTAGAAGAATAGCAAAGCATTCTGCTATAACCCAAATTGAAACAGTTGGGCAGGCACATATATCTGAAGTCCTCAGTTTCCACCTATTTTAGATCTACCAGAACAGCAACTGGTCTGCAGCCTAAAGAAGCCACAATACACAAACTCTACATGCCACTGYAGACCCTGAAGCTTTTCAGTTTCTSCAAAGACTTAGCAATTAAGGTCAACTTCCACTTTTAAGAAAGTAATTTCATTAATATAGCCTGATAATCCAGTAATTTATATTCTTTCCAATACATTTCCACTCTTCTTTTACAAAGTTACTATGTGAAAAATCACTATCACAACCAACATACAAGACCAAAGGCTTGACATCACTGAGCAGGGGGAAGATTTTTCTTTCTGTTTTTACTGTCAGCCTATGAGGAGTTCAAAAACACAATATGGAGCTAACTTTGCTGATGTACATTAAAAATAATTGTGTTAGCCTTGATATGAGATGGGCTTTCTGCCTTTGCCTCCAACAGCCCCTCTCCATCTATTAAGGATCTAATACATTAGATAGACTATATAGTCTCTKCCTGTTGTGCTGAACTTTCAAGAAYTGAAAATGCTATTCCAACTCGTAGCCTTAGACAAAACCACATTTACATTGGTAAAACTATCAAAGCCAACATGGGCTGACAAAACACAGTCAGAAAAGCTGGATGGAAAGACAGGTTAATGGCAGGTCAGGGCAAGTCAGATAGCAATAGGAAGCCTGTGACCCATAAAATATTAAAGACAAAGAGCATAACTTTGTCTCTGCCCATCGCCTGTTTTTGTCTCATGAATACTGCTATCATCTTTGACACCCTTCTGAGTTTAGACTTGATATATCAAGTATTTTGAAACTGCTTTAAGAGATTTATGTCACAATCTCTCCTATGCAGTTTAAGCCCAGGTGTGGAGGTCATATTAAAGATGATCACAGCACCTTCCCAACACTTACCATCGGCATCTACCTCGTTGATCATATCCTGCAATTCTGCTTCTGTTGGATTTTGACCCAGTGACCTCATGACAGTTCCCAGTTCTTTTGTTGTGATAGTACCATCACCATCTTTGTCAAATAGGGAAAAGGCTTCCTTGAATTCTAGAGGCAGAAACAGTCCCAGTGTTTAGAGACATCACCAGCACATGAAAACTGCAGACTAAAAATGCATTCCAGTGACAAAGCCATTTGACATTTCTAAGAAACATTTTTTCTTTTTATCTAACTGTCGCTGTATTGAGAGAATTAACACTCTCAAATACAAATAAAAAACTACTTACAGTACCAACACATAATTTGCACAGTACATTCAAACTTATTTCATGTGGCTATTATCTGCACTACAACTCTGTAATTCATTTCCATGCATCTGCATCTTGCCTGAGGCACAGTTGCTCTTTCAAACAGCAGCTGTTTGAAATAAGTGAAAGGAGCCACTGGGTTCCCTTTACAATTAACAAACTTAAAGGAACAAAAGTGTTGTCCTTTACAACTTATTTCTAAGTCAGCAGACAATAAGAATTAGTGTCAGCCACAAGTGGGAGACTGGTCTCCAGAAGGTCAAATAATGTTCCTTCTCCTCACCAGTCTGATTTACCAGTCTATTAAAAGTTTTATTTAAAAGACACTGGCTTGTAACATGTGCAATAAACCCATCTGAGGTTTATTTGTTGCAGTTTCACTTGTAGTTTATCTTCACACTATTAAAGAGTACCCAGGYCTGCTTTGACTTTAAGTAGTTCATTTGAGTCTAGCAATTATTCCTGTTTGCAAGAAATCTAGGAGGACTTGGCTCAAGTCTGAAAGTCTAAAAAAAAAAATCATTATCTGTAGTCCAAGGAATAAGCAGTCTAAATTAAGAGGCAATGAACCAGTAATCTTTCAGAATATTTTTGTCTGGGTTTTTTTTTTTTAGTTTGGGATTTTTTTTTGAATGCTTTTCAGAAGTGGTAGTACAGATTTTAAGTTGTCAAATATGTTKTTTTCCAGTATGCTTGAGATAATATATTTTCTTTTAGTCACAGGAGTTAGAAAAAAAAATTCTCATCAAAACACTTACCAGCAATCTGTTCTTCAGTCAGCTGATCAGCCTACACGAAGAATAGAACATTTTAGAATACTGTTTACCTCTAGTTGTGTCAAGCCATGAGGCACTTCCTTTAAATTTCAGCAGTCATTTATCATTACTTTCACAAAGTCACTTCCAAACACTGGAATTCTGCCTCTACCAGGAGACTCCACTCACSTACACCATACAGCTGTTTCCAAAAGCACACAGGCTAACTTGATTTGAAACGGCACATGAAGAAGCAAACACACCATCCTGCAACTTGGTGAATCCAATTTGGTCCACTGAAGGACACAGGGCAGGCTCCTTGCAATTCGTCAGAGAGGCATGAAATCCCTAATGCCATGTTGTTTGGGGTTTCACTTCATATGCCATTCCCAGAGGTGCAGCGCCCCAGCAGTGCGTGGGGGTGCCACCCACTGCTCCCGCCCTCCCCGCAGCAGCCACCAGCCCCTCTGCCAGCTCCACAGAAGRGGATCTGCTGCGATATTATGAATTACATCTTGGTATTAAGAGAGATTTTTGCCACCTCTGACAAATTTTCACACACTGTATTATTTTTCCATTCAACCAAGCAGCTTAAGGTGCCTCACCTTGACATGCAGGTTGTTTTACCTATAATTTAAGTGGCAAGATTTAAAATGCCTACTTATGACCTTCTGTACATCAAGTGGCCACTGTTGCATACAAAGGTATACAGCTCAGTGGGCAATCAAGACAGCTTTCAAGGGCTTAACTGTGATAGCCACATCCTTCCAGAAGCCTCTCCCTATGTACGGACAGAGCATCACAAAAAGCTCCACTGTTTGGACTCAAGGGAGCTAACTAGTTCTTTATGGGAAAACATGCCTTTTCCTAGCAAGGGAAAAAAAAAGATTTTATATGCCTCATCACAGATACTGAAGAATAAAAGATACTAATTGTTTTAAATACATTTTACTGGATTGTTTTTACTAACGCAACAGAAAATTTTGTAGGTCAGAAAAGGTAGGCAAACCCTTTTTGTCCTAAAATATTATTATTTAGTTATAAAACCCATCTAACTGCTGTGAAGAGCAACAAATACAACGGAGAATTAATCAGCCATAAAATGTTAAGCTTTTGCATATGGGAATAGGGTAGAGTTAAAAATCTGCTCTATATGTTRAGAGAAATACACAGATCTCATGTGTCATTAGGTGGGGAGTTTTGTTTGTTTAACATCTGTACGTAATGATTAAACAATTCCCCGTATGTGTTGGATGAGACAGAAAAGGGCAAAAATGCCAACAGTGAAAGACCACCTTCTTTAATAACATCAAAATGCTTGTGTTCAAAACCCAGTTCGATTTTCTGCATTCTTTGCGATTTTCCAGAAAATGCGAGGTTTCACTTAAAGATTATCTAAGGAATTTACATAACAGACTCAGTGCCCTGCAGAACAGGAAACAGAGCCACACCTTGGCAAAAAACCTCCTGCCCACAGCACCAGCTCTTGGCTCCATTAATCTGAGCTCGCTGAATGTTTCTAA
>NW_026623361.1:249478-318404 GCF_030028575.1 Malurus melanocephalus | reverse complement strand
AAAAAAAAAAAAAACCACAAAAACCCCACAAAACAAAACCCCAAAACCTTCGCACACCTGTCAATGCCCGAGGACACAACCCGACCCTACACTGCCAAGGGGTTCACCTTCCCGAGCAACAGGCACAGCCACTACCCCCTTGCCATAGCTACAGGAAAGATACCCAGCCAGGGCTGGAGCTATCACCCCACCCAGCCAAGTCATCAAATCCTGTCCTGGTGATGTCAGCCTTCTCCTACGGGAAGGGGAGATGGAGAGACAGAGTCGAGGAACACCCAGATTGCCAAAAAGCGATTAGAGTTCAGTCTGCAACTGTTTCGCCGCTCTCGTAGGAAGCGGAAAAGAGCCGGGAAAATCCCAGCCCTTCCTCTTGCTCTTTTTCGCGAGCAGCGCTGGCTGGCCCCGCAGCACCCGGCAGATGATGGGATGCGTTCCGGCGGGCATCGCCCGGCCAGCGAGGCGAGAGGCTTGCAACCCGCCGGCGCAACAGGCGCCCTTCCCGGCCAGCAGCCACCCACTGCTGCAGTGCGTCCCCGTTTCCCCTCCCTCCCTCTCTCCAGCCGGCGGCCACACCACGTCTTCATCCTTCAGCCGCGAGTGCGCCCGGGCTCAGCGGCCAGGCTTCCTTCCCCATCCCCTTTCCTCCGGCAGGCGGCTGGGGCAGGGGCTCTTTCCCGCAGCCCCCGGCGAAAGGGGAGGCCGCGCCCCTCCCGCCCCGAGCCTCCCATGCAGGCGCTGGGCCGCTTCCAACCGAGCAACACGCACTGCGCCCCGGTCCCCGCGGCCGGGGGGTGCGCGGGGGCCGGGAGGAAGAGGAGGAGACATGATGTAATGCAGACAGAGATGGGCTTCGCCGCCGCGACTGCGTTTTTTTTTGGGGGATTGGGGGGGACGGGGGGGGCGCAGTAGCTGCAGCGCGGTGCCCTCCCCCGGCCGCCTCCCCCCGCTCCCTGCGCAGTGCAGCTGGTGCCGGAGCTGAGCGGGATCTTTAGCCCGCAGACCCGCGCCCCTCCCGGCGCTGGGGCCGTGGCCCCRGGGAGACGCGCCCGGCCCTTTCCGCAGGGGAGGGAAGGCGAGGCAGGCGGGAGAGCGCGGGGCCGGGGCGCCCACACACGGCAGGCCCAGGGAAAGGGGAAGGAAGCGGCGGAACAGGAAGGGCCGCAGCTTCGCAGCGATCCCGCGCAACGCGGCGGGGGGGAGGGAGAGTCCGCAGCCACCAAGCCGCTCACCCCGCGAGAAACCAGGCGAGGAAGGGCCCCAGCGGGGTTCCCCCCCACACACCCCCGCTCCTCTCCGGGGACAGCCCGGCTCCACCAACCCGACCGTTCCCGGCTCCGCAGCGAGCGGCACTGCGCACCAGCCCCCGCGCCAGCCCCGGGCACCCCGTGCCGCGCCCGGCCGGTCGARCGAACGAGCGAGCGAGCCCCCTACCATGGCGCGGCGGCGGCGGGCCCGGCGGCGGCTGCACGAACTGCGCGACCACGAGCAGCGGCGGCGGCTGCTGCCTCCTCCCGGCGCGGCTCACAGAGTGCTGGGGCTGTGAGCCTGCGCCGCCCGCTATATACGTGGGGCTGTATCCCTCCGCCGGAGCGGGGCCCTTTTCCCTCCTCCCCGGCGCGGTATGTGCGAGGTGACTGCGGCGGGCGGCCCTGCCCCCTCGGTGCCCGGCCCCTCCCCCGGCCGGGCCGCTCCTGCTCCCGCAGCCCCGCGGCCGATTGCCCCCGGAGGGGCGAGGGCAGCGCGGTGCTGGCAGGGGCTCTTCTCCGCCGAGCGCTGGTGCCGGCGCAGCCCGCGGGGAGCGGTCACCGCCGGGTCCCTGCTGGGTCCCTGCAGCTCTCCAGGCTGGAACCCCCGGAGGGAGAGCATCTCGGCCAAGTTGGTGCTTTTTKTATTTTCTAGACAGCATCCCCGCCGGCGGGGCGGGCCTGCGCTCCCCTGGGGAGCTCAGAGCGGCACCTGGGAGAGGAGGATGGCTTGGGGACGGGGAGACACCTTAATAAAGCTCTTTTTTTTCGGTGACCAGGCATGTGCGGCAGCGACTGTAAAATTAAAATGTTGAAGCGAGCACAGCTGCCTTTTTATTAGTCRTAGAGCTTTTGTCAAACATCAAAATCCAGATGATGGTGAAATTCAGTCCAGAATCGGATGTCTACAACTGAGGTGTCATTTCAGCCCCTTCAGCAATTGAGAGGCAGCAAAAGCATGTCCTGATGTCAGTGTTTTCTTCATTTCTTCTCTGTCAGCTCTGAGGATTTTGTCCACACTGGTAATAAGCCAAAAAAAAAAAAAAAAAAAAAAAAGATTGCATCCATACTGTACCTCCTTTAACAGGTATGGAAACACAGTCAAACATGGACCCACATTGGAATCTAGGATTTTAGTTCCATTCATGACAGGTTCCCTTAAATGTTGAGATTTTTTGTAGTTCAAGATATTTTTAGCTGAAGGTTTTAGTTTGGGCCTCTCTCTGGATTGGGAGGCTTGCAGTATTTCCAATGTGGTCATAATTCTGATAAATCTGCTTGCAGTATAGCACTAAATCTTTTAAAATTCATTTGTCTATTCTGTTTTTTTGAAAAATCACGCATACTTTCTGTGTTTGAAATAAAGACAATCAGTTTGGTTCTGTTTGTTTAACAATTTCAGTAGCTCTGCCACTGAAGCTACAATTTATTTGCTTGCCTTTCTGGAACATAGTGATAGGCTGGCAAGCACAACAGTTACCTGTTTCCAATGTAGAGGGATTTCTCAGCAAACAAAATAATATATTTAATGTGTCAGTTTTGTTCCCAAACCATTCTAACATTTGTATAGCAACTACTGTATGAAATACTGTCAGAAAACCAATTTGCAGCTGGCTAGTCTGCAAATGATAGGTTTATAGACAGCTTCCATTTTAGATTTGCAATGCCCAGCCTCCTATTTTTAATATGCTTTTTTTTTAACTACCAAATAGTAATGCTGATTTTTTTTTCCTGTGGAAGAACATGTAAATTGACCTTTTGTTTTCAAACCAGACCAGCAATTTTAAGCTCTTACTTTCCTAGCTTAATTTCTTTCTGGAAAGCATGGTGCAATATTTGATTGGTGTGAGCTACAAGGGTGTTTGCTTGGATAAATGAATCTTGGAACTCTCTGAGACTCACAGGGATATGTGAAGAACAATGTTCCTGTACAAATCGTTCAACTTACTGTGCTGGTCTCACACAGGTGAAGATCTCATYGTTAAAACACTGAATTCTACATAAATACTGGGCTAAAAAATTATACAGTTATCTTGCARAAAAAAAGTTAATATAAAAGTAATCTTAACAACATTTAAATGTGATGGTTTAGAATGTGGGTGCTTTATTTCAGTCTCTTTAAAGTTAATTTTAAGCACATATAAAATGTTCTTCCATTGATCCAAACCTTCACTTTTTAAAATGTGAAGGGATTAGATTTATCTGTGGAGGAGAGACTATGAGACAAGCAATTAAAATTTATGTAGATTTTCTTACAAACTATCAGCATTACAGTGGTTGGACATACGTGATGAAACTTGGAAATTTGAAGTAGAAAGCCACCCAGTCACATTCAATAAATGTTGCCAAAGATTAACAGGGCCTTTGAGTAGGACTTCTGTGCATTTATTCCCCTTTCTTTTTTTTTTTCTTTAACCTTTTGTGTCTACTTTTCCTAACTCTCAATGGTTCATGTTAATAATTAATTTATATTTAAAATGAAATTTGGAAATAAAGTTACTTTTAAAGTACTTTGGAATATAATTACCTTGCTTTATTAAAAAAATAAGGATGATGAAGTAGGATGCCACAGTAGTTTCTGTTTAAATTGCATCATTCTGTATTTGAAAATATTTCACAGCTCATGTTCCAAAATACCATTCTGACTAAGGGGATTTTTTWTCCTAATTTGACATATGGCAACCATAAATGTAAATAAAACAGAATGTTAATCTTTTGTTGCTTATTTAATGCAACCCCCCCCCCCCAAACCATCTAAACTGGCATCTGCCTGTTCCTTGTAAATTTGCTTTCACTCAATTGAACAGCTAGATCTAGTTCAGTATTGTTTCTTAACATTTACATTCAGTTGTGGCCAGGCAAGAAATGCCCTTGTCATTCCAATGACATACAATGTCAAATGATTTGCCAGGATCTTCTACAGTCTCATTCAAAATCTCCTGAATCTCAGTGGGAGCTGGACTGGACTATGGAATTACCCAGTGTTTGTGCCTGACACCATAGAACTTGGCCATCTCTTTGCTAAAAAGCTTTTCTATGAACAAAGAGCTATGCAATAGCTATTAAGATGAATTTTGASTGGATACATTTACTGTTTTATATTACTTTGCTCTGTAAGGATGCTCTTGTTTACTTGTGTTTGAGCTGTAATAGTAAGAAAATATTATTTTATAAATTTATTTGTAAAATAAATAGAATAGTTGCAGTGGAAGACTTGTAGTCATTCCACTTAGTATTACATTCCTAAATTTTAACTTAATGTGATAGTAAGATTACAGTGTTCGTCTTTATTTTGGCAGAGATTTAATATGTCCATTCCTTAGGAGCAGCTTAAGATATAAGGAGCATATAAGGAGGAATTCTGTTGAGAACTYGACAAAATAATAAACCTTACTATTTACATACAAAGTGTGCTTTTCAGCTTTGGTTTTGTTAACATAAGCACTAAAGAACATGACCTCATACGTATTACTTGTTTTCTTATACATATGTAAGTTTAAAACACTCTGAAAATTAAATTAAAACATTTCACAGACTTCTGTCCTGAGAGAATGGATATGAGAACAGATGGACAGAAGTTTGTTGTATCATTTAATGCACAGCTGGGAGGCTAATATTATGGCAATAAACATAAATAACCAGTTTATAGTAAGTTAGAAGTACAAGAAGCCAACATCAAGTATATATGTGCGTGCAACATCTGTGGAACTGGAAAAAAAATTAATGGTTAGTTGTCATGGGTATAATATTGCCAGTTATAGGTGTGAATTACCCAAACTAAATTTATTGTACTGCTTTTCAAGCCAACTGGAATTCTGTTGGTATATCAATTTTTTATACTGTCTACAAAATTCTCTTCATATAGGCAATGTTTTTGAGGGAGACTGTTTGCCACAAAACTTAAACTAGTATCTTTATCAACTATAAGCATCATTAAGATTGCAGATAAGTGTGTGGAACTCCATTGTAATAAAAAGGTAGAACAGAATTGATTTTGACCACATTTATRAAAGAGGTGAAAATAAAAATTGCTTTCATTTTAACATGTAAAGTTTCAGACCTTGGAGCATTTTTAAATGGGTACACACATGTTCYTATAAGTAACTGTTTCTTTTCTGAGAGAGATTAAAAAAAACCCAAACTCTCCCATCTTTTATATGCTTGTGATTTTTTTTTACATTTGCCTCATTCTAACTGGTGTGCATCAAAAATCGCACACAATTATGGACTTTCACTGAGCATTTAGTGTAGGAAGGCCATCTATGTAATCGAATAATCAGTGATTGTTACCTACGTTAAATGTCTATTGTCTTGTAAAGTTTTAGATGTTGAAATAAAACTAATTTAACCAATTAGTTAGAACTAAATTATTTACACATTGCAATTAAATTAGTGAATCCTTTTCCATGTACCTATGTAAAATGATATCCTTGAGACCCAATACTTTGCAAAGTTTCATGTTTTATACTTAGCATAGTTTGAGTTGGAAAAGTAAAGATCCTATCTTAAAAAGACTTGGAAATATGGGAATTACAGACCTGCTTCCACACAGTCTCACTCTTACATCTTGCACATTAAACATCATAAAACCTTTTAAACAAAAGTGCATTTTCCTACTTCTTTTAACGCTTGAAATGTAAAATAAATGAAAAAAAAGACAAAGCTTTTTCACCCAGTCTTAAAAAACCCCTAACCTTTCTTCATAGGTCTATGCAGAGTTCTCTAGAAACATTGGAATATGTGAAAACAGGATTTTCCTTCTCCGTTTTTGCAACTGCCAGTTTCATAGAAAGGTAAACATTGGATGATTCATGATAGAAACAAGTTACTCGCTCCATTTTTCTGTGTTTTGTTACCATGAGTGTTTTTACAGATAAAGGTCAAATTGTATCCACTATTTTTCAAGAATCAACTACAGAAGAGGATATTTATGTATTGTGTGTTTGCTAAGTATTTCATATTTTTACATAACATTGTCAGGCATACCTAGATCTTGCTTCTTCACTGATATGTGCATGTATAAGAACTATATTCCCTGATGATGAGTCCAGTTAATAAATCTGTCAAAGGAAAGTAATATATTTTTTCCATAAATATATTTTTAAATACTCTGTATAGAACAATACTTACAGGAATGTTTATTCTAATGATAGGAAAACTCTTTCTAATTTCAGTAGATGGAATCCTCAAATTCTAAGTGATACAGTGTGACAAACAAACCAGTTTTTGTCAGATGCACCTAATTAGGAATGTCTCGAGTTTGCGTTTTATTTCTTAATATGCTGGAAAAACGAGTGGGCCAAAAACTGGTTTGCTTTATATGTTCAAATTTCTGCATTAGAACTGATCAAAGCTGAACAGCTGTTGCCATTAGCTACAGATTTTGAACTAATATATAGTTCATAGTGGTATAATAAACAATGGTAAACAAATATTCTTCAGAATTTAAGTGCTGAAGAAAGGTTGKAAATTAGTTTATCCCCAATAATGTTGTTTCTCATGTCAGTTTGTCCTACTTAACATAGGAAAAAAATCTTCACAGATACTTAGGATTGCATTTTTACATAATGGAAATTATTAAATGAGCTGTTTGCATTGGTTTTCATTTCTCTCCTTTGTCCATGAGTAATTAATTTTTATCTGAGTACTTCTGTGGGGCAAACTGGGATATCAATTTTGCAAAAAAGTCCTAGATAAATTTAATGAAAGTAAGAATATATATGATATGGGTAGACAGGTATTTAAAATCCACAGATACATCTTCTAAGGCCAAGTCTCCCTTAATTCCAAATTGTAATTTTGTAGGTCTRTGTTAAATGAAATTTCTTTGGGTCAGGTAGAGCTGTCATAAATCTTCATGCTACAGCTAATGGTAAAAAAATTCAACAACTACACACATGCCATTCAAGGGTGATCATAATTTTAAATCAGAATCATAATTTCTGGTACAGATTTTCAGCAATGTAAACATGCCCTGAAGTCAAYAAATCCATGTTAACTTGCATCAGTTAGGGATTTATTCTTCCCTTCTTTTCCCTCACACACTTTAATTGAGGCATTTCAGTAAGTTTGGGACAGAATCTTTCCTTAGGATAACAAGCTACAAGATCAAAACCACCAGAATTAATAATGGATGTCAAATACTGTCATCCAAGATACATCCAGCGTTCTAATCTACCACACTGCAAAGCTGGCCTGAGGTGGGAAGCATAGATACATCCCAAATYACAGATGCTGGAAGCCAGCACCATTGCCAAATTACACTTTTCCTTTGTCTCACATACGGGAAGAAAACTATGGAATCATTACACTTCTTTGGATAGCGGTGAATATATGTTGTTTGTGAATGCGCCAGTAATAAACCCACCTCATAATGAAATAATTTCTCCAACTTATTACCATTCCTGAGGAGGAGAAAACCCTACATTTTTTCAACAACCTTGAAGAGAAGATGCATTTCTAGTATCAGTTCCCAGAAACTATAAATTCCAGTCTCTGTAATATGTTGTCAGAAAGCCAATACACTGCCTCTCCCCTGTGAATATTCCAAGGCAGTACCTAGGAAKTCCTCTCCTGAGGGCTTGTCTCATTTGGTCTTTTGGTGAACGAGGCCATCTGATGCCTCCAGAACACAGGTTCTGATATCCTCCTAAAGTTTGTCTTTGATCCAGTTCTTCTAGGTTTCTAGTTTTGGAGACACTAGCCCACGTGAAGTTGCCTCTTAAAATGTCTAACCCTCAGAGCATACATGTGTCTCCATCCTAAAGCACCTCCCATCATTGTTGAAATTCCAGAAATTGTACCAGCAAAAGCCATGAAAGATGGCTTTAGCAAACTTGAAAAGTAGAGTTGTTCTTCCATGGGGCTTAATAGTCGTTCCCATGTTTTTGTGAGGGTACAGTTCACATCATCTACTTAATTAAACCTCTCTTCTGCCTGCTTTATTCTGATGCTATCAGCTTCTGTGGAATAAAATTATACCTAAAATCCGGTCTGTCCCAGGCATGTAGCACTTTGTGCACACCTTTCCGGCAAGCAGCACTGACCTTCCCCACAGTATGGCTATTTGTTGTTATTCTTGTGGTAGCAGAAGTATTCTAGRTGCTAATGAAGTACTTATATTTAGTAAGTGCACTGTTATGTGCTGGCTGTGAAGCTGTCAGCAGCACTGTTAAAGAGCACAAGCCTAACATAAAGGTGCATTGCATTGAGAATGGGGGGGTTTTATGCTATATAGAAGGGAAGTACATTTAATGAGTTTATTTTGTTAGCCTTTGGTTCAGTTTCAGATCTGCCAATACTGACATCATTTTTCCAAGCAGGGAGCACCATCTAAGACTTCTCTGCATCACTATCCTTGGGGTGGGCCTGTGTGTGGGCTGATGCAGTGCTCAGCGCTCCAGATCATTTCACTTTGGCAACCATTCTGCTTCTGCTGTCTCTATCTCCATATTCTATTTTAGGGGCTTACAGAGCACCAATCCTCTCAACTAAAATATAWCTGAAACAAGATATTCAGCATTAAATAAGCAAAAAGCAAAAGACTCAAAATAGGCTATTTTGTTATTATTATTATGGGGTTAAATCACTTAAACATAGATATCTTCCTACGCCTCCTCCCACTTCTTTCTTTAGTTTGTCTCCTTGTTCTCTCAAGACGTACTGATGGCCCATAAGCTTGTGGGAAAAAAAAAAAAATTATTCTATGGGTCCGTAAGTGCCAAGTAGTCATCTAGCTTAATTCTTGCMAAAAAAAATGTTGTTGCTAGAATTTTGTCTGTCCTGAGATCCTTGCACCAATCCCTCATCCTCCAGTGGGGCCAGGGAGCATCCTTTAAAGAGCGATCTCGCACGGCAGAATTGTGTCGGCGTGAGAACACACCTGAACCTGCACTTCCAAAGTGAATTGTATTTATTACTTGGTCAATGGGTATGGGGAAGCAGGTGGATTTTAAAGCAGGACACCAAAGAAAGGATATAGAGGAACAGCTGTCCATATGCTGGGCATTTCAGTTTGCCACAGAAGATGCAAGTTACTTGGTGCGACACCAAGCTTCCCTCATGCCCTGCCGCTCGCACCTCTCCCCGGAGCCGCTGAGCACTGCGGCTCCTGCCGGCGCTGCCGAAGGCGCTGTGGCGAAGTCCGCAATGAACCGAGAGAGAGCCACTGCGGCGCTCTCAGCTCTGCCTCCCTCAGATGCCATTTGCCGGCTTGGCACAGGCAGCTCTGCAGCTCCTCTGGAGGCRCTTCAGGATTCGCCTGCACCGAGGCTTTGGCTCGGCGCTGGTGATTCTCGCGCTCTCCACGCAGGACCTGCCGAYGGCGATTAACGTTACAACAGCAGGGGTCCGGGCGGCACGGCACAAACGCCTCGCTTTCCCGGAGCCTATTGTGGCCTCCCGAGGGGCAGTTCTCCCCCTGCTTCCCCGCAGGCAACGGGCCGCAGCGGGAGGGCTCTGTGCCGAACTCGGCAGGCGATCGCTGCCCGGGGKATAGCGGCTGCACCCCGAGCGCTGCCAGGTCCAGCAGCGCCAGCAGCGGGGAGGCAGCACTCGGCCGGCCGGTCCGATCCCGGCGTCCCTCGGAGCCGAGYTCCCGCCGACGAGCCGCTGGCCGGCAGCGGGACCTATATCCTTTTGCGGAAGGTTACTGCTGACTGGCATGGCAGCGCCCGACGAGAGCGGTGCTGAGGCTTCTGAGGCAGCACTTTGTCAAGGAGCTCCTGATTGGCTAGCGGGACTCTGCAATGGTTATCTGGTAAGAGTCAAGGCCTCTGATTGGCCGCGCGGTACCTGCAATGCGTCAAGTGAGGATGCTGGGGTGCGCGTGCCAGAGCGCAGCCTGGGGGGCGGCCGCGGCCCCGCCGGGAATGGCGGCTCGCGCTGGGCCGTGCGCGCCGCGCTGGCCGCTTCCGTGGGCTCTGGGCCCTTCCCGGCACCTTCAACAGTCCTAGCGCTAGATTTCCCGCCGCTTCGTGCCGCTGCAGCTTGCAGCAGTAGCAATTGCTTGGCTCATGAGCTAGAGCTGGCAGGAAGAAGCTGTTCCTCAGTCAGTGGCCTCTTTGGGGCAGGGTTTCTACATCAAAACGCAGCAGAAAGACAAAGCCTCTTTTCTCAATCCTTTTCCACAGCGCAGGGTGCCAGAGGTGCAAAATGTGACAGTACAAACCTCACACCGTGCCCTTCCACTGCCGGTGTGCGAAGCGTCTCTTGGACCGCTGCTGCAAGTGACAGCTTGAGTGGCAGCTGGGGGAGGATATGCACGGCGAAGTGATGACTGATCGCCGAAAGATCTTGCTGAAGCGCTGCAAAATCTTTCAACACAAAGAGATGCTTCTGCAAAATTTGCCCTGAACTGCGAAGCAGTGCCAAGGCACAYGGGGCTGGCCTACATCCGTCAGGGGCTGGTAGCCCCCTTGGGCCTGGCCAAAACCCACTATAGCCCTGTTGCATAAGGAGCTGCAGAGACACCATAACAACTTGTGTGGGGAGGTTTGTGTGTTTCTAATTGAAATAAGCATAGATAAAACACAAGCAAACAAAGTCATCCCTGCACCAGTAAAAAGCWTAAAGGACCTTTAAAAACGATGGGGATTTCAAACTAGCAGCAACTTGCTAGTTGGCACATAYGTGAACCTTGAAACAATAACTGTCTAAAGGTAGAAGTAGGTTACAGACACTCATTATCTAAATTCTTCAGTATTTCTGTTAATGGAGTGTCATTGCTCTTTTTCAAAATCCCATTCTTGAAGAGTGAGTCAGCAAGAAGCCTGTGAATCTGTCAGGGAGAAGTGTTTTAAATAAGGTTTCACTGCTAAGCAATTATTAAAGAGCATGTTTACATGTGAAAAGAAAATGACAAATTTGCGTATGAACATAGCAGCCCATTTTTTTCACTCTAGTGAAGATTTTCTTCCTGACTGGTTTTCAGGATAACGTTCCTGATGTGCTAGTAGAGGGATTTTGGGTTAGTGGAGAGATTTTGAGTTAAATTCCTCAGTAATTTGTTTTCTTTGTTCCGTTTGCTTACTAGGAAGGAAATCAGTTTTTAATTTAAAATTACTGTGATTTGCTTTTCATAGTCTTAACTGAGTACAAGCTACTTTCCTTCTGGCATGAACACTTTTTACTGTATTTTTTTCYAAATAGTTCTTTCAAAATATTAAAAATAATCTAGCCACTTTTCCTTGTAATCCTAGCCAAGTGGTGCAGTGAAACCTTTATGGGAAAATTATATGCCTGTGTGATGGTAACGTTTATAAGGGCAAGTTTGCTAAAGTGAAACATAAAAGTGAGTCTGCAAACTCATTCCATTTCTTACCCGGTCACTTAAAGTATGGTAATATTTTTGAAAAATTTGCATTAAAGACCTTAGGTCTGAACCAGCTTGAGGTCTTAACAAATGTAAAGAAAATTGGCATAAAGCGTTGCTAAAGGCATCACCTTGTTCTGGAATATTTTCAGGAGCAACTTTATATGACTCATAAAACAAATTTGTTGTATTAATTTACCATAAWGACTGTACAAATAATAAAACTATATTAATGTCAGAGAACATGAAAAAAGCTTTTAGAAGTGACATCATCCCATCATTCAGTGGGAAATAAGTATAAAATTTCAGGGTTAACAAATGAGTCRTTGTCGCCCCAAACAGTTTCCTGTAAAGCAGACTGTTTAAAAGATAACCTTACAGGCTTGTGTCTGTTCAGGGCAGGAATTATATTTTAAGAGTTAACTTGCATTGCTCAAAAGTTCTCGAATGAATCAATGGGAGTAAAAATCAATTACATGTTTATTAGAAAGAATTACATTGAGCAAGTTATGGTAGTTCCCAATCAATCAGCTCTGAGTGATGATGCTACCTTTTATTTTTTTATGGGTGCTTTAYGTAGGCCATGTCCAAAGCCATCAGAGTGTATGGCAAAGGCAATATGGAGTAGTAAGCAGAGTTCGTTACAGTTCTAAATATATCACATTCAAAACATCCTGACTGAAATGCCGCATCCATTTAAAGTAACCATTTCAAAAGCAATATATTTACAGCAATGTTGTTACACCAACATCTGTTAAATGTATGCAGGTCTGCCATCTTATGGAGCCTGAATGGTACTGCCAAATAACAAAATGTGGAGCTGCATGTTCATACTAGGTGAATAGTTTGATTTTTTTCTTTACAGGTAATGTGTGTTTTCTTCTAAAACTTGTGCCATTTGGTGCATTGTTTCTATTTCATTTGTATCTTTGTGGGATTTATGTGTGCATGCAAGTATATATACATAAACACCAAAATAAAGGCATTTCGTTGCAAGTTCAAGCATATAAAAGCTGAGAATAGTWGAAGTTTGTTGTTTACATTGTATGACAGCCTGGAACAACATCATCATGKGCAGTTTTTTTGGGGAACACTGTCTAATCTGTCATTCAGCATTCAGGTTAGATGGTGCTTTTTAGTAAGTAGTTGTTCAGGATTTTGCTTTAGGCTCTTTGTTTGGAGTGTGACTGTGCTGTTTTTGCTGCAAGCCAGTCAAGTCCTATTCTAAAGATGAAATTATTAATTCCTCTATGGGTTTTTCTGCAGCTGTTATTATTAGAGTGTTATTATGAACAATTTTGAATTAAGTTTGTACAGGCCACGGCAGACAATCATAATGGCAATTTTCAGCCCAAGTGATTAAATTTTGGCAAAGCTGTTAAAGTTGCTAAAATGATGCTTGTTTGTTTTTATTTTCTATATTTATAAAAGCTGATGTCAGATAAACTTGATGAGTGACTTTTGGGTCAGCCAAGAACAAATGCACAAGAACACAAGAATGTTATAATTAGTACATCAAGTATTAATATACATTATTTTCTCTTTAACTGGTGTAAATTTATTTTTAGGTGAAAAGGATTCTTCAGGAAGACCTTATTACTTTGCTTTTGAAAAGTTTGAGGTGAGTTGGTTGATCTAAGTGGTTGTGATACAGTCAGCTATTGTAGTGGAACACTTTAGCAAATTGTCCAGCACTCAGTGTAATTTTGCAGAGTTTTACCAGCTGCTGGAAAATCTAGTAGTGCCTGGAATTCTAAACACTATCCACTTAGGAGGATACCTTATTTTTCTGAGTTGTAGCTGTACTAGAAAATACTCTGCATTATACTTCCTCCATTTAATGTCAATTGCAAATATTCATATCTACCCTGATACTCTTGCTGGAAAAAGACACTAAGCACAAACTGCCAGATTACTGTCAGCCGAATTTGATGATGTGAAGTATTGCTTACCACCACAAAGAAGACTTAGCATAATTGGTTTTGACTACTTAAATCAGTTCATTATTGTCATATATAAATTTTTATTTATCTTTCATTGAAAGGTTTTCCAGTTTCAGACAGATGTTAGGTAACTATCATTTTGTTTGAAAAAGTCATCATGTGTCTCAAAGAGTCCTGCCACATGTTACTGTGTCTTGAACAGTACAAAATAAGCCTTTTTTTTTTTTTTTAGTGAACAAGAAGTTAACCCGTAAATCTGTAAACCATATATATCATATGATAGCAGCAAATGTTTCCATGTCCAAAATTTACAAAATCTTCAAAGTAGATAGTTTTGAAGGTGGATACACACACACATTCAAACCCCTTCCCATATACACATCTCACTGGAGRTGTGCTGGCAGATGCAGATACCAGAGGTGTGTTTCATACTGCATAATTCTGAGCTCTAGGTCAGGCAGGTGCATCCTCAGTGTGATAGCCAGTGAGCATAATGTTTGCTAAGTTCATTGATGGCATGCATGTTAAAATGCAAACAATCTCCTGCTACTCTAGGTGTCCACATCTTTTTATGAAAGACTTCAGGAATGACAACAAATTGGCATAAGGGTATGGTTTTTATGTGAGTGGCGCCTATCTGAAAAATTCCTAACAACTGCAGTATTAACTCTTGTGTAGCTGCATTACATAACCCTTAATGTTATATTAAATAGTTTTAAGATAGTGTTCATTAAATTTGCCTCTTACCAAGTTAGGGAATATTGTTTCTAAGATTTATCTTTGTCTATTTTCAATGGCTATCCAAATTTGATTAACCTATATATGCCAATGAGTTGAAATAGAATGCAAGATAAGCACAGCTGGCTTCCTGTGGTATAGTTTCAGAGGTTAGTAATGGAGACCACAGTGATAGATTAGTGTGTCACCAAAGGTGCCAGGTACCTTGCCAGTCTTGTATGGAAGTCTGTAAAGCTGTCGGTAGCCAGCTTSCAGTCATTCTGGGTAACACAGCTTTCAATTATTACAGTACTGAGAATCTATTTGCTAGAGTTTCTGAATTATATGAATTCAGTGTTCCTGAYCCTACGCCAATTCCACCCAGCAAAGCTTGCATTTTATTTGTGTCCCATTGGTGTGTATTTTTTGTTGCCATCATAGAGAAAGACACAATGTATTCAGCACAAGTCTTGCTCCATGCCCTAGTGCTTATGTTGGCTAAGTTGAAATGTGTGTTCATTTCATTAATTTGGAGCAATAATCATGGGCTCTCATCCATCATGCCATTGCATTTAGTAAAGTAGTACCTTTGTTAAGAGGTTGTTGTTTGATCAGCAATTCTGGTTGCATATAAGATACACAATCAGGAACAAGTGGTTTCTTAATTTTGTCCGTGTGCATTGACTTCCAATTGATTGTTAGCAGTTTTAATGGAAAAATTGCTACATATGATCATGTTCTCATTGCTTACAATTTGAGTGTAATTCTTAGGAGCCCTTAGAGTATGATTGGTTGTTTTATATGTCTATAGTACCCACTTAATTTTATTGTTAAAATAATTTGCAGTTTCCCATCCAGTATTACATACAGTTAAAGTCAGCTTAATTTTAGGTTTTTGGATTGCTGTAACATATCATCTACTATCAGTTCTTGACCTCACTAATCCATGAGAATGTATTTCCAGCCTTCAGGAAGGACCAATATAATCTACTTTAGGAGTTTCTCAGAGTAGTTTACCTTCCTTGGGATGAGCAGGCTGTTCTTTTAACAGGTACTGTACTGTTAAARAAAAGAAAAAGAACAATAAAAAAATCGACCAAAGCCTCAATATGTGTTGCCAGCACTTTTGTAACAGGCAATCTTCTCCTTGCATTCTGTTGAAATAAATCATAACTTCCAATGTGTATGAGGCACTCTGGTACCCACTTATTGGCCTTTCTTAGAAGGTGCTTGAATGTTTTGTATCCCTGTTAGTACAGATTCTGGAACAGTTTTGTATCTTCARTCCATCAGGTATATTAAACTGCAACTTCTTGACTTGGTCCCTGCCGTTTAAAGTCAACATTAATATTTAATTCCAGTAAAAGCTGGATGATAGCATTCATACTTTAGTGAACCTCTTCCTCATGTATTCCAATTAGAGTATGATCTGTATTCTGTAAAATTGTTATTTGGGTGGAAAGATCATTGATTCCAGCTGCTTACTTAACATGGCACAGGCAAAGATGGGGCCATGGTTGAAATCTCAAGGTAGGTGATAAAAGTTATATTGTCTTCTACCCCAAGTAAATGCAAACTCTGGTTTCTCGCGCTCCTGTTTCAGGATCATAAAGACTATCACTTGTGTAGCTGATTGCACCCACCCACAGAAGAGAATTTGCTGTGCTGGGAACCAGAGGCTCYTAAAGAGCCAGCTGCTTTATGGAAAGCCCTACAGTCAATAGTTGTGTGACCTATCCTGCCTGGTTTCTTAAAACTAGGYTGTTATATAGTGAGCTTCTTCTATGGTATCCTGTTGCTCCAGTTGTTTGACTTAATCCTGTCACAGGTTTCATGGCAGGGGGTTATGSCTCTGAGCCTTCTTTCATTGTGGTGCTGGTTTGATCAGTCTCAGCATGTGAGTGACTTCCTGGATGTAAACTTTAACTTGCTTGTAATCCGTCTTAGCATAGATTCCATRACAACAAAACAGACTGATACAGAGCAGAGGCTTTGGGGATTAATCCATTGGATAGGAGCAGGCTTTTGGTGAAACTGGTAGCATCCAACTTCTATCCCCAGAYTGATGTGATGGATGTGATGGATGTGCAGGAAGATAAATGTTTCCACACAGGCCCACTTATGCTGCCTGTGTCCCTGCATCATATACTGAGGTCCCAAATTCTATTTTGCTTCCGTCATCTGCAGAAAAACAAGCCAGCTTCATTTCCTCCTATGCCTACACTCCATTCATGTCATGTTTCCAAACTTGTCTTGATCCCAGAGTCTTGGAAAAGGTGACTGACTAGATTTCTACAGTGGAGGCAATGACAGTGCAGAGGCAGGAGCTGCTAACGTGGACAGCAGCTTGCTGGTCTTGGCTGCTGGTCATCCACAACTCCAGGGGTGCATGAACTTCCAGACTGCGGAGAGACTGCTCTGTGCCAAGGCATATTGGAGATACAGGAAGACTGCAGTGTGAATGCTAGTTAGTGACTGCTTGGAACTGCTTTTGCAATGATGATTGCTCCACAGCCCATGCATATTCTACTTGTGGCCTTCTTTGCTGTTTAAAGAGTGTTAAAAAGGCAAAAATAGTGTTGTTAATTAACAGGATTATCGATCTTGTCTGAATCAGAGACGACCTCAGTGCTTAAACCCTTGCTGTGTTTCACTGCTTAAATTGGTCAGAGGCCGACTCCAAAGCACAAGGAGAATGTGGATGAAGTTTTTGTGTAAAGCTGCATTTTATAAAAATTCTAATTGCATGGATTCAAATATAGTTTAGTTACTATGCTGAGGGAAAAAAAAAAAAACTATTAAGTGGTGTCATTAGTTATATGCCTTATTCTTAAAATGCTTGTTACTAATAAAGCAGAATGGCAAAAAAGAACTGAAATTGGCATCCACTCTGCTTTCTTCAGCTCCAAAGCAGCAGGGACATCACAGGAAGCTCAGAGGTTGCTATGTAGAAAATATTGTTCTGCATTAGACTGGAGATCAGACTGGATCAGTATCTTTCTACAGTTATGGCAAGATCAGGTCCCTGAGTGAAATACTTGCTGCTGGTWAGAGGAAACAGTCCATCCCCATGAAGGATTATATTTTAAACCTTAACAGTAAGAGATTTTCTTAAATTTGAAGCATGACATGTGGAAAGGCTTCCAGAATTATTGTTAACAAACATAGCTCCAGRTAGTTTGGTGTTCATGTTCATTTTCAGAATTTACTCAGTTCTTGACCTTGGTGGATTTCTGTAACTATGTTTCACCATGCAGTTATTGATTTGGCAAACAGTAATCAAGTGCATTCTTTCTTCTACAAAAATGATGCCAGATTTTATGTACTTTTACAGAAAAGGAAATATTTCAGCTCTCTTGTTTAGACTGAGAAAYCGACATACAGCAAACGGCCTTCAGCTGGCTCTGTCTTTTAACTTAAGATATCCTATTGGGATTCTGGTGTTAATTTGCMGTGTCAACATGTCTCAGGGTGGATGCTTAGTTTTTTACTCAAACACAATGTTTTCTGGGTTTTCTAATAATTCAAACCAACTTTATGTAATTATTTTCAGCTTTCATAATTATATGTATTTTACCTTCACACATAAATCAGTGAGTATCATTTAGTCCAGCATTTTGGTTTACTTCTGTTTAAAAATAAAAGCCTGTACAGATGGCTGCAAAAGAGGATTCTCAGACACAGTTGGATTTGTTAATTTGTGCTGATTTCTTGCTTAAGGGAATTCAGTTCAACATGCTGTACTGCCAGATCCATCCCTGCAGTAATTCTCTTGGCTTCAGTGGATGGGCACATGGGATTGCCTGTGCTGTCTGGCTAAGGTGAGAGATTCTGTACAATTCCAAAGGGATCTGTTTGACAACATGAAAAAATGAAGTCTGAAGAGCATGCTAACCTGTGTTGGGCTTTGGACAGTTCAACAATTTTGTTCAAAGTAGGAGCTGTGAGAGCCACTTTCCATTCAGAGACCACAAGAAACAATTACAACTTTGATTTAGATAATGGGCAGTAGAAAATATTGTGCTCACACTGGGTCATGGGCAGGTGCAGACAATAGGAGGGTCAAAGAGTTCAGCTGATTTTCTGAGGATTTAGAAATAATTGCAGAACTGAGGAAGTCATCGGGAAGCTGCTCTAATTCTGTCTTTGGGGCATCAGAGATGCTGGATGGAAGATTATTAGAATATAGCTGCCTACGGAGAGTTGGGAACTACAGGTAAAAATTGTTCCCATTCATGTGAATTTCTTTGTGCTCCACAAGGCAGGTTGTAAT
The DNA here is from genome assembly GCF_030028575.1 of Malurus melanocephalus. NCBI lineage: Eukaryota > Metazoa > Chordata > Aves > Passeriformes > Maluridae > Malurus > Malurus melanocephalus. The sequence continues at coordinate 299,915 of NW_026623361.1, read as the reverse complement.
GCCCATTATTCCTTAAAAGCAGGGATCATGTCAAATTTCAATCATTTTCTTTTTCTAATGGAAACAATCTTAAATATGTAGAAATCTTGGCAACTTGTGGGGCCAAAAGGAATTGACACTTCCAGAGAATATTATATTCCATGGTATTGCAGCRTAACAACAGGCCAGCAGCCTGTTTGGCTTCGTTGGTATTGCTTATACAAGGCAGGCAAAACACTCAGAACTGCAAATCCTGAAGCTAACTTGTTTTTATGAAGTTGTGCACTTTATCTGAAAATATGCAAAGAATGAAAATAATTACCTGTGAATTTTTGATGATTCATTAAAGGCAAAGTGCGATAGCCATTACATTAACGTAAAATTGCTTGTGCTCACTTGTAAGCTGGCTTGCTTTTCTATGGCAATCAATGTTCTTTAAAATAATCCAAAATGGTAACCATATTTATGGTGCAATACAAATAAAACAGAATAGTCACCTACAAAACTATTATCCAGCACTAAAATGTACTTCCATATTGAGAGGTTACTGTTTTATCATAGTTTGTAGGAAACAACTGTGCTTGTAAGCAGTATTACCACTGTAACGGACAACGAAGAAAGAGTCACCTTAAAACTTCARCTGAATCCTCAGTGTCATCCAGCTCAATTGGGCTGGAGCTGACCCAAAGATGGAATACTTCTCAACATCCTACTCTTCCTAATTGTAATATTTCCCTTTTATTTTGCAAGTAATACTTTATAGTGTAAATGCCTCACTGGTGCTGTCACCTGTGACATTTTGGCCTCTTCATTCTACTCCCATACTTTCCTCCAGAAACTGGCCAGGATTGCTGTTGATGTTTCAATGCTATCTCCCTAGTCCCCTGCAGGAGAGTTTGTTGGGTCAGATATCTAAACTGGATCCGTGCATGTGTATCGTATTCACCTGACCTAAAAGGCCTCCCATAATCCTGCCTGCTGGGGATCATTTCCACATGAAGACGGCTGCTGCTGGCCTGAAGCCCAGCTAGGTTTGAGCTGTTCCTGAGGGGAAGCAATGTGGTGTGACTGCAGCATGCTGTCTGTCACTCCTGGTTCTGGGAACATGGTGAGGAAAAACTTCAGCTGCTTTTTCACTGAGGCCACTTGGGTTTGACTGAATTTGTGATCTCTGGCTATGCATGAAGGTGCGTGTATTGTTTCCAAGCCAGGCACAGTCTTGCAAGAGATGTTTGTACAATCGTGGGCTTCAGCTAGTACCTATGCTGGATGCAGAGTGGTTGGTTTTACATTTGTGGCACAGATAATTAGCAATGAAGACAATCTAATCGTAGATAATTGAGAATTGGCTCAATGGGTGTATCAATCCTGCTCTAAGTTTTGATCTTGCACAGGGAGTTATTTTACTGCTGTCTGGGCACCACTATCAGCATGAGGTATTCCTGCTTCCCTGCTCCTGTTCCCTCTTCTGCCTGTGGCATGCCAGCCATTCAGTTGTGCTAGCAACTGGAATGTGCTAGCAATTATCAAGATCAATAATTCTTTTTTAACTCTAGTCAGTTCCTTGATTTAGAGCTGACAACTTTTTAATGAACCTTATTTAAGAAGCCCTGCAAGCAATTGTGTTGACACAGCTGAGGAGCACAGGGGTATTAAGAATGTTTTAAGCTACTACTGCCATTTTTTATGGCACAATTCAGCTGTATTTCTGCAATTCCACTAATTTCAATAACTATACTGTTGTAAATTAGGAGTAGTCTCAAATAAAACATGGTGATCATGTTTTCATGATCACCAAACATGCTTTGAGAAGGTGAAATCTTAAAAAAAAAAAGAAGAAAAATTACGACAGTTGGAAATTTGAGAGAAGGATTTTTGTCCCTTGCACATAAAATAAGTTAGGAATGGTATCAATAAATAGAATTATTTTATTTCAGCCAATGGAAAAAAGTATTATCTTACTTTAGTACTGAACCGCCACTAAGAGAACTGCAGGGTTACAAAATTACAAATCCCATGAAGTACTGTCGGAAAAATCGATTGCTTCACTGAGCCGTGTACCACTGTGCACTTCATGACTCGTTGGGGATAAGAAACAGTAGAGCCCCRTTTTTGCCAGTCATCTTTGTCATCAACTTCAGTGGAGAAAAGACTACAAAGGAAGTGRCCATGGGGGCCATCTGCCCCACAGCTGGGTATGGCTGGGCCAGAAATTGAAGAGAAATAAATGCCTTCTTGTCCTTAGAGCCCTACTTGTCAGGGGGAAAAAATGTACAGGATAGAGGTGGACTGATGATCATCAGGCGCCAGAAATCCCTTCTAGGAGTGTCATGTGATCGGTCTAACTGTGGTTTTCCTTCAGAGGGTGAGAGTCATTGTGTACGGAAAACATAATTGAAAAAAAAAGAAAATCCAAACAGAGGGAATAAATGCAGAGAAGGCACTTTGGCAAGGAGCAAGCAGATTCCCTTTTGACAACGGAACGGATGACTATCAAGCTCTTTCCTTGACAGGGAAAAAAGATGTCAGAATCTGCCGCTGGAGAAATCTCCCACCCTATCTGACTATCAAAACACGGCTGGCAACCCCAGGGAAGAAGAGTTCMGAACAACAGGGAAAAACAACACATGAAAATACTTACTTTCTTTTGACTTGAGAAGGACAAATTCTATCACCAGGAAACTGGCTACAGCTATTAATTGGCATCATTGGCATTTTCCCACTCTGGCCTTTCTTACTGCTTTCCTCCCTCCCTCCCTTTCCTCTCTATGCACCCCTCCCTATTTTATCTGTGTTCCTGACAACTTATAACTAAACTCRCTGTGCAGATTGTCTGAATGTCCTTATCCCTGGGCTTGTCTGTGACTGCTAGTCCTAGTAATTTACCTTYTGCAAATAGTTGTTTACTGAATAGCAATAAAAAATAATTGCTTCCAGCAGCCAAAGAAAAACCCTGATCTTAGCATTTTAAAATAGGATACTTTACAGACAAGGTCTTAAAGTCTTCAGGGTTCATATTTCTGTAGTGGTACTCTAGTACAGGGCCTCCATTAACAACAAAGGCTGTTCAAGAACTTCTATAATGTCAACATTGGAGTCTTTTCCCTTTCTAGTATAGTGTTACTGATTTTTTTACTAACAAATATGGGATACCAACTCACAAACCTTAGGTGCAGTGTTCTATAAATGAACTTGGATAAACCTAGCAGAGCCTGCTTTATGTAGCTCTTCCTAAATGAAGGCTGCTTTGACAGTGTTTAGAGATTCTGCAGTTCATATGAGGCTACTGTGTGCTTTTGCCAAAGGCCGTAACATAGTTGGAGGTGGAGTGCAGTTTCCCCTTTCAGTGTGAAGGTGCCAGAAGTTTTTGTTTTAAGCATATGGCGTACTTTCTTCATTAAAAGAGCAAAGTGCTTAGCTGAAGAGAGGTACTTAATTCTAAAACTCACTAATACCCTTTTGATAGCAGAGTTGGTAGAATACCATTTTCAGTGTTACTTGGATTTTAGGACTTTGAACAGTCCTAAATATCAGGAATCAATGGCTGTGATTTGTGGGAAATACTGGTGCAGCATTTTATTGCTTCCAGCTCAAGATTGTCTAACATGATTAGCTGTGCTTTAATGAAGTTGTTCTGGATATACTGATGAACGCTAATAATAATTTCATAGTCATTAATTAATTACATAAATTGTTATCTGCCTTCCTATTTACTTCTATATGGATTTTCTATATTGTTTTATAGAGATACAGTTTCTAGTTTGGAGTGGTAACCTGATGTAATTGCTAGGCTAAATTATAGACAAAAGAGCGCATATCTAATGTGGATTATAATGAAAAGAGTAGACAAGAATTGTTTATCAAAGCAAAGTGTATGGAATAAGAAACTGTCACTGAAGCATTTTAGAAGTTTTCCATATTTACATGGCACTTCATGTAAATAAATTAAAGTCATGAAAATAGGTGAGATGCCCARTGTCAAAAAAAAAATTATTGCCAGATGGGTAGAGAGTATTTCAGATAATTGCTGCAGTTGTGAAAATGAACTCCGTGTTTATTGAATCCTGACAGCTTTGAAAAAAAATTATGATCCGAGAGAAAATAATGAAGAATCTGTGGAGAATTAAAAATAAACTAACATTTATAAGGGAGGAAAGAATATTTGGGATAGACAGTGAGATACATGATTGGTGTACAACACTGAGTGTCTGGAAAAAGAAAAGTAACAATATATGCCTAGCCATTTGTGAGCAGATGCTCATGTGTGGTCATGATCATCCTGAGTTTGGGTACCAAAAAGGGAATAAGTATATATGGGAGACAGATCTGTGCTACAACCTTTTTGACATAGGGTTGTCATCTGTTTTTGTGCATGTCTGGGTATGGAATAGTGGTTGTGAGAGAGAATTCTAGAGAGAGAGAGAGAGAGAATTCATACAGGATTATAGCTTGGGTCAGTTTGGAAGTCCCTTCAGAATATCTTCTAGTCCAGCCTTCTGCTCACATGGGAATCAAGATGGTTGCAAACATTTTGATAAAGTTGTGCATATTCATGTTTGTGGCACAGACTAACAGATTTTTGAAGTACTCAATTTTCTTGGGAATTCATAAATTTCAAACTGCTCCACTCCTGTACCTGTGTATAAAATAAGCTACAGAATATGAAATTGTATATATATTTTCACTCTTACCCTGATGCAGGTGCATGAGCATTCAAATTATTTTGGTTTAGGCTATTTATATTGTTGCACTGAGAAATAGGTTTGAATTGCCATTATCCTTACTTTTCCTCCTAATACATTTAATGCATGTACAGCTGGTTCCAGCCTTCTGAGTTGTAGCAAAACACAGAGGAACAGGTAAGGTGAAAAAGAAATGCATGAAAGAAGCATGGACATACCTTTGAGGAAGAACTATAAAAATAAAATTAATGTCCTTTCTTGTCTACATGAAAATTAAACTTCCAGTTGCTGTAATAATATACCAAACATACTTACCTATGCATTCTCCTCTTTTCAAGGTTGTGCAGCATACTGATGCTTTTTGGGTTGAAAGGAACAGCACATCAGCAGAATAACTGCAGTCTGTATGACAGAACCTCCACTGCTAGTAAAATAGAGGATTAAATTTTAATCAACATATAATTGATTAGTCCCAGTTCATATAGTATTATGACATAGTGATGCCATCCATAATTTAGGTATATTAGGCTGGGATTTTTATAGGCTTAATAATCTTCAATGTGCTGAAAGAACAACGTAATAGTTGAGGACAGCAGGATTTCAGGCCATTATGCTGTAGATTTTTTTAACTGTATTTATCAACTAGCTTCAATACCTGTCATATCAGTTGTCGAGTGACAGCAATCAGCATTCTGGCAGAGAGGTGACATTGCACAAAACTCAACCATTACACAAATTGTCTGTAGTAAACTTTTCAATACCAGTAATGGATGTCTATGCGATATTATTCACAAATTGAAATTTTCTAGAAAACTGAGGAAAGTTTAGTGTTGTTGGCAGCTGAATTAATGTAATTTTGCAGCACAAATGGAGATTGGAGAAAGGAAAACCTGTAGGGATCTCAGCTCTGTTGTTGGCAAAACATGGGAATGAGGATGGTTTGTGACAAAGTTGAAAAGAGATTAAAAATGCAGTTGTCCAGTGGAAAGCATGGGCTGCTAATACCACTACAGCTCAGATAYTTGTGCAAGTGACAATAAAAACTTTTTTTTTTTTTTAAACTGGTTACAAACTGATGCTATTTTAGACTAATTTATGTTCCTCCCTAAATATGAGGAGGAAACTGGTTGTGTTTAAAGTAAAGACAGAGCAGTGGTCTCTCCATCCCCACCTGGTTGAAAAATCCAAATAAAATGGAAGAATAAACAAAACTTTGACCAAGTCTTAGAGGTTTTTTTTTAATACTGCAAGAACAAATGTTGATAAATTAGACATAGTAATTGAGGTAATAAATCAGAGGCTTAAACATGACAGAGATCTGGAATTTATCAAACTCAGATACAAAAAATGTCTGGAATTTACATTCCAAGTATGAAAGAGGGATGAGTAACTACYTTCACAGAGTAAAAGCAAGGAATAAATCCTTGAATGGACTTCTCCATAGAATGGAGAAGGGAAATGAATAATTAAAGAAAGCTATKATTTGGAGACTTGGAGGAGCAGACTCAAGGAAGATTTGCCCAACCTAACTCAGAGCAAGATCTTGCAGAAGACTGAAACAAAAAGCAAAAGACTGTTYAGCTATATAAGCAGCACATTGCAACTAGCACATAAAGAAGGAGGAGCCCTGAAGGTTTTGTATAATCTAGTTGCAATTCTAGTTGCCTAATGAATRCTTTTTGCAGCTTTCAGAGCAGACAAAGATGTAGAAAGGAAAGTCAAAGCCAGAAGAGAATATACACAAAGTGAAAAGAGCTGTGGTATGGAAGACTGAGAAGCACCACTGCGTCTTGAATACTTGACAAATCTAGTTCTGTGCACAATTCTAGTTCAGAATATGAACTGAGAAAAGTGCAAAAATTTCAGTGGACTGAGCAACAAAAAATTTAAAATTGCCTAATAGCAGAAAGGCTGAGGGCATATGATTACTGTCTGTGCATAAATTACATCCAGGTTAGCACCCTCATGAAGCAGAGAGCTATTTTAAGCCATAGAAAATTGCTGGCCTAGAAACAGATGGATATAGACATGAATGTAATTAAGGAGGAAGTCAGGGTGTTTCTAAGCATTGGAACATTRTGGTTCTGGACCTGTCTCTCTACAGGAGATGGGGGTAGAAAAGCCTAATAAATTTCAAAACTGAATATATAGAAGACTTACGTGGTGAGGTTTTCTGCAGAGAAGGCTGAACTGAGTGACTCAGACCATCCCTTCCAGACGTGTTCACAAAAGGTTCGAGACTAGTAATAAATAGCAAAATAAATTTTATTTGGGGGAAAAGTCTAATAAGATATTAGCATGGATTTTACATAAGAAATCATTACATCCAGGGAAAATGCAGAATTGCTAAATGCAATAGAAAATGGAAAATCCTGACTGTTTGTGTAGTTTATTTATTTTTAAATGGTGACTATTTAAACATGCTGTTTCATAGGCTACATTTTGAAAGGTTTGTAAGAATATGACTCCTCCTGCAAATTAACATCCCATCCTATGATCCCAACCTCATTTACAGAACACCCACCTCATTAAATTAACTGTAAGCTTCACTTTTGGCTGCATGATAAAGCCATAAAATCACCTTAAAATTATGCAGTAAGTTGAATGTTTTCTCACAAAATGGTATGTAACAYTTGTTTTGATTTGAGAATAAAAGAAGTATGTCAAGTGCATTTTTCTTACAGAAGGATCAGTTCGTATGGTATTTAAAAAGAAATATGCAGAACTACAGGGTATAAAATACAAAAATAGGCAAAAAATAAGGGTGGATGTGGGGTGGGATTTTTTTTTTTTTGATTGGTTGGTTGATTTGGTTTGTGTTTTTTTGAGGACTAAAATTTCTTGCCTCTTTTCTCTGCAAAAAGAAACTCCATAAAATTGTATGGGTCTGGATATGTACAGTAAGTTCTGATCATTCTGAATTTCTTAAAATTCTCCAGTCTTCACCCTGAGAAGGCTTGTATAAAATGCTAGTGGGCCTTTCTAGCAAAAAAATGCTCTGCTTATGTCTGCAAAATACCTCCTTCCTCTCCTACTGCGTTTTGTTCACAGCAAATGTACAGGGAACAATATCAAGACCCTCATTTTTCTGGAATCTATATAGGAATACAGATTTATATTCACATATGCATATATGCATGCATAGCAGAACTTAAAATACTTTAAAAGTCTGAGGTTTATGTCTAAGCACTTAATAGACTTGTCTAGARTAGGCTTTGATACAGATTTTTTGTGTTAATTTTATTGCTATTTCTGTTTTGTATAATGGAACAATGTATACCTGTTTCAAACTCACCTACAGGATCAGTCTGACCATGGCTTTAATTTGAAGTTGAAGACCAGCACTGCTACGCAGCTCGAAAAATCAAGTAAAAAATCTACTTTAAGTTTTTGAAGTAGCCTCAGAATATGTATCTGAACTGAACCAGTGGTCTTTRTTACATATGTCCATCAGAAATATACCTGTAATATCTGATCTACCCAGCAAGCATTTGATTGCCCAGCAAGCTTTTCATAAGTGAAGATTTTACAGATAGAACTTGGATCAGTAAATAAACCACTGGATTTATTAAAGCATTAGAAACATGGCATGACAGCCTTTGTGAAAATATTAACAGTAATGTATTGATCAACTTATAGATGTTTATTTTCTGTTTMATTTTATCATTTGAAGGAAAAATGTTTGCACCTTTCCCATGTAATTTTATATCCCTGTTTTATTAATCATTTAAACCACTATGATTTTATTCAGGCATTTTTTATTACATTCAAAGAAGAAGGCGGTAGAATTGCTTTTTATAATGTAATTTTCAAAATCTCTATATAAAATACTCCAGGAAGCATATACATACTGACCTGCCAAGTAGGTCCTTTGAGGATAAAATGCGACACATCAAAYGTAATAGCAGTATTATACAACATCATCACCTGGAATACTTACTGTACATGTAACATAATATATAATTAAAAACTGAAGAGAACATTAATAATTGGAATTTGTTGCTAAATATGAGTTATTTCCCTTTAAAAATACAAAAGAAGCTCTTTTGAGAGACAGGTGTAAAATTATTATACCTTTGTATCCAACTATGTTCAGTTTTGATCTGTCAGTTTTGAGGATTGGAAGAATAATATTAGACATTTAAGAACTTTTTCTTGGAAGATAACTTCTTGAACTGCCTCTCTCAAACAACAGCAAAGCATGAGATGACKGAGAGCTCTACATTGTTTCCTCTGTGAAATGCCCCAGCCATGCCATGGCTGATGTGAGGAGCATGAGTCTGGTTACTTGGGAAAGAAAGCAGGTGAGGTGGAGAGGCGCTTGGAGGTACCTCCATTCTCCGAGGAGACCTCCAGTCTCCTCAGATGAGCAGCAGAGGTGGGAAGGGTGAAGGGCTGGGAAGTGTAGCTTYGCAGGGAAAGAGAGCAGAGCCAGTCTCCAGTTCCTCCCAGCCCTGCCCTCCCCAGGCACAGGTCCCCCCAGGCTGAGCGTTCTTGTGGGCCAACGTTCCAGCCTATCCTTGTACCCAAGGGGTGCCTGATTCCAGGGCTGCCCCTGGTGCTCCCAGTGCCCTTCTCCTGACTGGGGAGCTCCTGTCCTGGCCCACAGAGCTCCTGGGCCTCCAGGAGCTGCCAGCCCACAGGACACTCTGACAACAGGGTAGAAAGAGGAAATAAAATAGCTCTGGGTATGTTATCAAGCACTATTGAAGTCTCAAACACACGATGGTCCTGCAGGAGTTAATTTCTTCTGTGCTGTKCTCCTGGTAAGGCCATGGGATGGTGCTGAGGTTACAGCCCAGCAGCCCCGCGTCACACCTGGCAGAGCTGAAACCAGAGTTGTTTTGTTTTGGCCTGCTGAGTGGATGCCAATAAAAAATTAGCCCTTGCTAAAATTACTGAGTAGATTTCAATACATCTGAGTCGCTCTGGCATAGACAAAAGGATTTCTTAGTGAAAGAAACCTGAGGAAGGGCTGGGAAAATGTAGAGTAAGACTAGAAACTTGGCATGCCATCAGAACAGGAACCTGTGCTATTTCAAACTCCACAGGTCTTGCTGCAGGGAGATACAGCTACAGCTCCCTCCTTTCACATTCACCCAGTTTCTCTCACTCCTGGAACATGCTAAATGCGGTGTATTAAAGCCACATGTGAGTAAGCCGCATAAGCATTCGAATCATGATGCGAGTGCATCATCACATGATGCTGGCAGCACTCAGTACATCAGCGAGGTTTGAAAAGGCTGATGGAACTCAAGCACCATCACTTTAGGGTTGTTCAGGTGAATGTGACCAGAATGGTGATCTGAATTAATGGCACCCATTTTCACAAATGTCAAATATACACTACAATTTCACTGTAATGAGGAAAATGTTATGGACCTCATGAGAAGGCTTTTTTTTTGCCCCTAAATATAATTTTTATCAAAACATGCAAAATAATTCAAATCTTAAGTCTATTGTAAATGATCACTCTCTCTGTTTAGACAGTTCAGTACATTACTCATGGTAAAGCCTTTCAAAGAAGAAAATCCTTAAAATTGATAAATTAAAAAAAATTAACTATACCAGACTTTAATAWGTTAAATAGGTAGAAACAATGTAAAAGCAGACCAGAGTGTTCTTAAGGTACTTGTTCATTCCTCTAGTTCATTAGTTCTTTCTTATTAACAAGGAACTCATGTTGTATGCAGCTACTGTGGTTTTGTCTGTACCGTAGAAGGCTTGATGGTTTGCTTTTATTAGGATAGAACTGAGTAAACTATGCTGAGTGTTTCTTTACTCTAGACATCAAGAGGTCCTTTGGTCAGATTTTTAGTAAATCCTAAGGAAAAGCTTGGCTCAACTGCATTGAGGCAACCAATACATTTAATACATAAATACATTGCAGAAAACAACATTTCGTTAGATTGGGCACTGCTCGCTTAATAATTCAAGGAAATGACATAGTAAAAGATTTTACTACAGAGCCAGCTTCTACTAATGTTAAATACTAACTGTGCAATAATCTAAAAGCAACATTCACACAAGTTTAACTTCACTTGTATGAATAGGAGACACTGTATTCAATTATGTGGTACTATTAAATATATTGGTTTGCCTGTCTTTTTTCTTTTTTTTTTTGTCACAGTACAGTTGTGTGGCAACAATAATAACACTGCTTGTTAATGTAGCCTTCTCTTTAGCCATAATTTGGTTTAACTTTCAGGGATGCAGGGCCTGTATCTGTACTTTGGATTCTTATAAACTCTTTGGTCATTTGCTTTATTCTCAAAAAGCACATTTTCTGTATTCTTTTTGTTGAGGAGCCATTAGTTACCATCACTGTAAGAAGCTGGGAGACAATGTAAAAACAACATTCAGCAAATAAACTGAATACTTTTTTATTAAATCTATTTGGTTTATCTTGCACTAGAGCATCAAAAGCTTGAAAGAGCTTTGAGTCTTGCTTGTAAGAGAATGGGGAAATAATTATTTTGCTGTAGATAGATGGAAGTTTTCCCATTGTTGATGTATGCAGAATAAACAGATTTCAGAGACTATCCAAATAAGATTACAAGAAATATTTCCATGAATGGGAGAGTTCTGATTCAACTTTCTCCGTAGGCCAGTCTCCCAATGTGAACTGCATGGACAATAGAGTTTTGCTCCCATTCAAAATCCTGCTCTGAGTTGCTACCTGTTTTCATCTGGTTTGGAGTAATGTAATACTCTTTTTAATTTGGTTGATACTGATMATGAGTTCTAAAACTACCTGGAGAGATTGTGCCAGGCTCACAGAAAGACAACTGCCTGTATAGGCTGCATAATTATATACATTTTCTCCTCTCAGGATAAGGGTTAAAAAGTGCATGTGGCAAGGTCATTATTTTTTAATTGTCTCTTCAAAATTTGGTCACAAATTGGTAATGTTCTTCTTTTATTTTCTTCCCTATCTTCTGTATCAGTTCTAGGGAGATGCATATTTCTGTGTGTTACATACCCCATTTTCATATTTTACTACAAAACTTCATAGATATTAACATACTTGAGCAAAATCTTGGCTCCACATCAGTAGGTATGCATACATTTAAAGCCAAACTTTCCAAGCTGGCAATCAGGTCCCACTCATTTGATGACTTCCAGACTATCAGTGTCCATGGTCACCATCTTTTTCTGAATTCTCTCTTTACTTATATATTTATCTCATATGAATGAATAGCTTTTTATTGACTAAAAATAAAGGTAGGAAATAAGGATTAAGAAATAGGTTTAGAATTTTCTAAAGGATGAAGTAATCAACGTCTGCAAAAAGGCTGCAAATGACAGTGACTGTAGAGCTGACAAAGTCTACAGATGGTGCAAAAGTATTCATGACAATCAACCCGAAATCTAACTGAGAAAGGTCGCTGAAGCATTTAAAAAAGAAATTATAGAACGACCAAAAAATCAGTTCAGTAGATTTGAAGCAGTGGTTATAGGAAAGCTAATCCTATCATCCACACACAGTTGCCTATTATCTTTTGCCACTCAGAAAACTCTTGACAGATATTGTAGCGCAGGAGAAGACAGAAGCCAAWCAGAATGATCAGAGGGTATTGGGAAAAGAGCATGAAACAAACCAGTCATCATAATTCCACATAATCCCCAAACTCACTGTACACCTATCTTAATCATTACATTAAATTCTGGTCATGCATTAGAATTAGTAAGACTACAGAAATTCAAGAAAGACACTATTATGGAGTGGCTTTMGCATACAAAGAGAAAAGGCATACTTTTCAGTCCAGGAAGGAGAATACTGAATAATATTCTTAGTGTATAAAATTTTGCAGAAAAGTGAATAGGATGCTTATTTTTTCCCGTCACAATGTAAGAATCAGGCACTAGCTAGAAGAAAAAAAGGAAATACTGTTTCAGACAATACATAATTAAGAAGTGGAACATCCTGCCCAAGAAGGCACAAAGTGTAAAAGCATAAAAATTTATTTTTTCAGTTCCTTTATGGAGGGCAGGCTCATGGATGTTTGTTTCAGACATGATGGTCAGGAGGCTGAGAAAGGCACAACTGCAGGAGGTTTTTTGTTGCCCGTACCTTCGGAGACGGTGTTGAGAGGCTGCCAGAGTACACGAGCCCCCAGGCACACCCTGGGTACAGACAGAAAGGCCGCCCGGCCTCTCACAGCCTTATCTCTTACACAGCGGAGCACTCCAGTCACCMGGAGACACCGCTCGGGTGTTCCGTCCCGGTGAACTTCATCGGGGATGAGGGTGCCGGGAAGGAAAGGCTGGCTCTGGAAACTCCATCCCGCCTCTTCCCCAGGAGTTCCCTCCTCCAGTCCCGCAGTGCGGCGGCGGAGGGCGCACGACAGGCGGAGACGCGCACAAGGCSCTCCGCCCGCAGCTGCCGCGCCACCGCCGAGCGCTCCTCCCCTCAGCCGCCATCTTGGGGCCGGGCGGAAGAACTACCGCTCCCGGCGTGCTCGGCGCCGCGGCGCCATCTTGCCGCCGGGCAGCTCGGGCTGGGGGCGGCGGCGGCGGCCGAGACATGGCGCTGTTCCCGGCCTTTGCCGGGGCCGCCCAGCCCGGGGAGCCCCCCGCCGGCAGCTCCGAGGGCTCCACGAGAGGTAAAGTCCTGGGAGAAGCGTCTTTCCCTTAAGGGCTCTCCGGCGGCCCTCTGCGCACGCCGCCGYGCTTGTCTGTGCGTCGCCCCGCCGCGGAGCGGCGACGGGGGCGGTGCTGCCGCTGGGCCCGRGCCCATCGTCCCGTAACCATCGCCCCCGGAGGCTGCGGAGCGCGGCGTGGGGGCTTTAATTTTGCTGTCGTCTTTCTTAATTTATTTTCTTTTTTATTTTTTTTCCACTAGCTTTGGATACCTTGAAAAGTGTTTTTTCAATTCCTTGCTTATTAAGCCAAATTTTRTTTTTAAAGGACTTTTTTTGAATGTTACAAGCGACATGATTAATTGTATCACATTGACTATTGTCAATTTATTAAATAATAATATTAAAGAACACTTTCTTGTGGAATGCCAAGCGGTGAAGTAGGTACCACGTTTATTAATTCTACTGGACAAGATTTAAACTAACCCCTTTGCTTGCCAGTTTCCACCACCCTTAAATTCGCCCATTCTCTAGACTACACAGCAAAGAGAAACAAGAAAAGTACTTACTTAGGCTAAATTTCTTGTATATTTGGTCTGGTCAGTATATTGCGTTAGTTTCTAATTCTAATCAGTTCTGTATTACCCGTGATGGCTTAACAGTGGTTGATGCTCACTCTGCCAGTGCAGAGATGTTCTAGCTCCATTTAGGACYTTTCTGGTAATGTCACTTGGTGTAGGGAGTAGTGGACAAAGTAAGATCCCAAATTACAGCTTCTAGGCATAGAGGAGCTGCTCTGCCAGGCAGAGATATAGTAAAATTCTCAGGTAATAAGACCTTGGTTATATTTTAAAATTCTGGGACTTTAGCCTTTAAGTTTGTTATGATAGTCTATGTCGCTGCAGGCCACCTGTGTGGAAGATCAGATTATACAGAAAAAGATGTAAGRTTGTCTTTTGGATCCAGATTTCAGTTAGCCCAGTTTATGACTTATATTTTGGTTTTCTGGAAGCCTTTTGTGTGAGAATTATTGGCAAAACTGGGATATAATTTGTTTCATTTCTGTTTTATTAAATAYTGTACTTTGTTGTTGACAATGTTGTTTTAATGTAAGTTGTAAAAATTAAATATTAACTTAGAACCAYGTTTATGGTGGCATATATCAAATTTCACACATTCAGCTTGTGAGAACTTGAGAACTTGACATGCAGCTTTGGTATGTGTCTGATAGATGGTTCTCTGCTCAGAGCTGATTTGAAGCCAATGTGCATCGTCATACAGAGACTCCAGAGTATCTTGATTGTAATGTTTTGTAAAACTGAGGTACCTTTAGCAGACATTTAGGAGTGCTTCATGGCTTTATTGTTGAAGCAATAATGTATATATGTTGGTCGTGTTTCATTCTGGCAACCACTCTGCCKCATACTTTAAAAAACATTCCTAAACCATTTCTAAAGTGAAAGTGCTGTCTGAAACAGAAACGGAAGTGGTGCTTACATTTCCTATGTTACCTGATTGCTGAGTTGCAACAGCATGCTGCAATTTTGTATATGCTTCATTGCAATTATGTTGCCAAGCTTCATTAGTWTTGGGTGAAAGATAAATTGCAAATTTATCCGTAGGCATGAAGAGAGCACTGGTAATAAGTAACCCTACTGACATTAGTAACCGTTATGTGCACTATTATTTGCAGTCTGAACTATGTTGTAGGGAGTTTTGCTGAAAGAAGATTTTCAGGATCCTGAGAGGCAGCAAAAGGCTTCATGTAACTCTTAAAAATTGTTTCTGTAGATGTGCACTGTAAATTTTTAATTTTTCTCTCTGCCTGAGAAGGTGTAAAGAGAATGCCATTGGGTTGMTGCTGCTATTGTGCTCGTAAACCTGTAATAAGTATGTGTATAGTATGCAAAATAGGTCTTTAATATCTTGTCTATGAAAATTATAAACTTCTTAGACATTCCCCAGGAAGAAAGACAAACAAGTGAAGAGATGGTGTTTTAAAGTTCAGGATGCATTGTGATGTTTGCAATGTTTGTATCCAGCTAACTGATTTACTTCACATTATTTACAAGTGGTTTGAACTTGCATGTTGCGTAATGGCAAAAATTGTTCGTGTCCACCTAGTATCAGGTCAGTTCAATTAAATTCTTTAGAAAATACTGTACTTGGRGAATTCTGAAGTTTCCTTCTGTAGCCACAGAGGTATATTGACTGTGCTACATGGCTTGGTTCTCACAGAGTTATTCTTCAATACACTGAAGATGCAGTTTGACCTTATCTGCTCAGGTAGAMCGAAGCTTCAGGAACAGGCAGGGGATTAATGTTTATGACTCCATTTTTCCAGGTGACTTTTCCTTGGAGGCTCTAAAACAAAGATTCAAAATAGAAAAAAAAMCCCAAACCTTTTTCTGCTTGTGCTGTTTTAATGATATTGCACCAAGCAAGACTTGATGTCTCTAAGGGAATAACAGGTTCTTTTTGGTAAAATTAAGTCAAAGTGACATCTTGAAAGTTTGTTTCTAAGAGTTAATGATTTGGTGTGTTTAAGGCAAATTTCTTATGGAAATAGATCTCATGCATGCTTGCTATGCATGTGTCTGCCAGCCTACTTCCTCAATATCTTTCTCCTCCTTTAAACAGAACTCCCTTACAATAAATTTATTTCTGTCAAAAAATAACACTAGTGAATGATTTATTACGCATTAAAATGGGAAAAAATCTTATTAAAAACAATAGAAACTCAATGGCTACAGAGAGTATCTTTGTGCTTGAAAGTAAGTTATTGGAAATTGGCCAAAGACAAATTAGGTGGCTTTTATATATCTTTATATATCTTTGGAAGAGCTATAATAATTTTAAGAAGGTCATTCTAGTTAATAAGTTACAGTTTTGTGCTGTGTGATACTCCTTTGCACCAAAGACTGCCAACCAGTACATTTTTCTGTTTTGTTGGGTCCATCTGGTTAATAGATTGCAAATTGAAACAAAGATGGATTTTGTTTTTTTAAAGGGAATTAAATGCATCTTTTATAGATWAGTTGCATTTACTGAAATCCAGAGTGTTTTGGACCCTTGTACTTTCTCTGAATTTGGCTATTTATGGAAGACCACAGTGTGACTAGTGAAAAAATCTTGTAGGGTTGCAGTTTGCTCCTATATTCCCTTACACTTTGACTACATTACTAAAATTAGCATAAATAATTTAATATAAGGAAGATAATTTTTCAAATCAGCATCACATTTACTAATATACCTCAAAAATCTCTGGTGTGAAGTGACACATACAGTGTATTACATTACATATATAGTGAATAACAGATCTAATTTGCTTATGTGGTTATCAGGTGTAGAAATTTATATCACTCCTGTGTGGTTTAAATATGTAATGATTACAGACTTAYCCATGAAAAACATTTTGTTGTTTCATGGGAAATACTAAATATAGTACTTCTGAGAAGTAATTCTGATTTTAGGTTATTTCTTAATACATCTCTTCCAGGATTGAAATAAGAAATTAACTTACTGTTGCATGATGCTTTATTCCCCAGCAGAGGGAATAATTACTTCTACAGGCAAGTGAAATATTGCTTGGATGTAGTTATTCAGCATAGGACTTTCTCCTTTAAGTCTGCCATGGTTTTGGAAGAGTGCTTCGTGGTAGACGTACAGTTTTAAAATCAGAGACACATCCTTAAAATGAAGGAGTTTGTGCCGGGTGGATCAACTGAAAGTCAATAGTAGATTTTTAGGGTATTTTAAAAAGGCAAGTGAGRATTACAATTTTAAGGTTTCAATTTTCATTCTAATTTTACATTCATGTATTTTCTTGAAAGGAAAAAAATTCTTACTTTGTTTTGCAACGAATTATGATAGTGTCTTTGCCTTAGGTTTGGTAATTCTAATTGCCAGGCATAGTGTCACAGTACTTTGAATATTTATTKTGCAGCTGAATTTTTATCTTCAGTCTCCATCCTATGTTTTGGTGAGCTGAAAAATGGTATATGGTGGTGTTCTGCAGCATATTGGTTGGGCTGGTCATTGGAGAAGTGTATTTTGGTCCTGATAGTGCCATGAATTGTGGGTTCTCCCATKCTCAGAAGTGAAGGTTCAAGACCAGCCAGGGAGTTGACCCCTCCTCATGGGGCCTTTCACAATGGGGGCAGACTCTTGTGAAACACAAACTGGAGCTTTGCTTTATTAGATGTACTTCTCCATGTGTTTAAATTAGGTTTACAAACTGTTTTGCAGCCTGCTCTGCTTTAAATCCTTTTGTGGACAGCAACTCAGGGACATGAGACAGAGGAAGGCTTTTCATACCCAAATTCTACTTCTGAAAGAAATACTTTAGAAGGAGGAGAGGTATATGGCTTGACAGACAATGAGTTCATGATGTTTAAGGAATAGAGGTCAGTGTAGTCCACAGCACAAAGACAAGACTGTGACAGGAAGAACACTGAGGCAAAAGTGATTATAAAGAGCATGGGAGAGAGGCAAGGAGACCAAATTTGTTCCTTTTGTTGTTGTCTCTATCAGTGTTGTCTCTAGCAGCTGGAGTGGCTGCTGTTAAATTCTGTGCTTAGATGAAATAACTTTTGTTGTTTAATAACTAAGAAATTTCACATGCTTAAAAGAATTCTAGAAATGACATCTGTGTGAAAATGGTTATAAAACTTCAATATCAGTTAGTGACAAAAAATTTCGCTTCCACATCCTGTCAGTGTCTGCTCTTCTCTGCTGATTGAGGTCTAGATGCAGAATGCTTAACGCTGACTAATATATCAAAATTAGCCTCAAATGGCTTTCTTTCACACTGATGAAAAGTCTAATGATATTTCATCAGAGTGGTTAGAGAACTAAGAATCCAGTGACATGTTTTGGCCATGGATAAAATTCTTGAGTATTCTTACCACTAATGGGTGTCTCTGTCAATAAAATTGAGTTAAGAATATTTTCYACACAGTAAAGTATACTTTTGTTAATTTGTATAAGTTATATTTCATTCATTAACTGCACCTTTAGTTTAATTATGTCTTTCTGTAGTTTTTTCAATTTCACTTTTAAAATATGTAAATATTTCTATTCTATATTGTATATATTAAAATTAATGTATATTATAATGAACAAATTTTATATGTAAATATGATGCAATATATGATCTTATACATATATAAGACATTCATACAGTATATAAATATGAGGTTAGAATTTTTAMATTATAAAAATTAATATTGGATAGATTATTTTATGTGTAGAACTGCCTATTGAACATGGAATCTGCTTTCAGTATGAACTAAATTGAAATTTCATGGTCTGCTTTCCAATATGCTCAATTATTWCACATGACTTAGTGAAAATTGCTGTGAATTTAGCTGTCTGCTGACTATATTAACCCCCAACTTAATAAAGCACAGCAAATTAATTTGTATTGATCTCACACCTTTTTTTACCTGTAGACTTAGACTGGCTGAATAACCCAAGCTTCTCTACAGAAGATGCACTATTACTGCACCAGCGCACTACAGAAGTTGCCAATCTCGTTCCTGAAAAATCACCATTAATAAGGTAGACTGTACTTCAATATCTTTTAAAATAACCTCTTTCTTTTGTTATATGAGACCAAATCCAGGAGATAAAAGCTGCTTTTCCTTCTAATGTTCAGTATTGAAAAAGTCCTGAACCGAGTCATGTATGAAAACATGCTTCCATGTTTTATAACTTAAAATTATGAGAAATTGTACTTATGCAATTATATTCCCATTTTCTTTTTCTCAKAGATGTGTTTAAATTATTGTTATTGTGCAATGGAGAAAGAACTAAGCAATTATGATTCTTCATTAGCTTTTCAATTTCTTAAATCACCCTTGAAATAATGTAAAGATTAGGCATCATGTCTGTGATTTCTCTGTGGAAACCAGAGAAATCAGCCGCTTCACAGCTGAGTGAAATTTAACTTTTTGAAAAACAATTGTAGTTGACAATGTGAACTAATGGAATATTACACATATTCATTGGGTCACAATGAAAGATTTCTCAATCTTTTAGCTTGACCTAAGTTATTTWGCAAAGTTAGGAAATTTTTTCAGCTTGGTCATGTTCTTTAAGTTGGTAATGTTAACAGATGGATTTTTGTACAGATCACACATCAAAATGCCTTGACTATTAAAAGATTAAGACTGGTTATCAGTAATTCCAGCAGCTGAAAAATATATTTATCATCTAATGTGGATTTATATCACTTTTTCTGTATAAGTTACTGCTACCTTTTCAAGAAAATAGAGGGAAAATAAAGGTAAGGAGTAAAATGTTCTGAACTTTCTTATACTGGTATTCCTTAACAGTTTTACTGTAGGTACATATATGTATATGTATATGCTTTTTTCCAAGCAGGACTTCTTCAAGATCTGMGTTGTCAGAGGACAGTGGTACAGATGAGAGTCAGAAACAGGCAAGTAAGAAAAGGAAAAAGAAAAAGAAAAAGCATCATCCCAGCAAGAAAACAAAAAAGAAAACCAAAGGGGGYTCCAGTAGCAGCGAATCGGACGTGGACACTAAGCACATCAAGGACAAAGGAAGTGATAGGAATAGTGAAAAGGAAGCAGCAGCAAAGTATGTGTATATTAACACCATGCAAGATGCAAATTCGTTGTGTTCTTGTGCTTGTCTCTTCAACTAAAATTTTTACCATTGGCTAATCATATTTTTCTAAGCTTTATGTGACTAAACCTGCATTCCAAGCAAGGGAAACAGATTTAGAGCCACTTGTTTAATCATATCGAAAAGCTGTGACTAAAATATTCAGTGAAGTACTGTCATGCAGATCAAAGCACGGTATGGTGGTTATGAAGTAAATGTTATAAATCATGTAGAGGCTTATGTTCAGTTTTTGTAAGCATCTTGTTACCTTTCACAGATCTTTTTTGAGGATTTGGAGAGGGATTGCATTCCTAATTAGTGCAAAATTCTTTATATACAGCTTGGTTTGCCTTGTAATGTAGCTTCCTCCTCACAGAGTTAACATTTCCTTTTTTTCATTTTAAGACAAAGTTTGTTGTATGGTTTAATATTTCTTTTATGTCCAGTCATTTATTGCTCTTTTTGCTTTATACTTTCTGCTTGTAATACATCTACATGGATGTTTGAACAATTGAAATAGTATTGTTAAATCCTGTTTGTTAATTCCAAGAGCTGTAAAGTGCTGTGTAATTARTGGAAATGTCTTTTTTTATGGAACAAGAGAATAGGCATGTAGTGACTGTGATGATCTTTGAGCAGTGAAAGAGGTTCTGTGAATGTAGTGAGTATTCAGGTTTGGCATACCTAGCTGTGCTTTCCTCAGGCTGTTGGGTTTTTAACATTTCAAAGTGGCCCTACCCAGCTGGCTGTGAGAGTCACCTTTCCCTGGTTCTCAGCATGTTTGCTAGCTTGAACAGCCATTTTGCCTCTCTCTGATTCCCTAGTTCCTGTGTTTCCTTTGACATCTAATTCACCACACTGCAGCTACTCCTGTGTGTAGAGTAGAGATTTGGAGACATTGAGGAATTGTTACAATTGGTGCAGTCTGGGTAGTCTTTGAATTTCCCCTGATTTACTATTTTTCTCAAGGCAGTGGAAGCAGGAGCTGAAAGCACAGGCTTGTGGGCATGTGTCAATGCCAAGGTTACAGTTTCCCTGTGGAAGAGTGGCAGTGGTCCTGCAGGCACTGTCTRATACCTCGAGCCACACTTGCCTCCTTCTTTATGAGAACTTTATTGTTGGCTTGAGATGGCTAAGACTTACTTGACTGTGATGAAGGACAGTAAAAATTACTTGGGTGCTAAACCTGTTTTCACTGTCCCATCACTCATCCTTGCTGGAAGGGTGYCTGGGCATGGTTCATAAGCTGTTTGTCATGTTGGGCCAGCCAGCCACTGCTTTGCCCAAATAAAAGTGTTGAAGTACTGTCATAGTGCCTATTTTTACTAGTTTCTATAAATTGCTGATCCTGAGAGATTACTGAATTTTCAAAAGACTGATTTTGAAACCTGAACAATTTTTCTGTTGTGGGAAGTCTTGTGAAATTTTAGAGAACTTTTCAAGATTCTAAAATTCACATATTTGTACTGTGAATTCAGATTGGAAATTCATGGTTGCCTACAGCTTAGAAGCAGGTGGCAATTTCCACTTAAGTTCATTTGTATAACTGTATAATCCATAAACCACTTTGATACACACTGTTTTATCAAATGGGTATAATTACTGCTGGTCAGCAGAATACTCTAACAGATTATACTCTTTTTCTTAATTGTAGCATCTTATCAAGACAAAAATAAATTTTAGAAGTAGTAAGGTGTGGCTTCCGGATTGTMGTGTGCAAAGCAATTGATTGGATTGATGGGTTAAATCTGGTTATTAGGTTATTATCAGGTTTTGGAAGTGTGAGGACTTTTTGTGTTTTGATTTGATTGTTCTATTAGTGTATTTCTAGTTGGTTTTTTGGAAGTGTGGGACTGACTTGGCAAGAGTGGATCAGGTGCTATGACTTTGAGTAAGTTAAATTATTATGAACTATAGAAATGTAATGTTTCCTGGATTATGTAAATGCTGAATATGTGCACAAATGCTTAGAATATCCTTCTCCTTTTGTGCAGTCTAGGKAAGAAATCAAATGTTACCAGCAGTCGCTCTATTTGGCTTGATGATATGCAGACTCCCTCAGCAGACACCTTCCGAATAGACAAGAAACCAGACCCTGCAAACTGGGCCTACAAATCCCTGTATCGTGGGGACATAGCAAGGTATGGRTTGTTGGTTTGTATTGGTATCCAGACTATCACACAGTCACTGGAGTCTGGCTGCAACGTTTTTATAGAGAAGATGAGAAGAGATARCTGAATAGCTTATTTCAAAATTTGACCTGGTGTTGGGCCAGTGTCAGTKTCAGTGATATACCTTGGGGGTCTGTACTGGGACGAGTGCTATTGAATGTCTTCATCAACAACATGGACAGCAGGATCAGGTGCATATTCATTAAATTTGACAACACCAAGCTGAGTAGTGCAATTAACACTCCTAAAAGACAGGATGCCATCCAGAGGGWCCTGGACAAGCTCAACAAGAGGGCCCTGATGAGATTTAAAAGTGCAAGGTGCTGCACYTGGGTCAGGGCAACCCCCAGTATCAACACAGGCTGGGGAATGGACAGATCCAGAGCAGCCCTGCCAAGAAGGATGTTGGAGTGTTGGTGAATGACAGCAATGATGAGAGCAATTGGATGATGATCTGGCTGCACTGGCAGCCCAGAAAGCTGGTTGTATACTGGGCTGMATCCAAAGCAGYGTGGCCAGCAGGGCTGGGGGGGATTCTGCCCCTCTACTCTGCTCTGGTGAGATCCCACCTGGAGTTCTGCATTCAGCTCTGGCGTCCTCAACACAGGAAGGACATGGACCCTGTTGGAATGAGTCCAGGGGAGGGTCTCCAAGTTGATCACAGAGAGCTGGAGCACATCTCCTATGAGTAAAGGCTGAGAGAATTAGGGTTGTTCTGCCTGGAAAAGSCTTCATCCTGTAYCTGAMGGGAGTGTAMAAGRAAGATGGTGAGGGACTTTYTATAAGGGCGTGTAGTGACAGGACAAGGGGAAATGGTTTTAAACTGRAAAGAGTTGGTTTTGATTGACTATTAKGAAGAAACTCTTTAAGAGTGGTGAGACATTGAAATAGGTTGTCCAGAGAAATTGTGGATGCTCCATCCCTGGAAGTGTTCAAGGCTAGGYTGRATGGGGCTTTGAGGAGCCTTATCTAGTGAAAGTTGTYGTTGCCTGTGGGGTGTCTCACCATGGTGGTGATCTGTAAGGCCCCTTCCAACCCAAATCATTCTATGATTCTAGGATAAATATTTTAAAAGGCAAAAGATAGCATGAARTAGTGGGTATTAAGTGCATGATTTTCATGATTTCTAAAGACATTCTCTGTGTAGCTAACTTCAGGGCCATCTGGAGATGGCAGCATGGGGCAGATTCAAAGATATGTTTTTGAAGTCAGAAATCCCTGGTTATGTTATAAATCATCTTTGAGCAAGTGCTCTTTTTGGTCTCTGTTGTTCCATTTCTATGTCTGAATAGACAGTGAAGGTATTGATTATTTAACATAGATTTATCAWGAGGTTTACTTGAGCAGTTTGATATCCTTGTAAAAAAAAGCTACATGTACTTTCTTAGTAAACAGATTTCATCCATCAAAATGTGTTAGCCCTATGCAATGCTAGATTCCATGTTAGTAAAATTTGAAATTGCACCTTCAACATCCTTGGGTTACTGGTACTATGCTGACCCTTCAGAACATTTCCTTGCATTAATACAGAAGCACATCTGAAGGAGCCTACACATGGTTCATGCATTGTGTATGTCCACTTGTTGATTTTCTCAGGAAACTTGTTTACTGTGTATACAAAAATACTGTATGTAATTATTTGTGCAGGAGGGAGAATTTATAGGTTATATTTTTGTAGTGTTATATACCTTTGCAATAAAATTGCCTGGTTATAATTAATTTCATTTTTCTATCACCTTTGGATTGTCAGCTATTTTCTGAGATGAAAAGTATTATTTTATCATGGTACATCATTACATCTGCCACTGAAATTATATTCTTGRTAATATTTGAAGATGTTATTTTCCTGTCTTAATCCATAGGATTATTGTGGCCTTTATGAACATGGCCTCTCTTTTTCTCTTCACATCCCTCTCCACTTCTTGTGTATAAAATGGACAGAGGCTTAGGGATGCAGAAGGAAATCACTGGGCTGAACTACTGGTGTCATATTTTCAGTTTAAAATAATCTAATCTAAGTAACCCTAAATAACRTCTGTTCTTTCTCCAGGTTTGTCTACCTGGCCTAAAATGATAGAGTACGCTTGAGTATGACATATATTRTTGAACTCAAAAGAAGCTTAGTATGATATTAGAAGTGTGATGGCCCTGAAAGGATTTATAAATTGAAGTTTTAAATAAKCAGAAAGTTACCAACTTCTTAAACTTTTGAAGGTCTGTGCATACGTTATTTGGGTCAATTTATATGAAAGTATTTCTTTCAAAAAGGAGATACCTTTTCTAATGTGTATTTTAGAACATGTTTAATTGTATTTTCCCTATCAAGGTATAAAAGGAAAGGAGACTCCTGTCTTGGTGTAGACGCAAAGAAGCAGTGTATAATCTGGGACAGTTCTGCATCAAAAAGGAAGCAAGTACAGARTCGACCTGAACGCTACTTCACTAAGAACAATGTGAAGATGCTGAACACAGATGGGATTCTTGTTTGTAATAAAAATTCTCCATCTGACTCACCTGCTTTTATACCAGTTTCCCAAGTGGAAACTGATGATTCTTCTGACACAACAGAAGTAAATCCTCTTGGGATTTATGATCCATCAACTACAGTGTGGCTACAAGGAAAAGGGTGCAAGAGTGCAGACAATGAGTCTGTAAATATGCAGCAAACAATWCAAGAGCCTGGGATAAAAATGAGCTCCATTCTAATGACAAAAGTGGAAGAACATAACAAGAAAGTCAGAGAAAATCCAAGAGATATTAATGCTTGGA
Organism: Malurus melanocephalus; assembly: GCF_030028575.1. Lineage (NCBI taxonomy): Eukaryota > Metazoa > Chordata > Aves > Passeriformes > Maluridae > Malurus > Malurus melanocephalus. Next base: position 275,099 of record NW_026623361.1, on the reverse strand, counting down.
TGGAATTTATTTCTTTTCAGGTATGTATTCTAACAGACCTTGTTGCGTATTGTAAATAAAAAACACATGAGCATTATATTGTAATTTCATTTGTTTAGAACTGTATATCTTCTGTTGGTGAAGAATGAGCTGTTAACTCATCTTCACAAATGGTCAGCATTCTTGTGATTCCACTGGTCCTTCTTCCTAAAGTTGTAATGGTGTCTCTTTTTATTTTAAGGATGAATTAATGAGAGGACCTAGCCCTTATGCCAGTATGGGAGAGCAGGAATTAAGAAGAAAATCACTCAAGTTAATCTTGGAAAAGAAACTGGCTATTTTAGAGAGGGCAATTGAAAGCAATCCAAGTAATGTTGATCTGAAACTTGCTAGGCTGAAGCTTTGCACAGAATTCTGGGAACCACCAGCTGTGATCAAAGAATGGCAGAAGTTAATTTTTTTACATCCCAATAATCCAGAGATGTGGAAGAAATACCTTCTGTTCTGTCAAAGTCAGTTCACCACCTTTTCTGTTTCAAAGATCAACAGTCTCTATGGAAAATGTTTGACAACATTGGCAGCTGTACAGGATGGCAGCATGGTATCCCATCCTCTGCTGCCTGGCACTGAAGAGGCTATGCTGGGTAAGGTTCTTTCTGTTTCATATTATGGTCAGATTGGACTTCATAGGGTCTAACTGCATTAAAAACAGATTTTCTTATGTATCACATGAAGCTTTTCTTCTCTTCAAAATGCCTGGCATCCTGATTTCTTAGCTGAGAATTAAAGCAGATATTCCAACCAAATATGGATATAGCAGATCGTTGTCTTTCCCAGGACAGTTTATGATACAACATCCAGTAAAGTCTAATGTGCTGAGTGGTTTATAGTACAGTGTCAAGACTCGAGAATCACAGCCAGCGGTCAGGCGATGTGCTTTTATAAAAGAACGACTTGTGAAAAAAAATCACCTCTTTTTCAAAAGTTTTGCAGCTGATTACTTTAATCCGAAAAAGAGAAGAAACATGACAAGTCTGGTGTGAAATTTTCCTGAGAATCCCAGTTTTTAGRTAGAGAATTCTAAGCTGTAATACCATGTGATCATGCCTTTTGTATTTATTCTATGCACACATCTGCCACTTTATAATTTATTATATAATTATCCCTAGAAGGAAAGTAAGTCAGATAGTTAGGATGCTGGAGTGGATTCAGGGAAGAAATGAGTTCATGCTCAGTTCTGGCATGGTCTTTAAATTTATTTGGAGCTAAATGACTTAACCTATCCCATTTCAATTTTGCTTCCCTTACCTTGACATGTCATTGTGATTATAAATCTGTGAGTACACTGAGGAGGGGAAAATATTAGTGTCATTATGAATATTTTTRCCTTGGGTTTTTTCCTTTTAAAATTAGTTTTCAATCTAAAGGAGACTATTCTAGAGGAATCCTCTTTTTTTCATGTGCATCATAGTCCAAGAGACCTCTTGCTTTTATCCAGTTCTGGGATTCCTGTTGGAGCAGTAATGCTGTCTGTTTTGCAATTTCCAGTCTGGATTTATAGATTGAGATGCTGGATTACCAGATTAGTTGCAGGTGTTCAGATCTYATACAGTCTTTGGCTGATTCATCTTGGATCAAGCACTGGAAAGAGTGCTGCAAAGGAAAACTGSTCTACTGGCCAGTGGATATTGTACAGTCTGATAGCTTCTAATTTCTTCTATTTTCTCTGATTTGCAATATTTCAGTCACTTGGTACACTAGCCATGATGAATGATTCTCAGGACACATGTTTTATATAGAATATCTTTTTGGAAATGGGAAAAAATCCCTGCACATGTTTGAAAATATGTAACTCATGAAATACTGTTTGTCAACTGCTCTGAGAATTTTTATTAACAGAGTTTCTGTAGCAAGTTAACTTTTATTAGGTCGGTGTTTTTCTTAATACTTTGTTGATGCATATATCCATAGGTAGGTTAAAATGAAAATGAACTCAATTTCATGAATTTTTGAATTTTGAATCAGAAAAAGCAATAACTTCTTGTTGTTCTGCCTTAAGCCTATAGTGATTTAGCCTATATGATAGCCTATATGAACACACTCAAGTATTTTGTTTTTCCCCTTCAGAATTCAAATGGTAGGAGTAAAGAAATTTCCACTGGGAGACCTTGATTTGGAATTTCTTTATTAGTGACTCAACTATATAGTCCTTGGGCTGAGTTTTAATTGACAGTGTACTTATTAGGAAGGTTACCAAATCGTTTGTTATGATAAATATGCAGAATAATTCACAAATAAATTATGACGTGAGTAGCAGTGTAGATTTGCATTAGGCTTGTATCTTCAACCTTTGACCTTTGCTAAGGACAAAGCGTAAGAGCTCTAATTTTAAATAGTGGGCGATTGTGCCATCTAGTGTTCAGTTCAGTATGCAGTACAGTCTACTTGGAAATAGGTGGGTGGTTTTTTTCAGAATTTAAAAATTAAAAAAAAGGTAGAACAGATTTTAAAATTATAGATCAGCCTTTGTGTAAATTTTGAGGTGAGAAGTTGTAATATTTTAAATTTACTGTTAATATAAAGCAGATGAATATAAAACATTCTAACTTTTTGCTGTGTAAATGGAGTCCTGTCTTTCAGATTATATCTGCTGGTTGCAGACAAACCAACCAGTGTCTTTGCCACACAGAAAATTCTGATCTTTGCATTTCTTCTAATACATTTTTGGTTTTTATAATGCAGAAAACTGTAGGCTGTAATTTATTTTTGGCACCAGTTTGGCAGCAAATCCTGATGAGACAGTCTACATTCAGAGTATTTTAAGCAAAGTTCATCTCCAAAGCTGAGACTAGGAAAGGACAATTTTTCAGTGTTAGTTGGACACAGTGCCTAAATTGGTTAAAATACTTGRGAAGACTGAAGACTGTATTATATATTTGAACATTGTTTTAGTTGTTTAAATATCTTCAGAAATCTCAGAGTCTTTGATAGCAGTAATAATCATTGACTTTGCAGAAAAAATTCTATTAAATGCCTAATTTGTATATTCTAGCTGAATTCAGGTTTTTATGTGCATGCATCTGATGTACTTCTAAATTCAGGTAAAAGGAGTAAATAATTTCCCATGTATTAAATATAAGATGATGATTAAGAGCAGTTGATGTTAGCCTATATTGTAACATGGGTGTGTTGAGACACCTAAATATTTGGGTTGTTTAAAACCCTCCAAAGCCAGTGTGTTTAGTGAAGGAACAATAGTATTTGAAAAACTCTTTTACTGTTTTCCAATGCGTCAGTGATTTATTTAAGTCTTTATGGGCTTGGGGTTTTTTGCAAGTCAATGATGGTTTAAAGCAATTTGAACAGCCTCTATTTTGTTAAGACTGGAGTGTAATTAGGAGTGATTGAGTGTCACAGAAATGTCCTTGAGTTGCCTCAGAATAGAGGTGTTTATACTACCTGTTGTTTTTACAACTCTTTCATTGAAGAGTCTCATTGCMAAATGTGAATGGAAACTCTGGGACTTTGCTTCCCTTTTTAAGGGAATGTGAGGCTCAATGTGCAGTAGTGATATGGCAGCTGTAAGGGAAATAATTTGTTGAAGAGCAAGGGATAGGGCTCTTCCCTACTTTTAAGCAGTAATACTTTGACTAAAAGTCCGGATTTCTCTTAACTCAGGYCTGACATGAAGGGTTAGAAAAAGTTAATGTGAATTGGAATGAAAATTRTATATTACCAACATATTGTCAATATATCTCATGCAAAACTGAGGCAGAAAGGATTTTTGTTATTATCACCTACTGTGTGCGTTGTGATAATGCCCAGCATCTTCAAAGAGGGCTATGACCCACTGACAGATGTTGGATACACTGAAGTCCAGACAATTATGTCAAACTTTTCCATTAATAAGGACAGTGCATGTATGGCATGAATAAAAAATCATCTGTTTGACACATTTAAAGTAGGTGGTCTGAAAGTTAATTAGGCTGTGACAGCTTTGACATGCATTTATGCTAGTTGCTCCCTGTGTTTTGGATTTTGATACTGTTCTGAAACAATTATGTTTTACAGCATTTTGTGTATGTATTCTTATATTTGTGGGCTGTAATAAAATAATTTGCAACAAAATTTGAAATACTGAAGTTTTATCTTCTTCTCTTTACAGCTATATTTATTCAGCAATGCCACTTCCTGAGACAGGCTGGCCATTCTGAGAAAGCAGTGTCTTTGTTTCAGGCTCTGATTGACTTCACCTTCTTTAAACCTGACAGTGTAAAAGATCTGCCAACAAGAGGACAGGTAGCAATTTCCATTTAAATGAATGTGTGTCTTTATGTATTAGAGAATGCTGTACCAGAAAAACGTTGATGAATTTTTAAGGACATAGGTAAATATTTTGGGTAACAATTTACTTAGAGGTTCTTCAAGGTGATGCTTGCATTGAAAAAAATGTTTATGGGTCCTTTGGAATTACCATCTAAAGGGCTACTTCTGCTGTCTGTAATAGAAGTGTGATAACMAGCCATTTCATGTAATTTTTTAATAATTAAAGATGGAAAAAATGAAGCTAGCTGACCAATGTCTGTGTTCAGTTAGCACATGCTCTACTTCTTTCCCCCCAAAATGCTGTTGTGTTGTTAATGTTGTTGGGGAGAGCTGATAGGACATAAAATCTTTCCATTCTAGACAGGTTTTGTGAAAGTTTTTTAGGTTCTCTGTTACCTATTTCTGTTAATTTGATGTCTATGTTAAGAAGACCTTCATGCTTTCAGGTTCCCTTTATTTGACCCATGAGATTCTGTTTTTATAATGGTAAATGCTGAAGTACTAAATCACTTTTTCTCTCAGTTTGTTCAGGAGAATATTGTACATACATCCCACTAATAATAAGGAAGTTAGTATTTAGTTAGTATTCAGTTCTCACTGAACTGTTAGGTGCTGCTTTCTTTTTAATGAGTGGTAGAGAGGCCATCATTTAGGCAGCTCTGGGCTACTGTAGAGGTAAAAGTTGAATTTGCTTCCGTTGCCTCACCATCTTCCCCAGAATCCACAACCAAGATATTAGTTCTTGCACTCTTGATTCATGTTGTTACCCATAAATAGAGCAATCTTACAGGTTAAAAAATAATGGTGTCTTCTTAAAGAGCTAAAATTTAGAGTTCACTCCTASCTATGATGTAGGATTTGGTGTAGTTGCACAGATACATGTAGTTATAGTTACAATCATTTGAAAAACTGCATGATTATCTGTAGTATTAAAAATCTTAGAGCAGGATGAAAAGGAACCTCAGTTTGAAAGGACAGTGTTTAGGTTGGAAAGTGCAGTTCTTGAATAAAGGAAAATGCCAGATTTACAGCTGATTGCACATTCTGCTGTCTTACAGAGGTGTTATGACTCAGTCTGGAATTACTTGTTCCATACTGTTTTCACAGTTCACTTTCTCACTTGCAGCAGAGAAACAATCCACAAGTAATAGATTAGATTTTGCAGTTGTTGTAAGCTCTGAATTTTCTGATGTGTTGATGCYTAATTTTTCTTGGAGTTAATTTGATCATTAATATTTGTATTAACAGTCACATCTGAATGTTGGTACACAGCAGTAACATGTAATAGGAGAAAGATGGTCATTAAAGCTAAGCATACACAAAGCAGAAGAGGAACTGGTGAATTTAGAAATGACTGATTGCATACAGGSAGTGACAAAGTCACTAGGACAAGAACCCTGGACTTCTGCTTCCCTGGAAAGTGCCCTGACCTTGTTGACCACCCTTAAACTTGAACGATGGAAGTCCTTACTGATCTTTTAATCTTGTCCAGTCATATTTGTGCAACTGTAACATTTTGATTTGACCTGTGTGATTGAGTTATTATTCCATTAGCCAAATTCTTCATGGTCCCATGGAAGTTGGGGAGGAGGGGAGTTTTGGGTTCTGAAGGTGATGCTTTGGGGGCTTTGGATCTTTATGCTTGAAGGATCTATAAAAGACTGTAGGCACAAAAGTATTTCTTTTAAGCCTAATACGTTTTAAGCAATCTTTATTTTCACAAGAAGAGCTGGTTGTGCCRCGGCATAACTGGAATACTCAGTTGTTCCTGCTGAATCTTAAGCAGCATCTAACAAAGTCATCAGATATAGAAAATATACCCAGATTGGTGGTTGTAAGGTCTGGAAAACCTAAGTTGACACAGATGATGTCTGTAAAACAGCAAAAATTATTTTTCTATGTGTTTTGTTTTGGTTGGTGTCATTGAAATAATAGGTGGAATTCTTTGAACCCTTTTGGGATAGTGGAGAACCACGAATTGGAGAAAAAGGAGCAAGAGGCTGGAAAGCATGGATGCACCAACAAGAAAAGGGTGGCTGGGTTGCTCTTAAGCCTGGTATGTGTGGAAATGCTKTCTTTGTACAGTTGCTGACTAAAGGAGATGCTATTGATCACAAAAATACAGAGAAAGTAAAAATCTTGCAACTGCCTGTTTATTTTACCTGAAATTTAAGAATCACTGGAATTGGGAGTGTTTCACCTAGTTAATGGCCTATGTCAGGATCAAGAATTTGGAGATGGTGTAGAAATGGCTTGATTTTTATAATGCAGGTAGCCATTAAATCTTGAGAGCTATTTTTTCCCTCAGCAATAAAAAAGAAGAATCTCTACTAGCTTTCCCATTGCCTATAGGTGCTCATCAGTTTCTGGATGGAATTAATATATTAATTTATAATTAAATATTTCTTTAAAATATGTATTTATATACTGCTGTCAGGTGGAAAAATACGGTAATTTTATCCAATAGTCCAGAAAGATTATCATAAAAGTGAGATGTGGTTAARCACTTCCTTTTTTGTATCTGTGTAACCACATGGATTGCTTCAACTGCACATTAATTAAAATGATGAAAATACCACTTATTATAAAGCAACGTGGCCAAGCTTGTTTTGCAGTGTTTAATATTAAAATACCACTTTTTATGTACAGTGGTTTTCTCAAAACTTTTTATGCACAGAAGTATTCATATAACATACTTGAAATTTGATGCCCAGGTATGAAGTGAAGAATCTAAATTGCACAAAAAGATGGCTGACTCTTGGCTGTTGCTTGCAGATTGCTGTTGATAAAAGYGGTCCAACAGATTGCTGTTGATAAAAGTGGTGTCCGTGTTTTCTCCTTTCTGAAAAAGTTTGAGTGCTGACACTGATTCACAGCTTGTAAAAGTTTGGAAGCTTCCTACCTTCCTATTCTTAGAGAGTTGGTGTCAAAACCCAGCACTGTGATGTGGAAATTCTCAGCTATGTCTTGTGTCTTGTTCTATTAACACTGTATTTATTTCATATATGTGTATTTGTATGTTAAAATAGTTAAATTGTATGTCATATCTGGATTTGGTGAATTAATTTTTCTTTAATAATTTTGTGTGTGTATCTTGATTTTATTTTAGATGATGATGATGATGATGAAGAGATAGATGAGGATCAAGAAATAAAAGATAAAACTCTCCCCAAGTGGTGTATTTGGTTGGATATTGAATATTCCCGTGAAGCAAGGCATTGGTTACCTTGGAGGCCAGACAAAACCAAAAAGGAAACTGAAGAAGATTGTGAAGATCCAGAAAGACAGGTCAGTGTGATATAATAAAACAAGGGGAGATGATAAGACTATTTATCTTTTAATTTGAATTCATTGCCAGTGGATTTTTAGAATTGTAATACTTTTCTTTGTGTAGAAAAAAGATCTTTGAAGTTCAAAATTTGCCTGAGGTTTTGTGCTGAGACTTCTAAAATCCATGGAAAGCACATGGTAAACTTTGGAAAGTCTGCTGGCAAATAGCCTGTCTTTSCTGTTCAGTTTTTCCTCATCTGTTGGGAGAAATCTCACAGAAATATGTATTTAAGAAGATACGTGCTTTAAATCAACAAAGGTTTCATTGCCTTCAAGTCAGATAGTTGGATATTTTTTATTCCTTGGGAAATAGGTCAAGTCAGACATTGATTTTCAAGTAAGAATGTGTTAAATGGCCTATGCAATAAAGTCTTCCAGACCTTGTGTAGGTTTTCTGTGGAAGTCTTTTTGCTCACAGGCAGTGAAATCTCTTGATAGCAGATTTACAGTCTGACTGGAAAAACAATTYGTTTGTTGAACTGGCCTGTTTTTAATTTGAATGACATTCTGATACCATTTAATAGTATTTCTAAATCCTATTGATTTGGAAAAGTTCTTTAATTACATAGATTACAGATTTGGTGCTTTTATTTGATTGCATAAATTAAYGGAATTTGCTTTAATTTGGATTTTTTTTAGGTGTTATTTGATGATCTTGGACCATCGTTAATCCGTCTTTCTAATCCAAAGCTTCAACATCAACTATTGTACTCTTTTTTGCAATTCCTGGGAGTTCCATGTACAAGTAAACTCTTTCCTTCCAGTCTCTATATTGCCATGGATGAAAATAATATCTTTGACAGTGTGCTTTATGATGATAAACCACTGACTTCAGTTAACTTTCCGCTTACTGGATTCAACAGTATCGGTCATATGGATTCAATGATACGTGGGAGACATCAGATAGGAAACTGCAAAGAAGGAGAGGAGTTCATACAGAATGTCTTCCATGTTCTGTTCCAGATATTTACAGGAAAGGAAAAATCTAACCTGGCTGTTTGTTGGCTACAGTATGAAATATCTAAGGTAATGAGGAGTTCTGCATATAATCACTTTTGTGATRTATGGCTTTCTTCCATATTAATGTTTGTGTTGAATTAAAGTAAATATTGATGAAAGTTGTCTTGCAGGACTAAGTATTCAAATCAGGAAATGCCATTTAAGATTGCACAGGGGGAAAAAAAAAAAACCAAAAAAACCTTTTCTTCAATACATGTTACAGAGTGGCATATATGTAGCAAACTATTTTTTAAAGTTATTATATGATACCTTGTATGCTGGACAAGAAGGGCTGCAAGGATTTTTTTACAGCACAAAGTGAGTCAAGTACTCCTGAACGGACAATCCCTCATACCATAAAAAAAGCACTTAATCAAGAAACTTTCGGCTTCCTACACAAGTTACATTTGTAGTGTTGTTGAAAGATGTAATACCTTATCACTTGCCCCAACCTTGGCAGTGTTCAAGGCCAGGTTWCGTAAGGCCTGGAGCAGCCTGGTCTAGTGAACAGTGTCCCTGCCCACAGCGGGAAGGGTTGGGACTAGAAAATCTTTAGGGTGTCTTACAACCTTTAATATTCTAAGATTCTCTGCATATGGATTTATTCAATTAAAACTACTCTAGTATATGGCCACAGAAGGGCAGAGGTTCCAGGTTGTCTTCTTAATTCTTAAGAAAGTTTGTTATTATGTTTCCTTATGGGTAAGCTTATTGTCTCTTACCTCAACTCTACCTGACCAGAAGATATGTAATCTTCCCACCCAATATCGACCTTTGTCTGTCAGCATGTTGCCTGCTGTGAAAAGCTATTTGGGTTTATTTGTGCTACTCATAAGCTACATCATTTATTTTGCTTTTTTCAACCATTTCAAGTTAGTAGCTCTGTGTTTGAGCAGCTGGCCTTTGAAAAGAGTGAAGTTTGATATTTTTACTTAAAGTCAGCAGCAGGAGTAAGAATGATAAACCATTTAGATTTGACAGTTGGAAGGAGCTGACAAGGAGCGTTGTGATGACAATACTCACTAGCAATAGATCTGGCTGGTGGTGAAATATGGAACAATATGAAAACAAAACACAGTAATGAAATTAAAAATTGTTGTGAGGTTTTTTTTCTCCTTTCTTCTTCCACCTCTCTCAAAATTTGCTCTGCTTATTTTTCCCTGCAGGTAGTTCAGTRTCTCCAAGCAAAAAAGAAAAAGAAGCTAAAAGCACAAGGGAGGAGGAGTAAAAAGTTGGCCAAGAATTTCCTTAAAGCACCTGACAACCGAAACAACCTTTGTCTCTGGAAACTCTATGCCTACCTAGAATGGCTGCTTGGTAACACAGATGATGCCAGGAAGGTGTTTGACACAGCACTTTGCACAGCAGGGACCGGAGGATTGAAGAGTGCCCAGCTCTGCAGCCTCAGCCTGCTTTATGCTCAGCTGGAAGTGGAACTGCTAGAAAGCATAGAAGGAGCTGTTATGTCACGTGCTGTTCATATATTGACCAAACTGACTGAAAATGGACCATATGTACCCTACAGTGGACAAGTGTTACCTGTGAATATCTTGAAAGCTCGGAAAACATATGAGCATGCACTGCAAGATTATTTAAGTGAAACACCAGTTTTTGATCAGGATCAGGTCAATGATACCGATCAACTAGTTAACCTGGTTGGTTGTTATGCACTGTTCCAGTATTTGACTGTTGGGATTGATGCTGCAATATTAGTATATACACAGGCTTCAGAAAAACTTGAAGCTTCTGGTTCACAGAAATGTGAAAATGCTGGAGAGAATTTTTGTATTCTAAATTTTSCCTCTGCTCCTGAAGCTGTCACGCTGCTGCATACAAATTTACTGAGATTCCACATGAAAATCAGTGTTTATCCTTTGAATCCTCTGCGAGAGGCACTAACAGAGGCTCTGAAACGGTATCCTAGCAACCAGTCTCTTTGGAGGTCATACATCCATATCCAAAGGAAGTCTCACAGTGCTAGCAAAGCACGAAGATTTTTTGATAGTGTCACAAGATCTACTAACTCTTTAGAGCCATGGCTGTTTGCAATCCAAGCAGAGCAAATGAGAAAAAAACTCACAGAGAAAGTCCAGAGGTAATACCTTGCAGCTCCTTACAATTATGCTTATTGAATCTGTCTGATTAACAGAGGAGAGAAAATGCTATCACCGTTCTCATTTTGCAGATGAAGAACTGTAGCTAGAGGTTTTTTGTTCAAGGCTGAACAGGGAGTCAGTGGCAGAACCGTGAACAGAATTGAAGCCTCAGGTGATAGCCTTATGTCCTTTCTACTGAGCCAGAYTGTGTATCACTCTGTTTGATTACTTGGAACTGGCATCAGGATTATACACATTCCTTTAAGGAATTTTTAAATAGCTAAGCCTGTTTAGATGGCCAGGATAGATACTTAGCTTAGAAACKGTTGTATTTTAGTTCTACAGCAATAAAGAGCATAATACAGAGCTATGCTGCAGTCTCTGTCTGAGCTGGCTGCCCTATTTTACTCCTGAATCACAGAATACAGCTGTGGCAGATCTGTTTCCATAGTGAGTCCTTGAGAGTTTAGTTTTCATATGGGGCTGTTGCTAGGTAGAAAAGGCTGGCAATTCCATGAATTCACAGTGGAAAAGGGCTCAGATTTTTTGCTCCTGAGTAAGGAGAAAAGGGTAGGAGATAAATAGGAACATGTATAATTCAGTGTTAGGTACAAGGCTTCAAGTGTCTGACTCCATGCAGAGTAGGTTACATAATTTACCCTTGTGGCCAAGGTTAAGATGAGTGGAAAAAATATTTCAAAGACACATGAAAAAAGAGACAGGTTAGGAGCCAATATTAATGGTGAGTGGGACAAGCTGGTAGGCTAAGAGAGCATTCACAGACAAGTGATGTTTCCCTGAGTGCTCCAGTCTGTTTCGTCAAGCTCAAGCATCAAAAGTAAGCTGGTCTGTATCAGCTGTAGAAGGAAGGCAATGCTTCAGTGAAAAATACATACCTGCTTTTGTATTCTGCTTGGAACTTAGGGGATTTGAATCTCTAGGTGAAAATTACTATTGTAATCGTGGTTGAGATCCAGAGTTGTCATTTTGACCTTGATTGAAGACCAGTGTATGAYGTTACAAAAGTGAGGGTTTAATTTGAACAAACATGCCTGGGCACCAGAAGATGTGCTGATCCAGACTTTGATTTCTTTTCAAAAATTTCCTTTGAGCTGCCATGCCAAGCTTAGAATGATAAATTATCTTGAATGTAGACTAATATGTTTTAAGATCATATGATAGTAGATTATCGTATTCAAAGAGAAATTATTTTTGAACATGCTAGATGAATTTTCACAATAATACTTAATTTATTTGTTTTACTAGTTTTCCTATTTAGAAATATGTTGATTACATTAGAAAGTACTAAAAATCTGGTTTCTAACATAGAGTTTGTAGCAAGAATTACAAAAACCTGGCTATATACTGTTCTGTAAACAGAGGCAATACATTGTTCTTTACCCTTTCTTACCCAGATGTTGTCCCTTGGCTTGGGTTTAAAGGACTGTTGTTTCTTCTCTCCTCTGTGTTTCAGGGCAGATGTTGGTGAAATACATTGTACTATTCCTGAAACTGGATTAACGAATCGGATTGTAGCTCTATTTGAACATGCAGTTCAGAGTGAAAATGGTACCCATTGTCCACTGCTATGGAGAATGTATTTGAACTTTATGGTAAGAAGAGYATCAGTTTTGTTTTGTTTTACTCTATTTGGAATTCTCACAAACACAGCTGGAATACTGCTTAGGAAAACAAATACTAAATTTGTGCGATTTGCAAGGTGATACATTGAAATTGTACTATTCTTTATTGCTGAGAGCATTAAGGAAAAGGTAATTCACATGAATTAGGACTAATAGTTTCTGACAGTGTAATCTTAATGTAGATGCAGAYAAGTTGCTGTGTCTGTCATCCTATACAGATAAAAAGTATGTCATAAGATATCAATAGATGCCAGGCTGCTTTGCAGCTGAGCAGACCCCAGCATATATTGTTGCAGGAATTTGCACTTCCTGTTGAACTTTGAGATTCCTGTCAGCTGATTTCTTCAGCCTGTTGTGATCCCTCTGGATGGCAACACAACCCTCAGGTGTATCAGCCACTCCTCTCACTTTTGTGTCATCTGCAGGCTTGCTCAGTGTGTACTCTGCATCATTAACAAAGGTGTTAAATGAGATTGGTCTGGTAGTGTCTCCAGGGCTACTGCTAGTCACTGTCCTGCTACTAGACTTGTTTCACAGRTCACCACCCTCTGACCTCTGGGCAGTTTTCAATCCATCTCACTGTGCATCCAATTCTTTTGTCAGCTGCTAGATTAGGAGGCTCTGATAGAGGCCTTACTGAAGTCCAGATAGACAATGTCCACTGTTCTTCCCTCACCCACCAGGCCACTCATTTCATCAGGGCAGTKTATTGAGTTAGTCAATCATGAGTTTTAGTGAATTCACACTGTCTGCTGCTGATTTTCTTTTCATTTACGTGCCTGGAAATGGTTTCCAGGTTTAGTTGCTCTGTCACCTTCCCAGGGCACAAGGTGAGGCTGACCAGCCTGTAGTTCCCTGGGTATTCCTTTTTCCCCTTCTTGAAAGCAGAAGTGATGTTTTACTTTCTGTAGTCTTCGGGTGTTTCTCCCAGTTGCTGYGATCAATCAACGATTGTCAACAGTGACCTCTCAGTGACAATCTGGCAGCTCCCTCAACAGTTGAGGTGCAGTCCATATGCAAAATAAATGCATGATAAGSAAAACATAGCTATAGCTTCTATAACTTGCCTTCAGTTTTGACAGTCTTTTGAATCTTAAAAGCTGCATATAAAAGTTTACTGGCATTGCAGTTTAATGCTAAAAAGCAATGTTTATTTCTTCCATAATTCCCCAAGTAAAGCCCTGAAACTCCTTTAAGATGTCTGAAGAGTGTAACCMGTGTAACCTGACAAACTGTAGAGCTACCACAATATATAGTAAAAAGGATTTCTCAGCAGAAGACTATTGAGCTTTTCAGCAATCATTTCTTTGTCTCAGAAGTAATTTTTTCAGTATTTCAGCTATTACTGCACTGAAATATGAATGTTTTTTATCAYACAGGCTTCACTAGGAAAAAAAGAAAAAAGTAAAGGATTGTTTTATAAAGCCCTTCAAAACTGTCCTTGGGCAAAGGTAAGCAGAGAAAACACGTAAACTTGTCATCATACTTCAATTTTTCAAGTTCTGTATTTGAGAAAAAAAGTTAGATTTTAGTTGTTGTTAGGAGTTAYATGCAAATGAAAGGAGAGGTTTCTGAGGAAGTATGTTAGGATTTTCTGCAAATAAGAGGCRCAGTGCATCTTAAATGGAAACATGGGCAGTAGTCAGTGCTGTTTGTGTTTCAGGACAGAAAGATGTTGCATTGAGACATGGCAGTAATAAATCCTGTGTGATCTAGGTATGATTTAGTCTTTGACACTGTTTTATCATGAGCAGGCAGTAGCAGAAATACATAGCCAAATAAAAAATGTATTTATGTAATAATATATAAAATTATTGAGGAGAACCTGCATCTTTTCAGGTAATGTCTGTATATGCTGCAAATAACCCAGTGCCTCTTGACATCCATTTTATCTTTTTGAATAAAGTTATTTAGTATGAGTTGGAAAAGATTTGATTGAATACCTACATGGCTGTCACTGTAGAAGTACTAATTCTGTTCATATTCATTTAAAGAATACATGATATTTCCTATATTCTARTTGTTGCTGTCTACCTACTTCTATCACTGCAAGAAGCATAGTATAAAGAAAAGTAGCACAGAAAATGTTCTTGTTGTCTTTCCAGGTGCTCTATATGGATGCAGTAGAGTATTTCCCTGATGATCTGCAAGAGACTCTTGATCTAATGACTGAAAAAGAATTGAGAGTGCGGGTACCTATGGAAGAGCTGGATCTACTATTAGAGATTTAAAGACTGTAGCAGAGTAGAAAAAGTGCAGAAGCTACTTCCAAAGCTAAAAATTAGATTCATCTCTTTTCATAGAGGAACTCTGTTGGGACTTGGGTACTATGTACTTGTTTGGGKTTTTTTTTTGGTTAGATTTTTTATATAAATTCCTATCAAAATGGAGTTCTACTACCTGCAAGTATTCTGCAATCAAGGACTGCATTTTGCCCACAAAAATGGATCCATTTCTCTGAAGTATTGCTGGCTCCCACAGAAGGATATCCTCTTTAAATAGCCTCCTGTTGAATGTTGCCTACATTTTCTTACTCTATTGTTTGAAATTACATTCCCTAGGGTTCAGCAGAGGTTCGGTATATGCCAACTATGGCTTGGTGAGCAGCACAGGAAATAAACATCTGCCAAATGGATGCGCTRCTGTCCTCCAGTTGGCAGACTTCAGTAATTTCCTTCAGTTTGGTATGTGTGTGTATATATAACTACCAGGTCAAACAGCCATTACATCTGTACATACACTGTGAGTAAAATATTTGTTTGAGCAGGCACCTATTTTGGTATGCTTTGAGAGATGACCATTTTGATACAAATATTTATGAAAAATATACCTGAGTATTTGAAAATTCAAAAGTAACGTGTTTTTTATTTATTAATTTTAAAGAACTCCGAGTGTATTAAAAATGAAAATGTCTGTAATGCACCTCTGAGCAGCTCACTTCTAAACAAGTTTTTGTAATGGATTACTCACCTTTGATCCAAATCCAGGCAACTGTCATAAGAGAACTAGAGGTTTGAGCTGTGTTTTGATTGTAATGAAGGCATAATCTTCTGATTGTTTAAATAGCAGTTTCTGTTCCAAGAGACTTCAGGCAAGCTCCTGGAGAAGGCCCTTGAAAACTTCCAGTGATGGCAGCAATGACTTGTGTATTTGTCACTCTTCTRTTCTTCCATGCATCCTGTTTCAAGTCCTGTCCTTTGCAGTTTCTCTCAATGCATAGCTTGGGCTACTTCCTTCATTTGGATGGTCAGAGGCTTCTCTCAAGTAAGCCCTACCTTTTAATTTGGACCCCAGTAGCTTTTTCTGTCCTCATGAGGAATATCCTTGCTGTTCACTTTCTCCTGATCTTTATTACTTTTGTCTTTGTGACTCAAGTTCAGAAATGCTGGTGGAAGTTGCAGAAGTTAAATTCTGCTGCAAAAGCTAAGAACTGAATTTTCTAACATGTATGTTTTGCAGTTCCTGTGGTGGCAGACACGGTACTAGAACAGTCCTTGGGTTCGTTTAATGCAGTGCAGTCCTTCAGGGAGCTCAACCAGCCCCACTTCTTTGTGGCTGTTGCTTTGAACCAGCATTAATAACCATGTCMCAAAAAAAAAAGTGCTACACATGTCAGAAAGCTCTTCAGCCCCTCAAGCAACAATGAGATCAACTGCCATGATTAGAAAGTGCTAAAAAATCCCTAGCTTTTTGTGACCTTTCCAAGGTGATAGATCTCCTAAGGTTTATGAGAATGGGTAATAAAAGTTGTTTTTCTAGCTCCAGCTGAAAAACAATTCTATTTCAGGGTTTCTGTCATGCAGATTAAATAAAGGACTCCATTCATCTGTAGGGTTTCTTTTTAACAATGAGCTACATAATTTTTACACAGAAAAACCAGAATCTTTTGGCTCTCCTACTACTATTGTTGTTTGAGCACTGGCACTCAGCAAAGGCATTGCTCTGGTGTAAYTCTACAGTCTGTTACTGGCCTGCATTTGCTCCCACAGAAAGTTCCCAGAACAAAGACTGCACGTTGCATAACTGGTTTCCATGTGGAACGTTTACATAAACCTTACAGATCACAAGTACAAYACTTGGGAATTAATTACTTAGAAGTTAACAAACATCACAGAAGAATAATTTATAAGTAGTATATGCATGACTACAACCGAGCCAAGAGACACCTAGCCCCCATGGGAATGGAGCTGCAGGCAACAGCTTTGTGTAGGGAGGAAGAATTCAAGGTTATGCTATAGAACACTAAACATGGGACATGTAGTAAGAATTTCTCTGCACATCTGCTGCATCACAGAGCCTGCACCTCCCGCATGCACATCCTGCCTCAGGCAGCACAGGGCCCTCAAACCCATTCCTACTGTGTTGGTTCCTTTCAGAGACTGGATGGATGGGTGTTGGTGTAATGAACTATAACCTTTTTGGAAAAACAARTTTTTAAACTTTAACCTTACAAGAACCCTATCCAAACACTAGATGTTTAAGGTAAGATTACTAATGAGTGCCCATGTTGCTCTCTTACAAGCTACAAGTACTAGAGATGGGTATGTTTAAAGTGTATCTCAGTGTTGCATACTTGTTGTTGATTTTCATGTCTAAATGACTGATGACATTGAGGTTACTCRGAAGTGACACTTGTCCTAGTTAGCCCCTAAAAAGAGATATAAGAAGGTAATCAAGAACAACAGCAATRCTAAAGTAGATAGTCCTTCTTAGGTATGGCAATTTCTTAGCCTAAGAGTTGGGTCACCAGCACTTTTTCTGGAAAGTAAGAAAGATAATGCAACACACAGTTCTATGTAAACAGCAGGACTTTGCTACCAAAACAGTTCCATTCAAATAAATGTTTTATTGGGAAGTGAAGAGTTAACACTGACGGAAAACCCACAACACACCAGCTTTTAACCTGTTCATGAATGCAAATTAGCTGGGTGGTTTTATACAAGACTCTCATCTACACAGTTCTGTGTAGTTCCCAAAGTGACAGATGACTTAAAGATACAGTCCCTCAGGGGTTCCCTCCTGCTTTTTATAGAGAACGTTCTCTTTAGACTTCTTGAAATCTTCATTTGTTACTTTCATTCTCCTTTCCCTCAAAGCCATCAAGCCAGCTTCTGTACAAATTGCCTGCAACATARAAAGCAAGAATAGTTACAGTTTCTGTGGAACCCCTTCAACAGACACCCTCAAAGACAGCTGCATCTTCCTACTGCTCTGSTAACTAGAAATATTAAGAAAATCTACATTCTTAAGTTTGATACTGTTCGGAGCACTGAAGCAGGCTGGATAAAGACAGATTAGTGTGTCCAAAAGGATAGAAGTAGTCAGATAACATTGCCTGACAACAAGGCAGCTTTGTAACAACAGTAATTTCCCTCCTAAAAGGACAGACCTACCCAGCTGTGTGAACTTTCTGCAGGCAGGTCACAGTTGAAGTTCATGACTGTGGTAACTGTAGTAAGGACTCAATCTCCTTTAAAAAGCAGACTGGGTGTGGCTGAAGCTTCCTAATACAGAGTTGCATTTTTAGCCCCTAAAAATGCTACTTATCCTGCACTGTCTTAAATAATGCTTCAGATACCTTGCACCAGATTCCACATTCTCCTTACAGTTTCTACTTTGCTACTTTAAAAATTCATATTCAGGTAGCACCGGTAACATACTCTTACCAACACAAGCTCCCTTATAATTATGATTTTGCTAATTTCCCGTTTGTAAAGTAGAGTACCTGGCACTCAATAAAAGGTATTTTAAAGCCATCCCACTGTCCTTCAGGGATGTAAGCACAGAAAATTGGAGAACAGTTCAACAGACAAGAAGTTTTGGATGCAGCAAAAATGAGATCTGATTTTTGCTTTGAAGTATAAACAATGGTGATGTACACTGACCTTAATATCTGCACCACTGAGATCATCTTTTGCCATAATCAGCTCATCCAAAGTCACATCATCTGCCAACGTCATCCTACTTGTGTGAATCTGAAAGATTCGTTTCTTCGTCTTTTCATCAGGTAGAGGGAACTCAATTTTCCTATCAATACGTCCTGTGCAAAAGAAAAATTCAGTCTTAGGTTTTTTGCATGCAGCTGTTGGAAACAGCAGGAACAACACCTGAAGGTTTGGCTGACAGTAAATGTTAAGCTGGAGCATATCCAGAGAAGAGCAATAGAGCTGGTGAAAGGTCTGCAGCACAAGTCAGATGAGGAACATCTGAAGGAACATCTGAAGGAACATCTGAGGGTGTTTAGTCTGGAGAAAAGGAGGCTCAGGGATGACCTTATCACCTCTACAACTTTCTGAAAGGACGTTGTAGCCAGGTAGGGGTTGGTCTCTTCAYCCAGGTAACAGATGACAGATCAAGAGAAAATGACCTAAACTTCACATAGGGAGATTGAGATTGGGTATTAGGAAGATTCATGGATGCTTCATGGAAAGGGTTGTYAAGTAGTGGAACAGGAAAGTCAGTGTCCCTGGTAGTGCTCAACAGAGGTTTAGAAGTGGCTCTTGGGAACATGGCTTAGTGGTGAACTTGGCCATGTCAGCTTAATGGTTGGACTCAATGACCTGAAAGGTTCTTTGCAACAAAAATARGTATGATTCTTCCTGCCACAATGAATCATGTCTTGGAGTAGAAAGTAAGGTCTGTTTGCAGTGAAYGGGAAGCTACTGGAGCTGAAAGATACCATGGTGCTGAAACAGTGTCACTGCAGGCAAGAGATCCCTCACCTGACAAACATGAGAAACCTTCCCTGAGTCACATACAAGTATAAAAAATCCCCATGTCTCAGAGCACAGGAAATGTGTTAATGAAATACTTAATGTTCTTATATTTTATTCTACATTACATTTAGATTACATTTAGCTCTGAACTGTAATTTTCTGCTGCATATACACACACACACACACGCACACACACCCCAAGATAAATCACTGTGCCAACTTCAATAATTCTTCATACTTACAAGAAAGAAACCTAAAAAGCAAATGAGAAACTAACCCCAAACCTTACACCTGTAACTGAAGAAGAAAGGTTTTGAAAAAATAGTTCCATTGGAAGACCCTACCCGCTGTTTCCTTTATGTCAGTAGGGACTTCAGATGTTCTGGTACCCATTGTTTCAGCTGAGCAATCTTTTTAAAGGTGTTTTCCATCTCCAGCTCCCTCCTGTTTTTCTTGACAAWACCTTTTCTAAAGAGGGTGATGGCACCACATAAGACAATCCAGACTATCATAGATCCAGACAATGGTAAATCAGCCCACCAAGCTGCTCTAAGTGTCCTGGTTGCTTATGCAGTTGTAATTTAAATACCCTCATACATTGGTGTAAGGAAGTTTCCTTCCCACAACTTCCAGATCATCTTAGCTCTCTTTCAATGTTGGTGTAATATCATCTCCTCTGTGCTCTAGCAGCACTGGGTTTGAACTGAAGTGTCTAAAGATAAATGATGACAAAACCAGACCAAACACATACACCTCAGCAACTTTATACTGTGGAGATACTTCAGCTAATTCCTTTGATCTCTGTATTACTTTCTACCTTCCAATTTAACAGCYACCACAGACATATTGCTTTTGTACATTTTTAATGGCCATTTAAAAATACTATSTATGCCTGCTCAAGCTCAACTTGTAATACACACATCTTCCTCACTCATCCCCCAAATGATAGGAGTGTGCCAGATCAGTAAGAAGCAGCCGGTTTCCTTGCACCAGATCAGGCTTAGGCTTTTACACCACTAAAACATGGATGGTGCAGCCCCATCMTCCCCAGTTGCTGCAGGTGTGCTGCTGCTGCCCACAGCTTGTCTTAGCAATTACTTAAAATGGCAGTGCCATCTTAATAGAAAGGAAGAATATTCAAATTGTTTATATGTATGTAAAGGAATTAACACAATTCTTCTCTTCCAAAGATTTTTCTCCTATTTGGAAGCTTGTGAATGGGTTCTGATTTTAACAGATGCACCAGAGTAGATCAGATGGTGAATAAAGGCAAACAAGTAACTTGACATCTTTTTACCAGCCTGTGTCTGTCAAGTTATGACAAGTCCTTTCACAAAAAAGTGGCTTAAGCATACAGAGCAGGAAAGTCCCTTACCTGGTCTAATTAAAGCTGGGTCCAGTGTTTCTATTCTGTTTGTAGCCATGATAACTTTAACATCCCCCCGGGAATCAAACCCATCAAGCTGGTTCAGCAGCTCCAACATTGTACGCTGGATCTCTCTCTCACCCCCTGAATTCGAGTCATACCTTAATGAAAAAAAAGAAGTCTGTGTAACTGCCACAAAGGTATAAACAAAAGGGGGAAAGGGAGAAGGGCATTTTGTTTGTAAACATCCATAACATACTTTAACATTTAATGTTTATCCCCATAAACAAAACACAGGTTTTCTGAATSATGTTGTGACATATAGGTAAGCAAAGAGACAACTTATTACACAACAATTCTTATAGGTGGGGAATGCAACAGCCACCGTGTGAAGGAAATCTGTTCTTTTTTTTCCATGTTTGTTATATATTTGGAAATAACTTTTCCCCACCTAATAAAATAAACATAAAACCGGATTCTTAAAAGCACACAGGTAGCAGCTGCCTATACTGGCACTTCAGGCTAGTGGATATGTAATAACACATATGAGAACCTTTTTATTTATTTAAAAAACACTGACTACTTTAAAGACTATCTACATTGGACAGTTCCAACAAATCTACAGAATTACACAGAGCTCAGACTGTACCTCTTAGTACCAATGGCATCAATTTCATCAATGAAGACGATGGACGGGGCGTGCTCCTCAGCCACACGGAACAGCTCACGCACGAGCTTCGGGCCGTCACCCAGGTACTTCTGTATGAGCTCTGAACCAACCACTCTCAGGAAGGTTGCTGACGTTTGGTTTGCCACTGCTTTGGCGAGTAAAGTTTTGCCTATTTTTAGTTGAAAAGAAATACTGTAATTAGATTGTAGAGAAGGGAAAGAAAAGAAAGAAAAAGAAGTACTTCAACAACACAGTTGTATGAAATTTGAAACAGGCTTGGCAATACTTTAAATACGAACSAAGTGTAATTTACTTTATTTGTGTTATCTCAGCACAGGTGTTACTGAACTGCAAAATACCTGTGCCAGGTGGGCCATAGAGAATGACTCCTTTGGGTGGCTTTATACCCATCTCTTCATAATATTCAGGGTGGGTGAGAGGAAGCTCCACAGATTCCTACAGCACAAGAAAAACAAACGTTTGTTTTTATAAAAATAATTGGGCTCCAACAGAGATCAGTGAGGTCTTCAAAACAGCAATAATGAATGCACTGAAGGCAAAAAGAACTTAACTGATTTCAAGACAGACCATGAACAGCATGGCTCTCCRCTGCCTCCAATTCTAAGGTAAACTATTACTTTATCTGAACAGGTCTTCCTACTGTTTCCACTTGACATGCGGTAGAGCAGCAGTGAATGTTCCCCCTCCTCCAGCCTCAATGCATCATCCCAAATTGAGAACCCTGGAGTTCCTGAACCCCAAACACTCATGGATGACTTTGGGCCGGGGAAGCCTTTAGGAAAGGGTGCCTTCTATAAAGAGTTACTGGATACTAGAGATGCGTATTTTAAGAGCATTTGTGGTTTTAGACACCCAGAACAAAAGGGCTGAGTTTTAGCATGGTTCAGGTAGAGTTCTGCTGGTAGGGTAAAAAACAATCAAGTCCATCCAACCCACCCCAATCAAAAAACAAACAAATGCAAAAACAAAACAAGCTAATCCCCCCTGACAGGCTAAAGCTTTAGATTGCAGGSCATCAGACACACAAAATCACAGTCTGCAGTTTTTACAATTTAACTCTCATCTTGCAACCATTGAAGTGTTACATGTTACAAAGTAATAAATTATTGGAGAGATTTTATTCGCTCTGGGCTCTACAGTTCCCCAGCTATTGCCGAAGGTTCCTGTCCACAAAGCCTCTGATGACCCACTTGAGCGAGTGACATCCATGAATCTGCCCAGCAAAATCTAAGAAATGCACTAGAACAAGATATGGGACACAACTACAGGAACTGCAGTTCATCCTACTGTTTCCATTTTGAGTTCCCAGCACAAAAGCTACATGACAGGCTTAACTCTGTAAATGATACAACTGAATACCTTGATTTCTTGAATCTGGTTGTCAAGGCCACCAATGTCAGCATATGTTTCTTGAGGAGCTTTCTCTACTTTCATCACAGTCACTAAAGGGTCTGTGTCATCCATCAGGACTCCTATCACAGCATGAACCTAATTCAAGAATTAGAATAGTAAAAGAAGGCAAGCAGCATCATTAATACAAACTCAAGTCTAATCCAAATGCCCAGCTATTCAGCTGTATGAAATAATCAGCATTCTCTCWCCTGTGATCTTCAGAATAAAAAGGCCAGTTAAATACAGCACAAGAACTCTAAGAAAGTTCATTTTATAAAAACAACTCACCTTATGATTTAGCAAAACAGAGCAGCCTGGCTCTAGCAGGTCCTTATCCACAAAAGACAGAATACTGACATAGTGTTCTGATCCCACTGATGTGGACACAATGGCGTGGTTGTCATCAATGATCTCCTCCAGGGTACCCACAGACATTGGAGTTCCTCTCAGATCATCCACCTTGGATCTTTCTTCCTGATGTCAAGAAGAATCCAAGAAACAACTGAACAATACAGGCAAAAACATTCTTGTGCAATGCTGGCTCAACAACTCAGACCAAACATATCAGAACCAGTCTTTCCTCTTGTTGTTTGACTGCCCCAAAAAGCATAAAAACAGAGATCAGTAACAAAATCCACTATTATTTTAGTCCTACCCTATGGACACTATTATATGGATGTGAATAACTAGAATATTCTCTACTGATGGACATCTGGGAGCTGCATTTTGACAGAGCATTAMAAAACAAAAAACTCCTGTGGCTTCATCTGTAGTGATCCATGCTTGGTCTCAAACAATTCAGCCAATTAATGAGGGATTGTGATAWACCTGATATGTTTGGATCAATTTGCACACTGGTGGCATTTTATTTCCATTGCTTTGGTCTGAAGTAGTTCACATTAATTAAGAGCATTTACTGTAACATTAGAAGTAACAATTCACTCAAACCTCACCTCTTGTTTTTCTTCCAAAGGTTTCATCTGTTCTTGATTTCTAATAAATTCTTCCTCCATTAAGAGGTAATCTTTAATTCTCTCCAATTTCAATAATTTGAGTCTGCACTGTGTGTGAGGAGTCACTGTAACCAAAGCAGAATCACAATATTTTAGAGCAAGTTTGACACAGTACCGACTATTCACTAATTCATTACTAGAAACCCTGCTCCTTTTTCCAGAAAAGACAGGATCTTCTACCTTATTTGTCCCACTATAATTCCACACGAAAAACATATTTAAAGATGTTACAACTGCATTTTTCCTCACTTCAAATTTTCTCTCTCTTATTTGGGAATTCATGTACTGCGTTTTGCAAAACAATAATCTCATGCTGTGGGGTTTTTTTTKAAGTTAGTTAGAAATAAGATTACATTTGGCTTTGTGTTAGTGACCTCCATAGAGCCAGATCTTGAGAAGAGCTCTGCACTTCCCAAAGAGCAGACAGTTTGCAGCACTGCTGGGAAGGCAGAATGCTTACCCAGGGGGAGTTTGCTGGCAGCATCTGGTCCCTTGGTCTTCTTCTTCTTTTTCCCCACTCTAGTTGGAACTGGAGGTTCATATTTCTTCTTTTTATCCTTTTTCATGGAAAGAATTCCGTAAGAAGAGAAAGAAATCAGGATAATAACAATGAAACAATATGCACAGGTGCACAGACTATAAAAGAGCTCAAGGTGTACGACAAATTGTTATTTGTCATAACAATTTGTTATTTGTCATAACAATTTGTTATTTGTCATAACAAAACTTTCTCCTTGTGATCTGCAGTGAGAAGTCAAAAAGAAATACAACTCTTATTTTTTAAGAAAGTTACAAAATTTCTTCTGCTTATTTTACAACCCACTTTCTAACCTTCTGTCARTTTTCAGGGAATAAAGAACATGGAATGCTCAAGCCTGAAGTAAATCACAAACAAAACTAATAGTTCAGACAATAAGGAAAATACTGAATCTCCACCTTTCTGCTGTGCTTCAATCAATAACTAAATAGCACACATTCAGTGTCCCAGCCTGGACACTGCTTGCCATGTACACTGTACTGCCAGCTCCAGTGGAGACCAGAAAGGTCTCTGATGTCCCACAGCGTTAAGTACAGACCTACTGCAGATCACTAYGTGGTTTTATTTTCACGCCAACAACAGTTCCTTAAATGACAGCTTGAAGGCAACTAGTCTATCCTAACCCTGCCACATTTATTGTTTTATTTTTTTAAAAAACAAGTCGCTGTCCAGAAATTTCAGTTTTTCTTAMGCCCCCTTTTCTATTTATGAACAGCACCTGTTTTTGCCGAAGTGCACCCAGAAAAGACATTAATCAGAGCCAGAAAAAAGCATAATTTTAWGCAGTTCCAATTACGAGAATAAAARAAGAGTAAATTTTAAAAGCCTACTGCATACAGGCTCTGTAGCAGCACACCTGTAGTTCATTCTGTAAGTATTTATTTGGGTTTCAGTTACCTTGTCATCCTTCTTGCTACCACCAGGACCATGTCCACCACTCTGACTTTGACCCTAGATAAAAAGTGGATAAACAAAAGAACAAAACAAAATACATGTACAGTTCTATGAATCGAGAAGCCTAAGATCAGTCCCACGTCGAGAAATCCCATAATTCGATTTCTCCTATCTAAACAAAGCGCTAACATATTGCAACTTATTCCCAAAAATAARAGGAAGTGTCTCGCCCGGCTCGACCCCACCGGCGGCGCAGCCCATCCCGCCCGGCCGCGGCCTGCAGGCGCCGGCGGTGACTCCGCAAAACGCCGTGCGCTGGCGGCGGCGGCTGAGGGATTGCGGCCCCCCCGTTCGGCGCCGTGTCCCGCCCGCTGCCAGCCCCGAGGCCGCGCTCGGTTSGGGCCCGTGGGGGGCCGGGGGTGCCCGAGCCGCTCTCACCATCGCACCCCGACCGCCCGGAAACGCCCCGAGCACCGGGACGCGCCGGCGCGGACAGCACGGACGCTACGGACTGCGGCGAGGGACAAACCAGGGGCGGGGCGAGCGCGGGTCCGCGACAGCCGCTCGGGTGTGGCGCCGGCAGTGACCGGCAGGGGGCGCTGTGTCCCTGTGGTGTGTGAGGGGAGCGCTGTCCCCGC
>NW_026623361.1:85703-249365 GCF_030028575.1 Malurus melanocephalus | reverse complement strand
GTGTGTGAGGGTGACACTGTCCCCGCGCTGTGTGAGGGTCACACTGTCCCCGCGCTGTGTGAGGGTGACACTGTCCCCGCGGTGTGTGAGGGGAGCGCTGTCCCTGCGGTGTGTGAGGATCACACTGTCCCCGCGCTGTGTGAGGGTGACACTGTCCCCACGCTGTGTGACGGTCACACTGTTCCTGCGGTGTGTGAGGGGCTTTCGGTCCCTGGGATGAGTAGTGCTGACAAACTGGAAGTGAAGTAGAAATGTGGTTCTGCAACCTGGCTGCTTGCCTTAACTTTGCACATCCAGAATTTTGGCTTGGTTACAGAGTACAGTTAATGTCAGATTAGGAACTTTAAACAATAAATATGTTTAATGTAGTACAAGTACATCTGATTTCCAGAGTTATGCTTACTAGAAAAAAAAAAAACAAAAACCAAAAGATCAAGCAGTGGTAACAGGAAAGAACACACAATCCTTGTTTGTTAAATATGAATCTAGCCTCAGGAGCATCAAAAATCTTCTCTTCATATCAAAAAATACCAAGAGTAGTTCAAGGAGGGTAGGGGGTTTTGTGCTTTGTTTTTTCTAAGTGTTTTCTACCCCTCTTCTTTATTTGGCAGTAAGCTTACTKCTGATCTTCTAGTCACATTGTAAACCCCCCAGCTCTGTTCCCAGGCCTTTGAGAAGGAAGAGGGCAGCTGAGGGCTGGGGAATACTGGGTTTGGGATTAGTACATAGCAAAGAGGTTTATTTTCCCTTTGCACATACAGGAAATTACTAGGATTGCTTATGTAGTTGATGTTAATTTGTCTTTCTTAATATATATCTAACTGCCTAGAGCTTTTTGTGTTTGCATAAAATGTAATAAACTTACAGATTGGAACATTGGAGTGTTAAAGTTTTTCCTCAAGCTTTCTTTGAATAAAGAAATTATTGTAACCAACTGTTGCCATCATCTTTTTTTCTGAAAAAAAAACCCAACTCTCAAACACTTTGCAAAAAAAAAAAACAGTCAAAATGTCTAACCAGATAACCCTAATTATCTTTGGGAGGAAGTGATATGTTTGTCCATCTTCCAGATTAACAGCAACTTTATTTAAAAATGAGCAAATCTGGTTTTGGTTCTGTAGTCAAAACAACAAAATTTAATACATCAAAGATTTATTGGAAAGGCAAATGGATGGAGCAGAATAAACAATTTCTATCTGCAAAGGGCACAAGGAAAGTGTTGCCCTAAAATGTGTGTATTTAAGAGAGGGAGATCAGGAAATAAGGAAAARTTATCAACTGCTGAATAACAAGAATCATAAAGAAATAGAAACATATGGTTCTTTGTTAACTTAATAGTTACTAAGGAGACAGCTGAGAAGTACGGCAAATGTTCTATTTCAGAGTTGTATTAATCATACTGTGCTTAACTACAGTGTAAACAGGATACCATCATTTTTACTTCACCTTTCTGTCCTAGGGGTTGAAGTGTCCTGGTATGTTGTAAGATATCTGCCAACCTGTTTACCTGCTGGCCATGGTAGGTGTTGATTAGTGCCACAACTGATGCSTTTTTCTGCAGTATCTCTTCATTTGGAGAGCTCACCTGAGTTTCTGGCTATTGAATCATCTGCATATCAGCTTGATGTGTTGGTGTTGTGCTCCAAGAGCCACTGAAAAGCAGACTTCTTTGAGCAAGAATTATTTGCAACTAGACAAGAATTCAAAATGTCCAAAGTGGCATGAATACTTTCCAAAATTTTGGTAATAAAATTCTTGGGAAACTTTCCATACTGCAGCAAAGCCTGACACCTTAAAGATTGTTTCATGCATGTTTATAGAATACTGCAGAATAAGTCATTTGATTAAAAGTTATGTTTATAATATCCTATGTCTTTGTATGGTCTCATCTGGACATCTCAGAGCAATGCACAATTCCCCTAAGYTAGGCCTCATGGTCTTGCAGGCAGTCTCGTAGCTGAAGGAGACTGTCTCAGTCTTACATCCAACAGCTGAAGTGAAACTCCTTCTCCCTTAGTGTCAGAAGTATGACACACACTTCATTCACCTGGTGACAAATACATTCCTGTAAGTGATGGCAAAGTTTGGCCCACAGGATTCCAGGAGTGAGAGCAGAAAAAGAGCAAAGTGGAATCCTAAGCCCAATGGAAAGTGAGTGTGAGAAGAAAATACCTTTCTCTTTGTGCAGAGGTTAGCAAAATACTAGTTAGTGTGACTTTCTGGTTCTCATATTTTGGTAAGAGGAAATTCTGTGGAACTACAGCAGTGAGCACAGAATAGTTGCTATGGTGACTTCTTGTTACATGGCAGGAAAATATAATAAGAAATTTATTTTTTTGGGAAGTCTAGTATTAGCTTGTCCAGATTCTGTAGAGTTTTTGGTAGCTTTATGAAAGCTGAAACAAAAGAATGTGGGATAAGAAATTTAACTACATTTGGGGCAAAGAGAAAAAGATAAGTGATCAAATATGGAGTTATCATCTAAATAGAATACAGAGTTCTTCACCTGGCTAATTAATGTTTTCTGATGTTGAAAAGATGCCATCACCCAGTGCTCCTCAGAGTCAACCCAATGATATACTAACAGCTGAGAACAATTTTAACAACTCAATACTTCATCATTGATTACATCAACATTCACATAAATTAGTTTGATTCATTTTGCAGGACTCAATCAAATGATGAAGAGATACTGAAATAATTTGTTATATGGAAATAATGGAAAGAAAAACATGAAACATGAATTTCCATTTATTTCAGAGAAAGCGGTATTTCTAAAGACACAAATGCTTTCTAAGTATTACACTGACTACTACATAGATAGTGAGTCTGAAATTCTTAGACAGTAATATATGTTTGCCAAATTTGTGTGCTCCATTGTTTTATTAACTGATAATGATTTTTATGTTTTCTGGCATGAAAGGGCAGAGTTGTTATAAATACTCATCTAATGCTGCAAGTGCTCCTGCTTTGCAAAACCCAGGAAAGTCATTATGCCTACTCTGTGYCCTCTCCTCACAGTGCAGTGCACAGAGAGGCCAGAGGGCAAAGCACATCAGCAAAAAATACCAGCAAAGCCTTCATTAAAGACAGGAGTCTGGGGAGAGTCTTGAAGTCAGAAAGCCTTTAGAGACAGTCCCAAAGCTCCCAGAAGCAGATGGAAAGAAAGACTGAAACTAACAATGGTAAAGCATGAGTGGACGGAATACACTGGAGTATTGAAGGGGGTAGAAATTGGAAAGAAGGGAGGAAACGATCAACAGTGTAGGAGAAAGGGAAGTAATTGTCTGAGAAATCAGAAAAACAAGGTCTCTGGTAACCTAGGAGTCACTAGCTTCAGCACCCTGCCACTGGAACTGAAGATATGCTGGCTTTAATGGCTCCTCCCTGAAGTACTGTTTCTGCATTAATGTTGGCTCTAATGTAATGGCTCCTCTGTCATTTCCTGCAGCTCTGTAATTGAATACTGCACAAGCGTCTCACCATGTTCACATTCTCTGTTGAGTAATTGTGGCTTTGGTTTCATGATGCCTAGTCTCTTTAATCAGCCTGTAATTGCAGCACTATGTGCAGGTATGGTTGATATATCTATGTAATTATGTTTATTGTTAATAATGCAAATTGAATCTGTTGAGTTAGACAAGTCAGTCATCCTCAAGAAGTGGTTTCTACAAATGATTTATTTAGCCTCTGAGGACTGGCTTTTTTTCAGTTCTCCTTTGCTCATTCACAGAAAATATACTCTTATTGAAAGAYGACTTCGAAATCAAGAACCAAATTCCTATTGTGGATATGACAGCATGTAYTGTAGAGGCTGTGCAGAAACCTTGTCTATCCAAAACATCTGGAGGAGGCCCTGAATTCAGTCCAAGGAGTGTGGTACTGGCATGTGGAGTGAGAAATGAGAAATGCATGAATCCCTGTTTSCTTTGGGTATTGCTTTATACAGGCTTTTTTAATAATTGGCAGACTGATGATTTCAGGAGTATTCTGAAATGCCAGTCTTGTCTGGAAAAGCATAGGACCTGTGCAGGTGCTGTGGCTCTGAACCTGTATTTTATCTTCTACAAACATGTCTGCTAAAAATCTTTGTCCCTGCCTGATACAGATTTCTTTTCCCYGCCACGTCTCACATAAAGTCAGCCTTGGCAAAGGTTTTCAGATATATGTTCATGGTTGATGAAATTGTATTCCCAGTTAAAAATACAGCTCTCTATATCAGTTTCCTTCACATTACTCAAACGTTACATCTATCAGGATAATGTACTTAATGTTCTCTTCAAGGCCAGGTTGGATGAGACCCTGAGCTACCTAATCTATTGAATGGCATCCCTGCCCACAGTGGGGGGGTTGGAACTAGATGATCTTTAAGATGACTTCTACCCAAAACATTCTATGATTCAATGATTGCAGTGGGAAGTGTCTTTAGACTATCTGCTTCCTAGTAGTGTATAGCACATAATTTCCTTCTGCTGAAACCTGATTTCCTGGGAATTTTTTTGTTAAAAGGAATTACTCATTTTGTGGTCTTTTTATCTCAGGATGCTCATTTTGTAAATGATGAATTGGTCATACAGCATGAATAACACTTAAAAATGGTGTCTTGAGCACATTTAATTGAAAGTGAATATAGCACTGTTGCAATAAAATAAATTCAGTTCTACCTCAAGCCGCTGGGAACACTGCATTTCACATTATATGCTCAAAGAGTTCTCTCCCCTTTTCTGCATTTAGGTGGCTGTTGGAAACCATTGGTTTGTCCTACAWTGTTGTTCTGGGAAACTGTGGCTCTGTAAACTCCCTGAAAACAGCTCTGAGTTCAGCTATCTACATAATGACTGTGGAGTTTTCTTAGGAAGAGCTGTCTGAACATAAAAATGTCTCCTCATGTTGCTGGCTCATGYGGTCCCTCAGCTCTGACTAACTCCAAATATTGCTTTAGATTCTTATGTGATGCCAAAAGTGCACCAAGGAAGACTGTCAAAGATGGAGCATTCAAGGGRTAGTGTTAATTTTCACAAAGCTGTAAGTTTCCTCAAGGCACTCCTCCATCCACCTGTCTCACCGCTGGCCAGCTGGGTGGAGTTGGCTCTGGCCATGCAGCAGCTCTGCAGAGGGAAGAGACTTGATGGCAGCTGTGGGACAGGGTTACAGAAAAGGTTACAGAAACAGTCAAGGGAAACCTACACAATTTGCTTTTGGTTCCTTTGCAGCACTGTCAACCTTTTTATACTTCATTCTTCTGTCTTGGGCTTAAGCTTTGAAGTTTCAGAGTATTAGCAAGGACTTCAGGGTGTTTTCCTAATCAATCCAGGCTTTTGACTTTCAGACTGGAGCCTACTTACCGCTCTGTAAATTGGAAGCACTTCCAAGTTGCTGTTAWTGCAATTCAATGGGAACTCTGGCTGTTTCTCTGGAAGGTAGCCAAGAGCTCTCTCCCTTTATTTTGACTTCCACTGTTAGTCCACCTCCCCTCTGCTCTGAACGTGGGATTTGTGAGAACATGAAATAGTTTCCTTCTCTAGAATATGAGTGACAAATTAAATTAATTTTTTTTTTCTTTTTACATCTTCTTGACAATGAGACACTATTTGCCTTTTTTGCTTAACATAAGCACTATTCCTCTGGAGAAACAATCAAGGCTTTGAAACTGAGTATCTCAACAAAGGTGAAATCCCCATACCAGGGCTTGGGCAAATGMAAACCATATTATCCACAAAGTGATTTTGCAAGAAAAGTAGAACATTCCTCTGAAACCTAGACAGCAATGGTGTGCTCCCAGAAAGCTGATAAGCCTCAGGAATCAGCTGTGATCAGTGAGAGTGAAAACTCCATGGACTACACCCAGGCAGATGAGAAGCATGGTACTGTAAATAATTATGATATTTAGGTAAAAGTCTTACCATTAAATATCTATTCTTCAGGCAGAAAAATCTATAACATGTATAAGTCATGGTATTTCACTTATGCTAGATTCCAAGCTATGAATATGCTGTCATTAAGATATAAGGAAATTAAAATGCTGTCTATAAGATATAAGGAAATTAAAAAAGAATCTGACTTATTGCCTCATAAGAAGACTGTCTCTCTTTTTGTTTACTAACTTCAGACTGTGTCTCCCTCAAAATATTTGGAGCAGCTGATCTGTCTTTCATTTCATGACTGGGTTATTGGCTATATTCCAACAGGATAAATGTAATAAAAATAAATGGTACACAAATCATGCATTTGTATAGTAAAGGGGAATGACGTTAATCACAACTTGTGTGGACTTCAGTGAAAATTTTCAAATTGTTTGATATCATAACCAAGATAAACTAGAAGCAGGAATCTCTAGAGTGGGTGGATTTACTAGCMCAACCAGATGCATTTTTCAGAGATCCTACTGCTTGTTAAGAAGTGATTGGCTGTGTAATTACGGATATGATTACGAATATTAGATCAACAGGCTGACAATAATCATGGCAGCCAAATTTTAGTCTCTGGCAGAAATGAGATTAACAATTGAGAGGTTCTTTCATGGAGACTAACCAGATTTCCTGTGCAATATAAGCATTCTTTATTAAGGTTGTCCAATGCAAAGGCTACAAGACATCCTGAAATAGCAGTTTGTTTCATTTGTCTTCCTCTGAACAGGTCAGTGTCTGATGTTCCCATCAGTTTGTTCTCTAGACCACCGACTCTGGAATGGATGCCTGGTTTGATGAGCAACCCAAATGTTGTAGGGAAGGCAGCAGAGCTGGATCACTGCTGGATGAGGCGCCTCATCTGAATCTGAAGCAGCGCAGATTCTGGACAAGCAGTGGGAGGCTGAGGCATGGGCTGTTCACAGGCTGTTCAGGGCAGCAGCCAGGTTTGAATTGCAGTGTCAGAAGTCACCGGTTTCCGCACCAAGCAGGCAAAGGTTTTGGCTGAAGGCAGTGCAGCACCCAGGGAGGCAGCCAGCACCATTCACTTGAGTCTACATGTTCATAGCAATGGGTACCTTCTGTTCCTGCCAGTTTGTGGAGTCCACTCCACCCCTCGAGGAGGCTCAATCCATTGTAAAAGGCTTTTGTCAGACTTTTCTGCTGCCTCCTCCTGGTAATTTTTCTGTGGGAGCTGCAGAAAATCCCACGCTTGCTAACAACTGCTCACTGCAGGACTTGTGTATACATTCACAGCACTTCCAACCCCAAACCCCAAAGTCATGCTGTAAACACCGAAATGAGAACTGCAGTATTTTCCGTGATTTTTAGAAACACATTGTAATGGTTCCTCTGCCCAGGGCTTTATGACCTTACGGAGTGCACCAGGACCTCTGTGASCATGACAGGGTACTTTCTTTTACAAAAGAAAGCTGAGATTCTCTGGATGACAGTGACACAGGGGCTGGGAGTTCCAAGGAAAATGTTCAATACACCAATAAAATCATGGTGCTGACAAAYCCCATGATTATTTATGATCACTCCAGGAGCACAGACCTTGCAAGGCAGTGATGAAACAGTAAGAACTTGCTGGTTAGATAAAGGGCAASAACAGGTGAAGCTATAAAAGGAGAGGCAGGGGCGCAGAGCTTTGTAGGGCTGTGCTGCCTGGCTGCTGGCTGAAGTATAAAGGGATTGCAGCTGCTTCCTGTCACCTATAGCCAGAGAAGGCATTTCTGTAAGAGAAAGTAAGAGTCTGAAGGAAATGTGTAACAGTGAACAGAAAAAAAAATGGGAACATAATTTAATTTTCATCATTAGCTTGTGGTAGGAGCACTGTAAAGTCACTGTTTACRTGCACCCCAAATAAAAGGGAGCATTAGGCAGGGAGAGATCTGACAGGTATCCAGTTAACACAAAACCAGCAGGACATCTCTGCTCTCAAACTCCTTGGAGGAAGCAAAAATTGCTGGGAGAACCCTTAATAATTTACTTGCTTTAATGTTCTGAGTCTACAAACAATTTGATTCCTCCCATGGTAAAAGACATGCAATTTTGGTTCTGGAGATATGCTGACAACACTTCATGCTCTGTAGCGCCAGTCCAGCCAGGCTTTCCAGTCCCTCAGGGCTACTGGAGAGCTCCTGTATTTGCTGCTGGCAGCTGAAAGACAGAATCACACAGAAAGCACCAGAAGATATTTTTTTTACTTTCTTCTTTCCATCCTCTGTGCATCATGGGCCACCACACTCACTGACAACCCTGTGACTGAAGATTTCTAGGCATACAAAAGACAGCCTGGGTTTCATCCCTAATTGTGTGACCTGAGGATAAAATTCCAAACAGSCAGAAGTTCAGTTTGTATGAACCTCTCTCTCTCAGTCCTTTCCCCTCAGCTCAGGTGGTGGCCAGGCATCCCAGCTGCAAAATATCATGAGGTAGGAACATCAGCCCCAGACAGACAACTCACTTCCCAAAACAGCTGCAGAGGGACAAACAGGTGCTGAAAGCATCCAGCCACCTGGAAACTTGTAGTGACCAGCCCAGAGGGAAAATCACAGACTGTCACCCTTGTGCTCTCAGGTCTCCAAAACAGAAAAATAATAAGGAGGAATGGAAACACACACAATGGCACCTACAATGTGTCAGGAAGCTCCGTGCACATGGTTTGTCATTATAGACATATATACAGTTAGGCCACTTGACATACTGATCTAATTTGAATGGGTGTACTGCTGAGAAAAAGTAGAGATGAGAATTTCCTCTCATAGCCTGTAGCAGCTGATTATTGTATCAACTCACTGTGAGAATATGGAAAACACAATAGCTGTTGAAAACATGTGAGCTGCTTATTGCCTTTTTGGCCACCTCCATGTTATCTCTGGTGTAGCAGAGAAATTCTCAAGTYCTTTGACTACACAGATAATTGTAAATTAATCACCACTTTCCAAGCATGGGTGCAACACTCAGGACCAGAACTGGGTTTGGTCATTAGGCTAATTCAACTCTGTGACAGTAAGTGTGCATCAGGATTGGCTGTAAGAGTCTGCCTGCMGTATAGACAGAGGCCAGAGTCAAGAGCTCTGATGAAAGTCCAGAAGCAGCAATCATACAAATACCGGAAGTTTTCTCACTAAAAACTGGAGTTCTGTTAGAGGCCTGTTAATTCTTCCAGTTAGGCTTAAGTGCATTGGGCCAGAAGCATTTCATGCTGCTTGAGGACTATGTCATTGAACAGCTATTGTTACAATTAGCCTTAATAGAGAAATCCTCCTGAAAGAACATTTCAGTTCATGGTCTGAACTCTGCCTTTAGCTCAGTTATTCAYTTCCTATCTAATTACCAAGTCATATTTCCTCTTTGCTACAAATCCCTTGCTATTTTTTGCCTTAGGAAGAACTAGTCTAAATTTTCAGGTGTTTACTGCTATATATCTAACAAGTAAATTGTTTCAGGAATTCTCTTGGTGCAGTTTGTTATGCAAACCTCATTAATTTACTTGTCTGGATTGCCTACACACTTCTCTGCAGCTGGCAGTGTGGGTGCATGTAAAAACTGGTGACCTCATTTTACAACCTAATCCTTTCCTTTCCTGACACTGGTGAGTGAAATGTGTGCTCCTTTAACTTGCAAGAGTSTGCTCAGAGCCGTGCTCCTGTCACCTGGGCTGGCAGCTACAGCATCCATCTGTCCTGAGTCAGGCATGGCCAGGGCTCAACTGCCCTCAGATTTTTAGTTCTAGAGTCAAACAAAACTTTACCTTGTGCATCAGAATGGAAGAGCTAACAAGCACATAACATATTTCAATAAATTCAGAAAGCTGGAAGGGGCTGTTTGGGTCATGAAACCCAGTCCCTATGATCCCAGGCAGCCACACAATAGAATTCTCCAAAGCATCCCCTCTGTGCTATATCTCTAGCCTGGAAATATTTCCCCATTTCCTGTGATAAATATAAACTCTTTTGTACCCACTACCAAAGGTCCACAAAACCATAACCTGCCACAGCAAAAAGGCACAGRAGAGATAGGGAGGAGACACCACAGTCCCTGCAACAGTGGATTTTTAATGGGCATCTTTAATTCCAATCTGATCTAGAAACTGACAGCAGCTCATCACCCCTTCAGTCTGGGTTGGAAAGCCACATGGCTGAATGTTCATGACCCAGCATATTCCCTGGTAATCTGCCTGCTCTGAATGAGTTGTGGAGGAATACCTGTGATTTCTATGTCGTGGAAGCAAACCTGGGAATGGACTACCAGATGTCCTACCCAAACCTGAAACTCTTCCCTTTGGATCAAAGAGGACAGACATAAAAGTTTTCTTCTGAGAGGATGAGAAAATTTTTTCTTTGCTTTGTTTGTGGGTTTGGGTTTGTTTTTTTTTTCTGTTATTAATACAAAGTTCTGTCATTTTTTTCCCTGGGGAAACCCTCACACAACCTTGACAGGAGTAGCTGTATCAGTATAGCATTATACTGATCAACTTGTGTTTGATGACTCCAGTTCTTCAAATCATGGGTAAATGTTCTATTCAAGAAAGAAGCAATACTTTTTCTCCCTTGCTAATTTATTAATGGTATGGTTTACTATGGCTATAAAAGCACTAAATGGCACTAAATGACATGAAGAGCTATTTAAACATTTAATCTCTATAAATGTTTATAGAGATTCAGATTAAGGTCAGCCATCCTTTMAGATCTCAGCTTGACCTTCCTTGTGAAATTCTGTCACCTCCAAGGATCACAGTGTGCTCTGTTTGGGAGTCTGCTGCTCCCACAGGGTGCACTTGTGCCCTAAAGATCGCAGTGAAGTTCAGAAAACACACAATTAACATGCCATATCCTGAGCCAGATCCTGCAAGGACACCATATGCTTCCACAGCTTGCTGAGATTCTCAYTTTGTAAAACTTTCAACAAAATCATGTAACAGTGGCAAATTTAGGGGGAAACGTTTTGCCATTTGGACTCCACTGTGAGCCTTTTGCAGGTGTTGACTTCATTAGTCTGACTTAACTCCCCTGGCTGGATGAATCAAAGCATCCACACCATAAAGAGAGGAGCCCTGGCACAGTGCCACTGCCAGTGCAGTCAGATGTACTTGAGATCAACTGATTGGGGGCAAAGTGC
Organism: Malurus melanocephalus; assembly: GCF_030028575.1. Classification (NCBI taxonomy): domain Eukaryota; kingdom Metazoa; phylum Chordata; class Aves; order Passeriformes; family Maluridae; genus Malurus; species Malurus melanocephalus. The sequence continues at coordinate 238,332 of NW_026623361.1, read as the reverse complement.
TCTGACTTCTGTTTGGCTACAGTCAACAGGTCAGTGAGGTGGAGGTCCCGCAGATCAAAACAGCCCCTTCTGGAGAGCTTTTGGTTTTGTCCTGGGACTTCCCAAACTGACAACATTGAGGTAACAGCTGCTAAGAGAAGAGTTTGTGCCTCCCATGCTTCAACAACCAAGCACATTGATTGCCGAGTGAAACAGACTCTGCTGTTGGGTCATGCAGTCTCTATTACAGGGTTTCTTCCCGAGGAGGCTGCATTTCCTACTCTCTTGAGGTGTTTATTCATTAGCTTTGAGAATCTCAAAGTCTTCAGATTGTCAGACAGAAGCACAAGGACACACTGGAATGGTGCAGAAGTTAATATACTCTYTCAACAATTATACTAGTTTGGGAAGACAATTTGTAATTGCTTTTGGGTCCATAAATATATATCAAAAGCTGTTAATGTACAACTGCAATGCATAAATGCTGTTTAACACTGTGCTTTCCTTTTGTGCATCTCAACACATCCTGCGAAATTGAGCTACTGCAAAGACTTAAAGAGGTGGGGAAAGCAAATTACAGAGAATTTAAGTTACTTTTCCAAATCCCTGCTCAGAATCAGCATTATCCAAGCAAAGTCCAGGTTCCATAAATCAATATCCATAGTACATGAAGTGCTAGTCTCACACAGAAAATCAGCAAAGTTGTGCTCCAAGCCACAGATTTCCCAGCTTAGTTTGGACCCCACTCCACCAATTCCCCAAGCCTCAGGTGAGTTGGTGTGTTTGTGTGAGCAGGTGTGCTGGAAGGTGTGGGTTTACACCTTCCACTGCTCCCTTCTTCACCGTGGCTCTGGATCCCACAGGGTCWTCTGGTGAGGTTCTTCTGAGATTCCTGCTGCTCTAAGTGAATAGGTTCTTCTCCCCAGTGCTTGAAGTGTGGATAAGACCCTCCCTTCTTCTGGCAGCAAGCTGCTGTTGCAGGCTGAGTGATCTTGTCAAGCTGTGTCCTGAGACAGCTTGTGCTTTGACTGACTCTGCTTTGAGGGTCTCTAGAGCTGGATCTATTATTTCACAGTGTAGAATCAAGCATGAAGCAAATTAATAATCTGGTAACATTCCTCTCAAATAGCTGAAGTTCCTTCAAAATTTTTGCTCTGACAGACTTATCAACCTTGCATTTTAATCTCCACAAGGTCATGAAGCTGGTGTAAACGCCTTATTCTGTACTCTGGCTAATTTAATAAGAATGCAGTTGTGTGTATGTGTTGGCCATTATGGCTAATGTTTTATTGTGTGATCTATGGATCTGCTGTTAACAATTACAGACTGATCATGCCAGTGGGTCTGATCATAAGAATAATTCCTTCAGTCTCTWCCAGCTGCTCAGTACATTAGGATATTCACCAGCTAACCTGTTAAACTAGGGGAGTTTATCTTGTGTGGTTATCTGAACTCAGTCACTAAAAATGTAACATACTGTTGGATCCTGAATACAGAACTTAACTTGCAAAAGAGAAACATGAAAAAGCCACGTAGCCAAAACACATACATTGATTTATTCATTGTACAATGGTAAGATAAACACTCATCTGCATTTATACCTGTAACACCACAAGCTTCTTTGAAAGTCTGGTCACACCTCATAGCAAGCTGTAGGTTCTTTGGAAACAGGGTACTTCAAGGGATATGAAAATGCCATTGTCACTCAGCAAAGCTATAATTAATTATGATTATATTGTCTGGTGATTAATTGGTAGTTGAATTATTATATTATTGTTGTTTTTCAAACAAACCATGGCAGCTTTAAATTGCTGAAAGGAAATGTTAGYTGTGATCTAAAGATACTGAAATGCTGTGATATAACTGGGCATTTGGTGTTATCATTTCTGTGTTTGTTTGAATTAGTTTACTGCACATGGCTCACTCTTGCAGGGATGTCTGGAATTTTTGCCTCTGAATGTTGCTGTGATGCTGAAGGATGAAGGATCCCTCAGTTACAGGAAACCACCCCAAAAAGCAGCAGCAATTAGAAAGTGAGTACAGTTATTTTCTTCTCCTGCACAGGTACCCAACCAACCAATCACTCTCTGCAGGAGCTGGAGTTTGCGCTTGTGGCCASAGAGCCACCCACTGCTGCTGGCCATGCACCTCTCTGCTTCCCACTGGAACATGTGGAAGGGGGAGGTACAGWCAGGGTTCATGGGATAAAAATGTTTTGGCTACACAAGTAAGATGTCAATTCCAAGAATATTGGCTTGACTACAGACACTTGTTGGGCAATATTTATTTTTACAATAGAAGATTACCTGTCAGTCACAATAAAATTTGTACTCTGTCACAAAGATGCCCAAATAAGGACCCTAAGAAGAGGATTCTAAGGATTATAAAATAAGACCTGGTGACTGGTTGCGTAATTGTCAGAAAAAAACATTGAACATTTCTGCTTAAAGAACATCCAGTATTATTGGCATTGCAGGAAATAATTACCCAGACAGGCCCAGAGGGTTGGATCAATGCAACAGCCATTATATCCCTGTGATCACGCTGGAATGATTCTATTTTTAAACAGTGGGTGGAGTCTCAACCCCAATCATCCTGATCGAAGCTACCTGCATATAATGAGGTCTCTCAAAGTCTGCCTTCCCCTATCACATGTGCTGCCAGAAAGCCTTGTTGTCCCATTTCTCACAAGCCCAGGTACACCTGGCTCTCTTTGCATCAAGTAACAGGACACAGCTTCTGCCCTGTGGTCTCTCACCTGAACCCACAAGAGGATTTGGTGCTCTCACATCGTTCAGTTGGGCTGCACCACCCAACCCATGTCATAGCTGCCTCCCCCTCTGTGCTTCACTCTACCAAATCTGCCCATCTCCCAGGCCAGCTCTGTTCCCCATCTCACACAACACAACAGTTCCTGTACTTTTTTGGACCATCASACTTGTTTTGTTCTCATGGTACATTTTAAGAGAGGTCTTCCTCAGCTAAGAGCCAAAAGGGATTGTGGCACTTGCTTGTGATGCAGAGCCTTTGGCTCACTGAGGCTTTCCCAAGGAATGGGCAATGCTGATAAGAGTGATGGCTTTTCCCCTCCTTGCACTGAGCCTTTCACTCTGCCTGTGCCTCMACACAAAGAAAAACCACAGCAGAAGAGGCCATAATGCTGCTGCTGCCATCACCCTTTCGACTCTTGGGGCAGAAGGAAAGAGAGTAAGAGCCAAGGAAAATACAGATTTTGCTGTGCCCCACGGAGGAAGCTGTCACCAGTGTGGGGCATTTTGGTATATTTGCTTGAGGACAAGACCTCCCTTTTACAAATTACCATAGCACAAATTGCCTGTACTAAACAAGGGATCATGGAGGCTTTTCTCACAAGGGCCAGACTTGTTTCTTGCCAAGYACACATAGCATTTACCTGCATCACCTAATTAGCTTCTGCAATCCAGTCTGCATCGCCTCAGAACCCGATATATCCCATATCCGACAAAGTCATTCCTGTTYCTATGTCATGCTTCAATTGCACCAGTTTGCAGGAAGTATTTGGATGTTAAATTTGATTTAAGGCATTATGTTTCATTTTTATTGAGAATTTTTGACTCACCATTTATTTAGCTGCTTCAGTTKCTTGTATGGCAGGTTGCCCATTGCCAAGGCATCTGAGAACCTCATCACCAGTTTAAAAATCAGCAGACTGACAAGCCCCAAATCCTGAGAGACTGGGCCAGATTTTACAGGGRATGATTCATCTTTCAGATGATAACTTCCAGCTGCTGATATTGGGTGGTTTCATCCTCTGTATTGATACACAAGTGTCTCAGCCAGTCTCAATCATTTTAGGTGATACAAAGAGATAGTGTCTAAACTAGCTGATCCCCGATGTGAATGTGCCTGCCCCTGTTTATTGGTAATGTCAGGAAGACTGTGTACTCTCTCCAGTGCCCTTGACATCAGTGGGAATGGAGCAGAGGCTGTGTCATTTCCTTCATCCATGGTGTCAAGATTACGAATCAAGACTAAGTGTGAGGGTTCCTGTGGTAAAGCAGCACATCTGGGAGGTGCCCAGAGGAGCATGRATAGTGCACTCCTTGGAGCCTCCGAGGTGCTGAGTTAGCAAGCAGGTTGTGGGAGATCCTGGGGTTGTTTTCCARTGATCCTGATGGCAGTCTCTCTAAACAGCCCTGTTGAGAGGCAGAATCAATTTGCTAGGCTGTAAAATGCATGAAMAGCAGGCAAGATTTATGACACATTATGTGTGAGCAATTAAGTTGTTTTAGTAATTGCAAACATTGTCAGATACAATGAATAACTGAGATTTTTCCAAAATCAGGGTATTTTTAAAAGTTGTCCTCAGAAAGCCTCAGAACCATTAAAAAGAGCCACAAAATCAAATTAGAGACTACAGAGAAGCTTCATGAAGAATAATTAATGTTTTAGACAACTATATAAAAACTTCAGATTTTCAAAATGAATGTCCCGTCAGTGCCCAGGCCTTTAGGATATATCAAACATCTCAATCACAAGGATGCAGTAAAGACACAGCCCTTGGGCATGTGGACAGCAAGCAAGGGCTGTATGGCATGCAGGATCTTCAGTACGGTGTGACCTACACTGCATGATTAGCAAGGTGAGAGCAGTGCAGTGTCACACCTCCACAGGTCTGGCAAAAGGCAGCGCCGTCCTTTTTGGGCACTGCTTGTGGCTGTCTCCATGAAGTTTTTCTGCATCCTGTGAGACTGTCCTCAACACAAGCTGCAAAGCATACAGAAACATCAGCACCTAAACTGTTGGATACATTGCCTGGTGTTTGTGGTAATTCCTGCTCTCTCACCAGCTGCTGTGATGGCTGCACCAAAGTCTCAGTCCTACATGGGGCCATGATGTCAGCTTGAGGATGCTCCTGCACAGCTTCCTGACGCCACCAAATCCAGAATCAATTAGGCTGGAAAAGACCTCTGATATCATCAAATACCACCTATGACTGAACAACACCATGTCAACCAGGCCATGGCACTGAATGTCCAGTCTTTCCTTAAACCCTCCGGGGATGGTGACTCCACCACCTCCCTGGGTCGCCCATTCCAATGTCCAATCACTCTTTCTGTGAAGAAATTGCTCCTAATGTGCAACTTAAACTTTCCCTGAGATTCCAGGCAAGATGTTGTCCTCTGTTCAGTGGGCAACAGACACCATTCCATCCTCAAGAGTCAATGTCATAGAGGACAAAAAATCAGTAGGGTGCCCGAATTGCAGGATATGGCTGTTATGAGTCACATAAATTTCATAGCCCAACTGACTACTGATGTACAAATCTGCTGAACRGTATAAATACCTGCATCATTGTTTTACATTACTTGGCCCTCAATTGCTTGCTTAGTGCCAAAACATTTATTTGTCACAAACTCTGGTTTCTTACTTGCACCTTTTTTCATAATTGTATTTAMAATACATGGGAAGAAGATGCTCTAAAACTGTTTCCATTACTAACTGAAGCATCATTAACATGAAATTTGTGCAGAATAATGAAGTAGAGCAGAAACTAACACTGATTTTGGAGAAATTAATTTCTTAACACCTCCATCTGTGGAGGGAAAAACAAGTCTAACTTTTCTAAAACTTTTGATAGTGTTTTATTCAAAATCCAATTCAGTCACGGTTACATTTGAGTCCCCACCCAGAAAGGACTGGTATAACTGGGCTGGAGGGGAAGGGTGTGCTCTTTCCTACACTTGGCTCTTTCTCCAGTTATCCCTAGAGTAGCAGTATCATTCTTTCCCTATGTCTTACCTCAAAGATATTAAAGTTACCACAGGGAAAAATAATTTTATTGGATAAACAACAAACAGCCAAAGTGATTTTCTGCCGCTGGATCTGCCTACTTGCCTTCCTTAAATTAACAGCTTCTCAACTGAAATCCCAATATTTCCTAGTGTAAAAGCCGTCCATCCTGTTTATTTATGTCTAGCAGGGTAAATAGTTCACTTAGTAAGCTCAAAAGGAAATCACTGTGAGCATCATCTGCAGCTGGAGAAAGGTTACCCCAGGGCTCTCTGAAAGTCTTTCCTGTCTCTGTCCTTGTGAGTCACACATTGTGCCGAGGTGGCTGGAAGGTCTGGCAGTGGCAGAGCAGACAGGGCAGTGTTCCATGAGTCAGGAAAGTCAGGCTGCAATTCACTTGTGGTGTSGCCCAGGTCAAAATAATTCCGGCCCTATCTCCTCCATGGGTTGTCTGCTGGTGGGACACAGTGCTTGTGATCTGGGATGATTCCRGAAACCACAGAGCAGAGGAACAGGTCTGTCTTACCTGTCAGAGCTGAGGGGGCCTCTCCATATCTTGGAGGTGTTTACTAACCAAACACTGCCTCATGARGTGAGACTGAGAGCTTTCAGTGTGCTCCAGTCATTAAACAGCACTGGCCATAATTTTGAGTTAAAAAAGATCCAAATAGTTTCTCATAACTGCAAAGAACACGACAGCTAACTAATCCTTTCCCAGCAAACTTGACASTCACTTTAAGGCACTCTGTACTAAGCTACCTTATGGTAAAGGTCTGGATACAAATATCAACAGAAGATTCAATTTTCACATTCCTCGATGTAAGCTCAGCTGATAAAATGTACCTACTTTGGTGTGCACAAGTAGCCATTGCCATTTTGGCTGCATTTGTTAATGCTTTTACAAATGTAACCACATCTTACCTCGGCTGTCGTGTTCACATGTGAGTAGGAAAGTCTGGGATAATATTATCTCCAGAGAAAATAACACCTGTCCTTAGTGTAACCTGCAATTATTTTCATTAGGCAACCTGTGAGGAACTTGGACAAAATAATGTATCTTTGTTCTAATATTCTTCTAATTTTCTTGAGACAAATAACAAAAAATCACAGAAGGGGCATTACACTGTAATTTTCACTTTTTGTGCTTTGGAGTATCTTCTGAAGGAAAATATCTAACATAAGTTTTTAAATTTTAAATTATTTTTAAGTACATAACTGAATACCTATTGGAGCTGCTAAGCCAAGCACAGAGTTGTTAGAAATTCTAGGCTGTCTGATCATGATTTTTGTTTCCTTAATCAGGTRCATTAGGCAACAATTTTTTATTTTATGTGAATATTGGGAGACTTCAGTAACCTTGACCAGAGTCCTTTCTTTGCAAACAAAACCCCAACCTTTCCAAAACTATTTATAGGAAATTTTTATAAAAACAAGCAAAGAATGGGCCCACTTCTCAGCTCCAAGCAGATAAAGCATTGCTACATGGGCATGCCAGCCACAAATTGTGGCAAAARTAATGTAATTCCTTTCCTCAAGAAGAGCCCTTTGAGCTAAGGGAGAAGAGTTAGAAACCAAACATCTTTGCAAAGCTCTGGTGCCATCTTTCCACAATATTTTCATAAGCAATCTAAGGAAATGTGGCCCAAATTACACTGCTTGAAGGTGAATCAGAACTAACTGAAAATTGTTAGAGATGTGGCTTACCATCAAAATGCAGGAAAAGGGACTTGGTATGATTCCACATTTTCACCAGTGAAGAGGTCAGAGTTAATACACTRTGAAATGTTCTGCTCACTACTAATGTCGCATGCACAGCTCCTTGTGCAGTATAAACTTGGCAATCCAAAACTGTACCACGATACTGTTACATAATCTCCTCTAATTTAAAGATATTTGGCTTGGTTCCAAAYCCCTAAGTTTAGGGAATCCAGTTACATAAAACATTAGCTATGTTTTTGAAGCCACAGGGAGAAAAGCCAGGTTGAAATTTTTTCCCATTTTATCAGTAAGCTACTTTGAGGCTTTGCAATCATTGACCCGACCTAATCATTCATCTAATTGCTGTAATCTCTCCTGACACCTGATCCACACATTTTCTTAAATTTAAAGAAAAGCATAAAATAATAGTCTTAGAATTATTTCTGAAATGCAGGTCTGTCCTGTTTGAGCGACTGCTACCTTTACTCTCAGCCAGACAGAAAGCCTCATGGTGCTCTTTCCAGGGAACTTGGGGTGAGGGAGCCACAGCCTGATCCCTCTCAATGCTTCTGCCCTCAGCTCGAGGCTGTTTCTGCCACACACTCCTCAGAAATATCCTATGGCAGCTGCAGCACTCATCCCAGAGCTTACCCTGCACTGCAGTGCTGCTGATTGTGACTGGCACACAGCAAAGATGGTTTGGGAACCCCTGGTGTAAAATTAAGGAGTAGAAGTCCAGAGTAACAGCCTGTAACACTGAAAATGCTCATTAACACTTCTCACTTATGATTTTGCCTACAGTAAACTATGACACACTGCAAACATGGGACTAAGCTTTAATGAACAAGTGCCAAAAACTCCCCCCTCGTGCATGTTAAAACTGGAAAGCTGAAGTGAGAAGCAATGACTGTACAGTTGCTGGGGCTCAGGGGAAACATATCACTGTATGTCTTTCCTAAGGACTCTCACAGGAGCTCAAATTCTTCTCATTTGCCTTAACATTAGTCATCTGCCAATCTCATTACCCAGGAATAAAACCTGGAACTCTATGTCTTCTTGGAGTAGTAAGATAAGCAGATTTTATAGCACAGCACAAATAATGCTGAACTGCAAATATTTTTATGAAGAACTTCTGAGATGAAGAGCCAAAGCTAAGAAAACTTGCTTGAAATCATTACTGGAGGGGCAGGCTGACCCAGCACACCAATGCTGCAAATGCCTATTCCTGATGCAATTTCTAAAGCTGTGGTACCTTGGAGTGTCTCACATTGCAGTGTCAGCTTTTCAGCCCCTAAATTACCCATAGTGTGCATGTGTGCACACATTTCTGTACTTCTTGACAGTGCTCAGAAGCTACCTATTTTGTTTTTTTATTACTCTAGAGTAACATCAAAGAGGACAAAATTASCTTAGGTCTTGTTCTGTAGAAAGTTACAGACAGGTTGCTCCAGGAGCAATAAACAATTTCACATCCCTCTAAATGGGTCACCTGAACCCTTTTTCTCTARGGGGAACAATGTCCTACTGCTACTCAGTGTATGGCTGTGCCATACAGCTTTGAAACAAAAAAATTTTTAAAAAGTTTTAGGCTGAACATTTTGCAGGTTCAAGTCCTGTTATYCCCAGACTGTGTGCGACCCCTGGGCTGCTCATCAGAGCCCTGTAGACACTGTTCCCAGCCACAGAGGAGGAGCCTTCTCTCTTCTCAAATACTGTGATAGCATTTGTCATCAGGAAACCAGACCGGGGGAAGTATATAAACATCAAAATCAAGTTTCAGCTTTCTTTAGCCACATGCAAGGTTACATCAATCAATTGCTGGTTCCGCTTACACATTAATCTAATAGCTTCATGCCCACCACGCTATTAATTTTAGGTCTAAGCTGGGACAGAATGGGAACAGGCAGAAAACATTTCTTTTCAAAACAAAAAAATATTTGTTTCAAAACAATAAATCTGTCCTTTGGATGGAAGATGTGTGTCTATTATACTATGAGAAATCAGGAAGCACTAACTCAAATACACAGTCCCTTCAGACACCTTAAAATGAAATTAATAATAATTTAGTCAGAGTTCATGAAACTTAGGTAGGTTTGTTTTTTTTTTTATTTTTTTTTTTTTAATATGAAGGATGCCTTAGAAGAAGACAATGAAATATCTTTGCTCTTTTTACTACTGCTACTATCAATTATTAAGTAGTATCCATGTRTCATCTTGCCTTATTTTGTTACACTTTGCAAAGTGTTTGGCTGAAAGGGATATACATGCTTACATAAGTGTAATAGAAAAACACTTATTATAAATTAAAAATATTTTAAGATTCTAAGAATGAGTAAACAGGCAAATCAGCAAGGCTTTCCTGGCTCAGTGAGCACATCATATGATGAGAGTGAAGATGAGTGAAGGTGGGTAAAGATCAGTCAGAGATTTGATCAGGAACCTTTTTCACAGAAACATCCCAGTTTTAGGAGCACAGGCCTTATTCTGCACTGATTTTGACCTATGTACTTTGCGCAGCTGTTCCAAATGTTCCACTCAACCCTTGAAACTTTGACAGAAGGTTTACACAGAACAAAGTAAGACAGTAACATCCATCTGAACATGACAATTAGATACTAGATGGGACAATATTCTAAACAGTATACATTGTGCTGCTCCTGGACAATAAGCTACATTCTAAGTGAAAGACATTAAAGACAGGGCTCCCAGATAAGCAAATTATTTTGCAATTATTGATTAATAGAACTCAATTACTCTTTCCTAAGGCACTTTGCACTGGCTGCTCCAGACACAGATCTGAATACGTCATTCATCTATATCCCAGTACTGTATTCCTCTCTCCCCACAGAGATAAATTAAAGTCCAAGTTGTTTATTCTGGATTTTTTTTGGGGGGTGAACATATGAAATGAGACAAGGAGTTGGAGGATTTATGGTTTTGAAGTCCTTGTTTCAAGATGCTCCCTTACTACCTCTTAACTTCCAATGCRTAATAGAAATAGTTAACTACACTTCAGGGGATTTAAAAAAAAACAACTTATCACCACATTCAAAGAATTTCCACCATTAAAGGCATTGCAAACTGGATTTTAAGTAGAGCAGAAGAAAATTGTGATAATATTTTCCTATGCAAGACTTGACATTCTTCAAAATACAGAAGGGCATTATTCTAAGAGAGAGACTGACATGACAACAGACTTTGAAGCCAGACATGAGTCTGTTGGGGTTGGATGGGATCATCATGCCCAGGATGCCTTTATATGGCTTAATTGAGTAACAAGAGAAGGAAAGCTATGACAGGCACCAGCACTAACTGCACAGGCCTGCCAGAAAACTTTGATATTACTCTTGCTTAGGGCATGCCACAATGTTTATAGTGAAATTGTCATTCAGTCTCACTTGGCTGAGTGGAAAGGGAGTTGCTACAGTGACCATAATCACAGAACTGATAGCAGACCTCAGAATCAGTGAACTGCAGCCCTTTAAACAGGATTCCATCATGTCYGGCAGTGAAAAAAAGAAAAGACAAAGCACAGACAAAATGAAAATCAGCTTTTTCCCCCCTTTCAATAACTAGCTGAGGTGAAATGCACAAAGAAGTGGTGGTTCTGAAAGATAAGAGACCTGAGATATCCCATCTGTTGAGCATCACCTAATTTCCAGCAGGCAGGCTACTCTACGGTTAGCATTTCTCTCCCTTTATTTTAGTGCAGCTATATTAAAACTTAATATTTGTATAGAATATTTGAACAGTCACAGTGCAATAGCTTGGCCTCTTAGGCAACCTAGCAGATGAAATGCCAAGTTTTCATACCCCATTCAAGGGAAAGCAAGTATCTGTATATGAAAAATGGGTCATCAGCAATACACTCCTTGGGAGAAGGAAGAAATCTGTTGGAACACTTGGRTACAAAGTGAAGTTAGATCTCTTTCAAGAACCATGTATTGCAACCATTGGAACTATAAACCACCATCAAGGCTAGCAGTAAGAAATTTGGGGTTTTTTTATTGCTTACTTGTGAGCATTTGGCCAACATCCGATTTTTATGAATAAGACAATTAAAATGGTATTTTTTTCCTTGTCAATGTTCTGTTCTGTTAAACTTGCATTATGTGAGAAGATAATTAGCAGAAAAAAGTCAGTACCAAGCCCTAGATCCCTGTGACACCAGGAGATGGCTCTGAGCAGAGGCAGGATCAGCAAGAACGTTTCCACTCAGAAGAAGGTGTGTGGGCAGAGCACAAACACAACAGCAGAAGTGCCCAAATGGGCAATGAAGCTGGCAGGGATGACAAATGTGGGCAGCACAACACAAATTGGAGGTGGGAACCCGACATTTAAGTCTGACATAGAAAGGAYTGGGAACATGTTGAGAACAGAGCTGGACTAGAGGGCAGCTGTAAATATGATCTGTAGTTGGTAAGGCCAGGGAAGGTCTGAAATGTTGGCTGAAGCATGGAACAGGTGAAGGAGAGAAGGAGACTGCACACCTCCTTGGAACAAAAGAGAACTGGAACAAAGATTGGAACAAAATGGAACTGAAGCAGTCAGCTGCTGCCGTTTCACCACAGTTAGCAGAAAAAAGTTTCTCCAGCTGACATCACACAAGAGGTATTACTGATCAGTAAATGAGATCTTCAAACTTGTAGTTCCAAGTTGCCTGGATTTACCATAGACAGTCTAGCACTCACCGCCATAACTCAGCTGCTTCTGCATGAACTCACATTTGAAGATCCAGTTACTTAATGGAACAGCTGTAAGAAAGAGAGAAGCAACAGTTTCCTTCTGAAGTGTTTATCTGAAGAGCAGAGACTACAAATGAGTGATTTAATAAGAGATGAAATTACCACACTCCCCTTATGAGTTCCATTTTTTGTTTATCAGAACCAAGCTGCTCTCTGAAGGCTGAAAGTATTCTTGTGTCTTTTTCTCTAGACTCAGATAATTTTCCCCATGAAAATATTCAGTTCAGGCACTTGAGATTGATGACATTTCTGAGTCTTGTCAGGAAGAGATGTAGCAGCTGTAATTGGTGAACAGGGTCTTACTTTGATAAGCCAAGACAGTCCAGGTTGCTGGGGAGAAAAATAATTTATACAGCTCATTGGTTTCAATGCAGGTTTGAATTTTCCTTGTTTCACATTCAGAAGAGGTGGCCTGACAAGGCCTAGGGATGTTTTACCAGTCCCTGTCATTGTCACATTTGCACTAGCACAATGACTAGCACAGAGCCACTTGGCTGTTTCAAGTTCTGATCCTTGAACAYATATCCTTTAATTTTAATGTCTTAGCAGGATTTTCCTCTTCTCTCGCCACAACCCTGCACCCACAGCCTTGTCTAGAATTCCTACCCACAGCCCATATTCCGTGTGTCTGCTAGTGGAGTTTGATTTAATTTCTCTCGGATGGATCTGTCTTTTGGTTTGAAKGATTCTCTACCAAGCAGGACCTCAGGCTATTCCAGAGAAACACCAGCATGATGCCAATGCAAAACACTTAATACACTTTATCCAAGTATGAATGTAACTCATTACTGCTCGTGGTTAAATTCRCTTCCTCACTCCCTGAGAGGAGTGAGGTAAAGTGGTACAGAGCCAATATTCTCAGAATTCTGAGGTTTGTTCATCAAGATAATAACTATTGGCAACAAAAGAGAAATGTCTTGAATACACCAGGCAACCACCTGCACTGTGGTGCTTTTTTAAGCAGTTGCTCATCTAAACACACTTGCAAGAAGCAGAGTATCTACAAATAACATTGCAGATTTATGACATATTCTCAGAATACTAAAACTATTATAGATCAAAGCTATTTTAAAATGTGTAGTTAAAGTAGCACTGTATTAGGGATCATTGTGTACAAAACGCATCTGATTACACACTTAATGGCCAGGTGCCATTCTTTTAATATTCTTTTAATCTTGGAARCTGTATTTGAACTTGCTCTTATATTTTTGCTGCAAGTGGAATTGCTCGACTCTGTGCTCTATTGCTAGAGCTGGAGCAAAGCTAAATCCTATTGCTCAAGGAAAAGGTGAGTGTCAGATGACTGTGATGTTCATGGTGATGACTTCAGGATTTGAAATTATAATGCAATTTTAAGTTCTTCTGCCATCAAATTTGTCTGCTACCAAATCACTAAGAGGCAGAGAATTTTAAAAGTTAGGATGAGAGATATGTAGTAGTAAAACCAGCAGATGACTGAAGAAAAAAAAAAAGATTATGCACAATAAATGTTTTAAGATTTGTTGAGAATTAATATAACATACATACATACATACATGCAAGAGATATAATCATGCAGTTTTCAAAGGCAATTTAGCTGAATATGTCTCTGAGACATATCTCAATTATTCCTCTTGCACAGTCTGGGCTATGAGATTTCAGAGATTTCAGTTCAGCCTCATTTCCTAGAATATTAAACCTTTGATAATACTGCTGTTAAATCTATTTAGTATTATTCTCTTATGATTTGGCTACCATCCCAGGAAAAGCACATAGATAAGGGAAGCATTTGCAAAACAAAGATGAAACTATGGAGGAGTTAATTTAAATAAGCTAAACGGGATTGTTTTCTGCAGGAATATTAGAAAATCCAGTTGCATAGATTCAAGAAACTTTAACGTATAGAAGTTGTTCTTACTGTAGGTATCACAATACCACTTGCCAGTAAATCAATGGCGAGTTTTAAAATTAGCTATCTGGAAACAACAGCAATGAAAACACAACCTTTAAGCACATTATCAGATTACYTGTACATAGGGCAATTGCATAGGCAGAATCCCTGGGCACTTGGTGTTCTGGCTCACAGCAAACCCAGACTGCCAGATCTTTACTCTGCTGTTCTCCCTACCGCAGTCATTCCTGAAGCTTCTTACCTGAACACACTCCAGRTCTCTTCAGTGTTGTTACTTTTACAATTACTTTTTTTCTGGAGGGTGAGAAAGAATATCCATCTTTTTTAACTGTGTGCATATAGACTTGCAAAGATGTGCACTCTAAAATGACATAGACATTAAATGGCAACTCCAAAGAAAACTTTTGCTAAACTTTTGTTAAACTTTTGTCTAAGGCAAAAGACTTGAGGTAAAATCCCRTAACTCAAAATAGCTGTTTCTCATAGCTGTTCCCAGAGAAGACAGAATGAAGTATTCTGTCTTTTCTGCAAATAAAGAATGGAAAGGAGAAACATGTTTCATTGTTCTTTTTGAGGTCTTATGTCCTATGACAAATTTCATTTAAACAGACCACAAGAACCCTGGTGCAATAATCAGGATGAAATTGAACCTTCAATCATCTCCTTTTCAATCAAACATTTTAATTTAGAAGCACAAGACTGGAGTTCAGGAATGTATGGAAACTCATTCTGCTCCTGTGTATCAGATAACTAATTCATAAGGGTGCCACATCTGCTATATGCAGGAGGAAAACAGAGTGTCATAAAGGCAGAGGAAACTGCCAGTGTAGTAAGTAGCCAATTTCCATGGATGTCCTCTGATTTCTATCAATCTAACACAGCAGAGTTCTTCATCATCCCAACTATTTAGTAAAATAGACCACATATAATTTTAGGCTCTAGAACAACCTCTCTTTTAGTTAAAAAAAAACCAAAACCAAAACAAACCACCAGAAAGTACTGGGAAGCATCCTTAACAGACCTTTCCCCCACTAGTTCACCTAATTTTCCTTTCAAATAATTTAAATTTTTTTTTTCCACTTACTAATTGGAGAAATTTTCAGGCCCCTACTATAATTTTTGCAAGATGGTCTGTAAGCAGACCATAAACCTGTGACTAAGACACTAACCTGGGGTTTAGGAGCCTGCTCTTTAGAAAAACAAAAACTAGGTCTGATCATTTGTTTCCAACAGGAATTTTAATCTGAATACTCATCTGTTTACACAAAGCCAATGCATTTTCCTGTAGGATTTCTCTGACACCAGACAAAGCAGGGGGAGAGTAAATCCAATTACAAAGAATCTGTAAATCATAACCCCCAGGTTATGCTCTGAGAACAACATCATTTACTTCCCATATGGGTCATGAGTTCTCCCCTCACTCACCACTGATAGTGTTTGTCAGAAGCACAAACTCAGACACAAGAATAGCTTCAGAAAGAAATAGAACTGAAGACACAAAAATCATTTTAATTACAGCACCACAGTTTCAGTGAGCAGAAACATCTGCCTTTGGCAGAGAGCACACCTGGAGCTGATGTGTGGGTGYGATGCCTCACATCACAGGGACAAATGTCTCAATCAGCCGATGCTGAGACCATGGGAGAGCTGAGACAAGCTCCTTACACACCCCAAAAAGGTGTTCAGAAGAAACCCCAATGTGTTTCCTAAAGTCTGCTGGACTGCAGTGTTAAGCAGCTGGTTATTTTGGTCAGTGTCACCTGAAAAAAGACTTAATCCACATGCATGATAACATCATGTTTATTGAATAGAAAAATAACAGTATCATAATTTTTAATAACTTACAAACCATCTCTGGGCAAGAAAATGAAAGGATTGCATGCTATTAATATTCTCATAGCTTGTTTGTGGGARACAAATTTGGTGATGATATTGATTTTATAAGGTCAGATTTTTATACTTATTGCTTTCAGTGTGCTGCACTAATATTTTTAAAAGCTAGTTGATAATATTTCTCAATGAGAAAATGAATAGGTAATTCAAGAAATAGTGGAAAAATCACTTTAAGATATTTGAATCTCATAAAATGTGAGTTTTGAGTGGTACATTATCACTGTGAAACATTAACCTCATCTCTGGTGCTAAGTTCATGCACCAATTCCCAATCTCTGCATAAAACAAATAGCTGTTAAATCAGAACAAGATGATGGAATACMGCATGTAAAATTCAATCTAAAGGATTCATACATAATATATATAGCTGTATATATTAATCATACTGGTATTCATTTCCTCACAAGTGTTTTTAACGTAAATGTTCTGCTACATTTTTCTCCTATTACCTATACTAACTTCTGAAAGAAACAGAAACTGGGCACTCCAGAAAGCTYTGGAGGCAGCAGGATATTATTTTGATGGGAAACGGCTGGCCCAATATTTTTGGAAAAGGCCAAATAATTCTTTGGTGTAAATCTGCTACTTTATCCCCACCTCAGAATTCTGTTGGCTTCACCTTGCTACTGCAGGCACAGCAGCCCTCATGGAATGGGCTGGTCACACCTTGGAACCCTCCATGTGGGGAGGGACCCCASCTCTGTGTGCAGAGAGGGAAGCATGGGGTGGGTGTGTTCCTGTCAAAGGAGGCTGTTGGGGTGGCATGGGCACATTCCCCACTTTCTGTGGAGCTCAGGGAACTGTTGAAGTGGGCTGGTGTTGGAAACATAGCTGCTGTTCTAAGGTGACCAATGGAACTTGGCTGAAAATAACTCTATTTTCAAGTTCAAGCACCTAAATTATCTTGATATTTTGGAAATTTTATTTGAGAGGAACCTAGTCTGTTTAAGGTATTCAAGTCTTTTTCTTCCCTTCAAGAGAATACACTGTTCCTGTAACAATAATTCAAACACATTGATTATCTTGTGTTCTCCTGCCACAGTTTACCATGACAATAGGATTACCATGCATTTGCTTGCACATTCCTTAAAAACCAGCCCTAAAAATTTCCACTTTACCATGCCATCTGGAAGAAGACCAGAGCTTCCCTTTTGAAAGTCCCAATATGTATCCAGTCTTTGACATCCAGTGTCACTTGCTGCTGGTAGTACGAAGAGGAATATGTTTAGTCAAATCTCATCACTTTTCTTTCTGCAGTCCTGTTCTACATTGTCTCTGCTCTTTGCTATTGTTATTAACTCATATTTGCTTCCAGAGGCCCCATTTAGCTCTGTGCTGGAAATTGCTTACTGCAGTTATTGCTGCTGCCAAACAATTGTGATACAACTCCTCTCATGAGCCCATTCAAAGTTTATCAAAATCAGGACAGTGACAGGTTTACTCTATTGACCTACTTTGTACAAAGCTGATTTTGCATATTTAATGTGTAACTCTCCAGGTTTATGSTGGGTACCTGATAGGAACACAAAGTACATTTAACACCTTCTTTTTTCTGTCAGACAAACATTTGCTTGGACCATACCCCAAGATGCCTTAAACTAATGAATAATGAACTCCATCACAATCAGCACGTTCATTATAACTCCACAAGGTTTGTTTGGGGATTGAAGCGAGAAGGTTTCTATCATCTGCTGGTCATACAGTTCTATACCTGCTGTTCTTAAGGAGATCAGTGTTTGAAAAAAAAGATACTCAATGGCCTGATACATCAAGGGAAGAATGTTCTTGAAAAACTTGTTTGTCATACACATGGAGAAATAGTTGTTCTGTGTGTTTTAGTACTTGTCAGGTTAAAAATGTCTAGCATAATTCTACTTCAAACAGGATTTGATGTATAAAATTAAATTAAAATAATATTCATGGAAAAATATTCCATGCTGATGTTTGACTTATTTTTAACGGATTTTAATCAGTAAAACAGAAATACATGCTGTGTTTTACACAAGTTGTATAAAAACCAACCCAAGACCTTCCATGTATTGCCAAATTACTTCTGTATTTTTCAGACTGAAAAATAGGTATGGGAAAGGGATCTGGAAAAAACAGAAGCAATTCAATARCAATACATGAGAGTGGTACATCAGAATAATCACCTGCATAACTGGAGGCACTACAGTTGAGGTAACAGCTTTGAAAAAAAAAGAATTTGGCATTGATACCATAAGAAAAACTGAAGATGAATCAACAGTGTTTAAGGTAGCAAGCACCAGCCCAGAAACAGGGACAGGATAKGTAGGTCAGATGAAGAAAATAATCATGCTGCTCCATGCTGTATCAACAATATATTTTCTGTGTTATTGTAGCTCATTTTGAGCAGTGTACTTGAAAGGAAAAAAAAAAGTGGATGAAGGGAYGAAGCACAATCTGGAGCATGGCAGAGCAATGGCAGAAAATGTYGCAAAAGGAAGGGGATATTTCTATCCTGAGATAGTAAAGACTGAGATGAGATATTGTAAAAAATACCTTCCTTTCCCAGAGGAAGGGAATATTCTGTTCTCTRTATTCAGCAGGGCTCAAATGCAAACAATATGCCTCAGCTGTAGCAAGGGAGAGTTAAATTAAGCATCTGGGAAAATGTTCAAAATTAAGATGCTCTGCAATAGGTTGCCTGGGACAACTGTAAAATCTCTATCACTGGAAATTCATTAGAAGCATGACAAAGTTCTCCATTTTCTTATCATCATGGGCTGTGGTTTGTGGATTCTAATTCTTGCTATTGCAGAGACCTATTACATGGCACCAAACAAGGACCAAATCTTCTGCAAATAGAGTGAAACCTTTCTGTAGTTTCAGATGCTCATGCACAGGGCCTTAAATCCTTAGGCATCCAAAGAAGGTAAAAGAGTGAAGGGTAGGGATGGAGTTTGGAACAAAGACGTTTAAATCCTGGCAGATTAAAGGGATTTTTTTTTTAGAGAGGCTAAAATATCACAACACTTGCTGTTTACCCTTTGCATCTCCGCTGCAATCTGAGGAGGTGTAAGCTCTGTTTGACACCTTCTCAGCTGATGGGGCATTCAGAGCATCATTCCCTCTGTGTGCCTCACTTGCTTTTCCTCCTGACTTGCTTTGTGTAGTATATATACCATGATATATTTGGCTAACAGAAAGATTTGATGCAGTGAGAAAAAGATAAATGGAAAGAAAAAAAGAGGGAGAAGGATCTTGCAGGTGTAGACTGAGAGAAGAAAGCTGAGGGAAGGAACAAGCTGACACAAGCAGTCAGCACAGAGCAAATTCTAACCTTGCAAMACTGCAGAAAAATTTCATTTCATRGAAAATGGGTTATTTGTCAGAGTTCTTTTAGCTGATGAAATTAATGACTACCAAACAATTCTTAGAGATAACAACAGTCTGGGTACTCTCAATTTTAAATTAATTTCCTTAGAAGTAGATTATTATTCTGTAAACCAAAAAATTGTTCCTGGGCAATAACTTAGTGCAGAACACAGCACTGCATGAGTAGAATTAGCATTTGCAGCACTAAGGACTCTTCTGGACGCTACAGTGTCTCCCTGAGCACGGCAGAGATGAGAACAATGGTGATTCCAGCCTTTTGAATGCCAACAAACCTAGCAGAGTGCCCATTATTCAGACCATCAGCTCATTGCTGCATTGAAACATATGAACAAATACAACTTTGAAGTTCTTTCATTTGAACTGTGATGACTACTGATAAGATCAAACCTCTTGGATGAGCTGGAGAAATTAAATATAAACTGATCCTAACTTGCAGTTAGGATAAAGAGGAGGATTTCAGCAGCTCCAAGCAGTACATGTAAAGGTTATGTAAGGTCATTTTCATTTTTCTTCATGTGCATCTTTTTCTTCTAAAGAGGTTCTTTAGAAGAAAAGCAAGGTTAAGTTTTCTCAGTGAAGACAAACAGAGAACACTGACAGTGTTCTATGGCTTTAAAAGGGGGAATGGCTTTGAAGAGCATTTCAAAAGATAACCTTTGAAAACTAAGCCATCTTGACTCTCTGGGAGCTTCTGCACGTACCTAATAGGAAATCCATTTGAGTCCAGAAACTGCACCCTTGCTTGGAAAGAGTTGATTCTCCCTTTCATCACACTTCCCCTTTACAGAAAGCTGGGCAGCCTGTGGATTCATTTAAAACATATCTCACTATTGTGCCTCTCAAAATACTTGCAAATTTATATTTATTCATTATCACATATAATTTCAAATAATTAAAACTACAGGCACATATTAGAAAAACAGGCACATGTAGAAAAACAAAAYGTAACACGGTATATCTATTCAACAAGGCTGTTCTTAGACTTACTAATGCTCTCAAGTCTGCAGTGATGTGGTTTTTGTCTGGTTTGATATGAAACAGCTCTATAAACATAGTCCATATCAAAAAGCTTCTCACTACTTGGACCTGAAGTGTCATTCTTCGTGCTCACACTGTTTCTCTTAAATCTAATAAAGAAAAATAAGACTGTGTTCATCCACGTTGATGAACAACAGCTTTAATTTTCCTGGTGAAATGTGACCTATCAAGTAATAAACACAGTATTGTGTAGGTATTATTGCCAATGGATGTTTGGAAAATAAGGAGTAGGGAAGGGATTGTGTTCTTATTTCCTGGATTACGCAAAAAGCTACTGTGAACATTCTAAAGAAGACACACTGTACTTGCGTATTTGGCAGTATTTTCTGCATGGGGAAAGAAAACACTTGATGATTCTCCACAGCTTGTACATGAAATTGGACAAAATAACTTTACTACTTCTTGAAGGATCTAGGAAATTACTGTATTAGCCCAGTTAATAACCTAAACAAAAACAACAAAAGATGCCAACTGTATTGCTTGGAAATGCTGCCCCTTCTCTCAATTGAGGCTCACTGAGCATCTGTCCCCAGTGTGGGGACATAGGCGGGTCACAGGGATAGTTCCATGTCTACAGCATTTGGAGAAGAGTCATCCAAAAAAATTAATACCCTCCACCTTCAGAGAAAATTCAATCAAATATAATGTTAATCAAAAAGCTCTTTTCCCAATCTGACCTCTTTCTCTTGATTAATTCAGTTGGGGAAACGGAGCTGGTTTGTTTTTCATGCCTAGCCCAACCTTCTCTTTGTTCTTCAGTTTGTGAATGTGTCAAATAAAATTAAAACTGACAGAGGCCAAGATTAAATCAAGCAAAATGTAAACATTGTCTTATTTGGCTGATGTAAAGCTTTCACCATAAAAAGCTTTTAGATAAATGAACTCAGCTATTAGAGTGCTGCAGCACTGAAACTTTGCTCCAAGTGTTTGAACTTTTCAGGGACACTGTCAGGTCAGCTTAGATTCAAAACCTAGTACATGGCTGGGATTCTGAAGCTGTCTAAGGGAATTACGTACCTGACTTCAGCTGAAAGTCAGTGTGTGGTGGGAAGTGAATTGACTTCCAGCAGAAATTTAATGCCTTTGAAAAGTCTATTAATGTCCTTGTAGAAAGAGGCTCATGTCCTTCATGGAGATAAATGAATGTAACTACTTTCACACCTACATACCAGCAAAGCATCTGATGCACATATTTTACAAACCCTAAACKAGCAAGAAAACCCTAAGAGCTACCTCCACTTATTTGATTGGATTTTGGTTAGCACCAGATTTCCTTTCAATATGCAATAATTATACTGTTCAATAATGATATTATTAAGTTGTGGTATAAAGCTAAATTTCAGCAAATTACTCCATCAGGGACTGTTAGTTTCTTCCTGTCTGGCTGCAAACTGCAGTTTAATCCATTGATTTTAGTGGTACTCCTGACCTCTTAAAAGCAGATTTYGAATCTCAATACATCCAAGGTTTCCGCCCAAACATTTTGCCTTAAATCTGCCACCCCCACATCTCAATAGCCACTATGAAAATTCATGGCAGGTAATAGCAAAACTCAGTACTTTTGAAAGCAGGTTTCTGTCCTGTTGACTGAGATTTTAGTATTAAGCAATAYGGCACTAAAATTTACACAGCTTTGAAAATACATCTCTATCTCATTTAATTCCTCATTGCTACTTTAAAAAATAATGCAAGAAATGTGACATTACCTGTATTTTTATTGTAACTTGGTTTTCACACATGATGGGCATTTGTCACTCCTATTTTGAATTCTGCTCTTTTTTTGGTATATGTAAGTTTGTATCTYCACTTGTTTTATGAACTTAATAACTTGACCCTACATTGTGAACAGGGCTTTTGGGGATTTCTCTCTTCAACGCCTTTAGAAAAAACAACTGTAGTAGTACCACAGGGCTGGAGTCAGATATTTCTCTCTCTGATCTTCAAAGTTTTATTTATCCACAGATATTCTCTAAGAATTCTACTGGTCTCCTTGGCAAAGCTACCTYATTCAATATTGAGTGTGGCTGCCAGAAAGGGAACCCAATGACAAAGCCAGAGGTCTTTTAGGGACAGGATGACATCATGATACAAGATGGCACAGGAACAGAATACTCCAGTCCTTCATCCCTTGCAATTGACATCTGAATARAGATGATTAGTGCGGCTATTCCCTCATTATCTTCAGTGGACATGAAATCCAACCACAAAATTGGTGCAGAGATCTTGCACCTGGCAGGCTTGGGTCAAGAGGAAGGCAGTGCTTGAGTGAGCAGGACAGGGCCGATCAATGAAAACAGAGCTAGTGTACACCAAAGCTCCCTCACAGCCTTGCCAAAYCTCTTGGATAGAATCTCTTTGATTTATTAGTACCTTGCTTTGATAACCATAGATGTTTTCAGGCCTATTGTTTCCTCTGTGGTGATGAGTAACCATRGCTTGTTACCAGAAAGAATGGAACAGAGCAACACAACTGTCCCATGTCTTGAAACCATCTGAAGACCCTCTTAATGACTGCTTAAGCAATGGCTAAGTCCTACACTATTTCTGCTGGTTGGCAGAGGAATATATTGGTAACATTGAGATCTTAGCGTTACAGGCAGYGAACAAAGGCACTTCTGAAGGAATTTGGAAAGGACTCTTCAGAGCAGTACTTTTCTCTTTTTGTATCCAAGTATTTTTTATTCCATGAGATTGAGATAAAGAAGGCCTTGGGACAAAACAAAACAAAACAAAAAAAATAGAAGTGTAACAATAGAATGGATGTTGGGTACTATAGTTTCACCCAAAATAACTCAGTGGCAATTTTTACTAACACATACCTCCCCCCGCCTCCCCCAACCAAATAAGACTTCCACAGCAGTCAGGGTTTTGGAGCTGATTCAGATTTTGCATGGGAAACACGTAAACACGAAGGGATATTTTTAAGGCTATTCCATTGCTGCACAGCTGAGTTGACGGGTATCAGACTTTGGACTAATGACTTCAGCTTGAAGCTTTTCTTGTAACTAAAGTCAGCAGGATTTGACTTTAAATTAGAATTTTTACCTCTAATAATGTCAAAAGAGCTTGCCATTTTTTCACTATTTAAGTACATTTGTTGAATATCTGGGRTTAGCTTATTACATGAAAGGATTCCAAACTTTTATTTTTAAATACAAATATTGATAAAATGAGTATTAAAATGTTATTCTGTAGTATTAGCAACRTAAGTATAAGAACTTTTGGCCAGAAACAAGAAAAAGGGTATTATATTAATTCCTAATACAAATTAAACCAAAGAGGCTATCTGCATTGTTCTGTATGAGAGAAAATGAGAACTACAGAATGGTGTTCTAAATTTCCTCTAATTGCAGTATTCTGAAAGGCCTTCCACCTGTGACAAAACATTTAGTCCTGATGCATACACTATACTTTCCAGGGAATCAGGTCCTTTGTGACCAATTCAACTTATTTACACTCTCATATATTGTTTAGCTTTAATGTGCTGTATGGTTAAAGGAGAATCAGGAATTCAGCCCAGTCTTCCTTAAATTCTTGTTAGACTTTATGTGAATTTAATACCTTATTTCCCCAGCTACCTAATACAAAGGATGATTTCACTGTCATTAAAGATGACTTTTTTCCCATTTTCATGTTCTTCTCACTGTAACTATTCTTCTCATTGAAATTTTCTTTTGAGTCATAATGAACACTGAGAATTTCACTGAGAAAAATGAGAAGCTAAAACATTTTTTATTTCCCCAATCAAGACCCTGTCATTATCATCGCTGAAAAAGAGAAATAGGTAAAGAATGACAGAGTTACATGAAAGAGAAAAAGGACACTGCCAAAGTGATTCTGTGATCACATCCATTTGCAATAACAYTCTGAATGCTGGCATGGCAATCTAATAGCATACTAAAGCCTGTTGTGTAAACTCAGTTACTTGTTGCATTACACAATGCTGATGCTTSAGTCATAATTCAGGTAAATAAGAACAGAAATTTGGGAATTTGATTGCTATGTGGAATAATTCATCCCACTCATCAGTATGTCAATTTTCAATTTAATTTGGTATTTTTGAAACAGAAAACCACAGTGATTCAATTCTATAAGAAAAAGTATCCTTGAAAAAAAAATAATGTTTTGMAAATGAAGAAAACAAAAGTGGGATAAATTTTTATTCTATCATTTCTGACAGTATCCTCTTATAGGGAAGACTAAATTAAATTCTAAAGSCAAAATTCTCTCCTCATTCACATTAAAATAGCTCCAGAATATACCTGCCAACTTTCATATTATTTTCCATTAAATAAGATCTGCAATATCACAAAGGCTGATTCATCTYTTGGTCTCAGATAAGTTACTTCCAGGAAACAGGCATGATGAGAGTAAGACAGAAAGCTCCAAACAACCTTTGAATTAAGAATGTGTTCAGTAGACACACTTGGTTTCTTCCCATCCCACAGATTTCTTATCCTGAAATCTGTATTTCACCTAAATGAAGAAGAATAGGACATGGAAATTTGATCTGAAAGTTAAATTAAAATCCTCCTGCAGTAACCTGCTTGAGGAGCTGAAGGAYGGGGAAGAAGGAAGGCCAGGACTGGTACAATGCAAAAACATTAAGTGGCAGCCCCAAAAAAATGGCAAGAGACCTTCCATCAGGAGGTAGGCCCTTCACGTCATCCCACCCTCTGGTGGCACTCCCTCCAGCTATTTAATTTGATTCACATTTCAATACCTGTTGAAATGGTCCACACTGTTWCAGTGTTGTTACTGTTATAATTTTACCTATCTACACTTGTCTCTGCCAGTCTGTTGTTCATAATTGCTAGGGCTCCAACCCCRCCAGAGAATCCATTTTGTTTTGAATTAGAGCCCATTTGCCTTGGGTATCCATTAGCAGTTTCTGACAGCTGTTTCTGCATGATGGCCAGTGAGACTTTATTGGAGGCCAGGAAGTCTTTCATGGAGATCATCTCTCCTGACAGACGGCGTCCGTCTGTGTCACTCTCATTGACAGCGTCAGTCTCGATGGAGATGTTTCTCCGGCTGCGCACATTTCCTGGCATTACCACATTCCTGCGTGAATGAAATAATCTTCTTTGGCATCTGTGGCAGCACTTGCAGGCCAGCTTCTTTAATATCCAATTTATGGACTGCTTGATGACAATAGAGATCACATTAAATAAGGAATAGATGCAGCACACCCCCATGAGTATGAAGACAAAGTTGCCAAAGCGATAAAGGCCTTGGCTCTCATACCTGATGTTCTGGCTACTGACCAGATCACCAAAACCAATGGTGCTGAAGGCCACAAAGCAGAAGTAAAGTGAGTCAAAGTAACTCCACCCTTCAATCGGTGTGTACATTGCAGAGGCACAGCAGGAAATGATGAGGGATGCTACACATAAAATCAGCATAACATAGTACACAGAGGGCTTCCAGCCTGCCAGGCTGTCCACCTCAGAGGTCCCCGAGCCCCGCCGGCCATTGTGAGGGAGAACCCCTTTTCTCCTCAGCTGTCTCTCGTGGCAGGACTTCATGACGTAAGCTATGACAGTGATCAAGCGCTCCAGGAACAGGTTAAAGAACAAAATGGTCCCTGCACATCCTATAAGGCCGTAAAATATCAGAAAAATTTTGCCTCCAACGGTGGCTGGGGTGGTCATACCAAACCCTGGAAAACAAAACAGAACAGTTGAAAAAAATAAACCTCTAGGTAGCATGTTAGGACTTCTATCACATGCAAGATCGATGAACTGGTAACAAATCCCTCTGGTACAGCTCAGCTTCAAGTAAAAAACATTCTCCCAAGCTGTTACCCACTTGTGCTTGACTATGTCTGAGCCATAAGGGGAAGAAACACATGCCAGCATTTCCTCCAGAATCAGAATAAAACAAAAAGCAGAACAAAATATACAGGAAGGAAAAGAGAGTTTAGAGGAGGTCTGAACTTTGGTCTGGTTGCTAGGTTCACTCTTCTTTGTGCCTAGGATTGCTTCCAAGCTTCAGGGTTATCGCACCCACTCTGTTCTCTCTGATGCTGCTCTGCATCATCGGTTTGTCACAGGGGTGGYTCTTGCCTTCCAGAAATCCATCCACACCAAATCTTTGTTACAAAAGGTGCAATTTCTCTGAGGCTTTTGACTCCTGATGTTAGTGCAGGTGGCACATCATCCAACACTCAGCACACACTGTAGCCTGGCCATGGAAGCCCAGGTGGSAGCACACACCAGAGGATGCAGCCCATGGCAAAATCAGCAGCCCCTCATGAGGGTCCCAGTAGGAGTTAAAGATGCCCTGCATCTGAGCCTAATGTCTTTCACCCATTATTAACCCATTATTTTTAAATCATCATTACTGAAGTTTTCCTATTTCTCAGGGTCCCACTTCACAGTTCRTCAGCATGTGGATCTTATCAAACTGTCTCCTCTGGTCTGACTCCCTGTCATGAGATTTTTCAGGCCAGAGGTGCTTCRGTCTACAAACACTTCCCATCCTAAAGCCTGAATATAGTAATATTGTTTTAGTTAAAGCTGTTGATAAGACAAGCTTSCTTTAATAAGATATCACTAAAGAATAAAGGGCATGTCCAGAGCATCATTGAGCAAATTGGAGTAACACTCATGATAGATCTTTGCTGGTGTTTTATTAAGGTTAATAAAGGATTACACAATTTACCTGCTTAGCAAAAACATTCTTGTTGAGAGGTCAGAAAAAAATCCCAAGAGACACTGTTTTTTGTTTCTTTTTGAAACTATGAGACGCCGATTRTGAAATAGACATTAGGCTCTAAGAAATAAAGGAAAATGTAGTCAGTGTGATACACTTGTGCTTCAAAGACAAGTGTGAAAAGACCACGTTTGCAACAGTGCAGAACTGCACCCCTCTTCCCTTCACTGGCACCCTGCTACCAGCACAGATTCCTCTCTAACACTGGTCCTGCCTCATGCTGTGAATGACATCCCACACCTTCACCCCTCCAGCACAACCCCCACTAATGACAGCTCCAAGCGTGGGCTTTCCAGGGCCTCTGCATTTCTGCCTGCATCCACAATCAAACATCAAGTGGTCCTACAGGAGGCTCCAGCCTCCTCATTAAATTTCTGTGCTAGGGAGAGCTCGACTGCAGCTCTGTGGTGTGGAAAAAAGCACAAGTGACAAACCACRCAGACAAAATGCTTTTCACGATAAGAACTTTTTGCTGTTGTTCCCTTTGGCATACAAATATTTCCTCCCCCACCTTTCCTTTCTYTTCCATGACTTGATCCCTCTATAATTCTAATTTTAATGCTTCTTTTCTGTGCAGGCTGGTTTATACGCAAATCATGACCTCCACCCTGTGGACAGACATGCAAAAACAAATGGACAAGAGGAATCTCTCAGCAGCTGGGGGGTTGTGCCCAAAGCACCTGTGGGGACAGAAGTGAGGGGCTGCCATGCCCCTGGCCCACCCTGTTCCTTGAAGAAAAGAAGCAGCTGCAGGCTGGCCAGAGATGGAAAGGTGGGAAGCCCCTGGTGCAGGGTGGACAGCATTAAGGACTGGCAGGCATCTCCCACAGCATAAAGGAAATGCCCTGSAAAGAGAAACGCAGTTAAGGCTCACATTCCCCGGGTGGCATTATGCCTTTGGGCTGCTTCCCACAGATCCCTCTTGGAATCCTGCTGGTGGCGTCAAGGCTGCAGTCTGAACTCTTCAGGTTGGTTTGTTTAGTTGACTGGATTTTGTTGCTAGGTCTGTTGTGAGAGCCACTAGCACTCAATAGATATTGCAGGGAATCACGGTGAGCTATGAACAAATGACTGCGTGAGCAATTAGAGCACCAATGTGACCCACAGAGCACAACACTGAAAGAGCAACAAGTTACATTGCASATTGGGAAGCAAATGCAGAACGAAATGATGAAATCGTTTGATGAAAATAGTCAGCAGTGGCTGACACTTGGAGACCATTTGAAAATACAAAATTGCTTCTTGTGATGAAGAATAAAAACAGGAAGCAACTGCAGGAAAAAATGCTGGTGATTTTATGGTATGGGAGAATGCTGATAAGGTTTAGTGAATTTTATTTTACAAGTTGGGTGACATTTCTTGAAAGCACTGTTTCAAGTAGCAATGGAGATCATAGTTAATCAAGTAGAAATCAGATAATTCTGAGTTGGGAAAACAGAATGGTTTTAAGAAGTGTTAGAAACACTACTAGTAGTAGAAACACTACTAAGAAGTGTTACAATCGATTTGTTAGACATATCTGCAGATATGGCACTAGATTATCACCACTGATAGAAATGCATGACGAATCCTAACTTTACCAGCCCAGCAATGAAGGCAGCCTTCTTAGTAAAAATTTCAGGGTACTAGYTTGAAATTAGTTTCATACTGATTTGCCTGTGTCCCATTATCCATTGACCATGATAAACTACTSTAATCTTTTCTAATATTCAGCTGAACTGGGGAAGTATATTCCTTATAACTTCAATTTTCCTTCGAATACTGTGGGGTTCTTTTTTAACCTATTGCTTAAGCAAAAATTCAGATTTTTTTTAAGGAATATTCATATCAATTCTGAATTTTCTGTAGCAGATGTATTTTTGAGAAGTTGGAGGGAACTTAAACTCCAGATAGAGTCAGAAAAMGTTTTCTAAACACACCTCCTATGTGAAACAAATTTTTAGATTTTGTTTTGGCAGCAAAATTTCAATTATGAAGTCTGTTACTGCAAAGCACTCTAAAATTCACCTGTGTGTTCAGGTTATATTGTGTGGATATTCCAAAAGGACACACATATATAAAAACTAATTAAAAAGTGAAATCACATTGACAGTGTAATATCATCACACTACATTATTTTTTTAGTAAGTACACTGGGCATAAATGGAGAAAAGCAAGCAGCTGTAATTCTTATCAATAGCCAGTTTGATAAGAAGGACTGAGGTTCAGCAGGAAGTTCTCCTAAAGAAGACTCCTCCAACAGACAGTAAACAGTGAATAATATCAAGCATATATTAGTCTCAATCTAACAGTAAAATAGCATCAGCTGCCTATTCCAGGCTAACATTAGGTCATTTCATCTTTTCTGTTGGGAACTGCTCCAGTGTTGCCAGCTGTAAGTGTTTCTCCTGTAGCATTAAACACACTCACCATTCTCTGTCTGGTGACACGTTCAGCATTTAATGTTTGAATTCTGGATRTCCTGACATTCACAGGTTACATTAATTAAAACTTCAGTTCTCATTTCCTGGTGCACCTGGTGCCATGAAAAAATATGAGAAACAGTTCATCAGCCCTAATCCCTCATAAATGAAGCCTGGAGCACCTCATACAGTGAGTGTATAGGGAGACTGGGACAGACATAAAAATTTCAGTTAATTTTTGATCATGTGATTGGGTCTTTCTTTTGTTCTCCAAAATATCTCTCTTTTCTGAGAGTTCTCATTTCCTTTTTGAACATTTGCAGTTCACTGCTTCTGCTTCCCACAAAGAGGAAGTGGGTAGAAAGAGGGGGCAACACTATAGCAACAATGAGTCATTGTGATGTTAGAAATATAAATATCAACACAAAACAGTGTTCCAGTTTAGCCTAAGATCAGAGCTCTTTGTGATGTTGTGTCTGTATTCCTAATGTATTTTATATTTATTTCTTTTGCTCTGWCAGCTCTGTTTTAGACACAACTCACTGGTGAAATCATGAATTTCCAGTGAAATAGACACTGGACAATAATTGAGGTTCACGGAAAGTGTGAACCAAACTAAATAGGACAAAGACTTTCAACTGCAGTGAAAAAAACCAAGAAAATAGTAACTAGTAAAGAGAAATACAGGAAGTCTTAGATATCTGCAAAGATGCTGACCCTCTTTCTCTCAGACAYTCTGTACTGAACTATCTACATACGGATGTTTTGTAATTCTAAAAGAGACAGCAGAAACAATTCTAACAGAAACTCTACTTCAAGGACTTCATTGGGAAAATGTCTTGTACTTTGCACTGTTCCATTAGTGGGCAGACACCAATAATTCGGCAAAATTCACTTCTGCCATGGTATCCTATTCTGGTGCTCTCTGAGCGGAATGAGTAGTCCTAACAAAACTACTTCTGGTGGAATAATTCTCACCTGTAGGGACTCCTGGAGGAACAGTKAAAGGACTCTCAGATCTTGTCACATCATTGCCCTTACGACACTGCTGCATCAGCAAGCATGTAAAAGTGTCCTGTTCTAGAAAGGAAGGAGGGTATTAAGTCCTTCTTTCAAGAAAGAGAAGAAAAAGACTCATTTCTGTGAAGACTTCCACTGTATGAGAGGACACATCCATGGAGGCAGGCATGGTGTCATCACAGCTACCTGACAGCAACAAACCTGCAGTTGGGTCCAATTTCTGATATGAAAAGAATCTCTAGTGTTGTTGATTTTGTTGAGTCTATGCAGAAAACCAAACACACACACACACACGCATGCACGCAGACACCACTGATTTCCCCTCAGTGGAAGAACAGCATCTGAACTGTGTGGCTGGCAGGTGAGATACACAGCCATGCATGTTGTCTCAAACATTAATTTCAACATGTTGATCCTCTCTCTTATGAGGAGGGGAGAAGGAGCTAGCCAGGAAACTTTCCTTGACTGCTACAATTATTTGAAAAAAGATTATTTTATCACAACAGCGCTGGGGTGTGGTAGTGTTTATTTRAATACTATTTTGTTGTGCAGATGACTAAGTGGTGGAGAAAGGCTCAGCCTGCCCAAGGAGGCAGGGAAACACAGCTATAACAGCATTCCTTTGTGCTCTATGCTCTTCTGTTTCCAGATTTGCCTGCCTGAGCAACCTCTGCACCTCCTGCCTGCCACCTCCCAAACTCCAGAGCTGTAAAACCTGGAAATGTCTCCAGGGCTACTTGAGCTGAGTCATAACTGCAGACAGACTGCTATGATGAGTGCTCAGCTGCTCGGTGACCTGGGACCTGCCCTGACTGCTGCTGTGGCTGCTTCCACCTGTGCCAGGGAGCACCTGCTGTATCACACACAGACAGGCTGAGAGAGACACAACCTKCTGCACATCACCTGGCAGGGTTCAGTCCATTCCAAAAGGACAAACACTGATGCTGAAACYAATGGTGTAAGATGTCTTGATGAAACCATACATATATGAGATTTTTTTCCCTCTCTAACTTGTTTGGACACTCATCACACCTGACAGCAGTCTTGACATTGTTTCAATGAGGCTGAAGGGCTGGTTAGAGATAATGCTTTGAGGACTGCATGAGTGCTGTGCTCAGAGTCTGTATCACCACAGGGATAGAAGACTTGTGTAAAAGATTGTGCAAAACATTTCTTGCCCTCTGTGAAAAGACTTCTATAAACCCAGCCCTGTGACACAGACATGGGTTAGTGTCACACCAAGTGTGAATGGGAGGTCTAGGTTAGAAATCGCAAAACCTTGGGCTTTCACTGATTTGTTCTGGAAAGCAGGAGAAACTGGTTTTGCATTAAAGGGTGTGAGGCAATGTCTGTCTAGCACAGAAGGCTCAGCTCACAGAGCCACTGTTAAACCCTGTAATATGGAGAGCTGGAGGCCTGTTACTGCTCTTCTCTCACTTCATGTATAGAAACTGCATGTTCTGCCTTGAACTGAAACCTACACTAAGAGAAGCTTCCAAAGTTAAGGAAGGCAAAAGACATAAATAGAAAAAAAAAGCTAAACGGACTACATTAAATGAACAATGTTATATACAAATGACTTTTAACAGACATCTAGAGGGGTATTTTGACACCTCTGTTATCATGTCTGTGTAGTCTTTAAATAATATATGACTCTTTGGGAGTCTAGTTTTCATTATTGCAAGAATTTCATATAAGGCAATTCATGGAAACCTTGCCACTCTATTTGATATAATTAAGGTTATATTTTATTTAAGGTTCACTCCAGGTCTTTTATAAGAAATGTACACAGCATTGTTACAGCTGCTGTGTGATCATAAAGTCAACGTATAAAAGTTTTATGCCTACCTTCAGGTTTGTTTCTACTTTTTATGTCATTTTTGATGCTGGATGTGCTATGTCCAGTGCCTTTCCATCACCCCTAGACAGATTTGTACCTCTGTACAGCTTTTGTGTTACTGAAAGGATAGAACAGAGCTCAATTTTGAAATACCTTATTAGTATTCTCAAACTTCATCGTAACTTGTTGAACAGTCATTTAAAGGTTTTTATGTAGTCTTAAAACATATWAACATTTATCTAATTACATAATATACATTTTATTAATATTTGTGTTTAATATTTAATCACATTTTAGTTTTAATATGTTGTATGAAAAGGCATTTGTTCCTGCATGTGGCTGACCCCAAGACAACCTGAAATCCTGTGCTCAAATGTGCTTTACAGCCTTTGCCTTGGTAGARTAATACTGATGAGTTTTAGTTCTGTGGACAAGAATCACACACATATATGCAAAACTGAAAAATGTACATAATTGCAACTGAGTCAGATACATATACATGTATAGAAACCATTTGTTTGTTGACTATAAACACCTCCTTTCTGTTGAATAACAAATAGCAGTAACTTCAAGCCATAATTCATCTCGGCAGGGCAATAGTTTATCTGAATCATGAATGCAATTAACACTGTTTCAAGGGTCTGTTTGCAGTCATTTAGTCTGTGTAAACATAATAACTCCAACTATCAAGGAACAGGAACATAATGCTGTGTACTCATTAAGCTAAAGCTCATCTAGCTCATCACTAAAATTTTACTTTAAAATGGTACAAAGCTGCCTGTATTTTAAGACTTTCCAAAGGTTAGCTTAAATTTGCTACTTACTTTTATTGTTGGCATATACAGCTTTTCTGTGGCATAAAGCTCTAGCATGTGTCTCACTGTGGAAAATTAGGAAGGCTTTTTGGACCCCCTCAGGGCTAAAAAAACAAGTGGTGCCTGTTTGAATCTTCTTGGTAACTTGAGCTTGGGGACATATTGTTGGGGGCATTTTAGTGGTGARGATTTTGTAAAATTAAAGCTATTCCTTGGGTTTAAATACCAACAACTTTATGCAACTTATGTCACTTATGATTCACTAAAGCAAAAAGACCTCAGCTGTGAGTACTAAGCTCAAAGAAGTAAAGAAAACCAAAAATTCTGCAGTATTACAGGCTATGAGAAAGCTGGACACAGAAAAATACTTATTTTTGATAAGCTGAAGAAACTGTATATGTGCAGGCCTGTTTGTGTGTGATTACATTTTCCTAACCAATTTCAAGCCTTATCTTGACGTCAGAGAGGAAGTTTGGTAGCAATTGCTACCAGAACCACCACGTGCCAAGGGGCCTCAGCATGGCTACCTCCCAGGAAACAAAACCCACTCAGAAAATTATGTTTCTGATGCTTGGACACATCAAACTGAAGGACAGATCAAAGGAACACAGCATAAAAAAAGCTAAGAATAAAGGGAAAAAAATCATAGTTCCCAAGCAGATGCTGCAGGGATTACAAATTTAAAGCAAAGCCCACGAGCTCACACCATATAGAAAAGGCTGTTGGTACAGTGTGTAGTAAGGATTTTGAAATATTCCATACAAAAGCAGAAGCAAATATTAATACTGTGACTAAAGTAACCCAAACTGACAGATTAATGGCTGACAATATTTGCAGAAATTTCAGTGACTATTCATCATTGACAAACTGATGATGGAGAACTGACAAATCCACAAGCGGTTGCAATGAGCATATGATGATGAACTTCAGTTTTATCAGCTCTGAGTTTCTTATCTGTTAATCTGTGTCTCAAAATCTAGGAGTAATGAAGGGGGMAAAGGCTATTTCTCACTTTTCTGTRCCTTTTGAAAGCAAAAATTTTGGGGGTGTGCTGATGGATAGACACTTGGGGGCAAAAAATCTGAGTTGTGAAGTAATCAGAGAATTACAGAATGRTCTGGGTTGGAAGAGGCCTTCAAAGATCATCTCATCCAATCCCCCTGTTATGKGCAGGAACACCTTCTGCTAGACCAGGTTGCTCAACCTAAGCAATGTCAGGCTACTCCAAAGGCTATACCACCTACAATAAAAGCATTTTGGCACCAGGTGCAAAAATATCAAGACAAACTTGAGACATCATAAAGAAGGAAAAAAAAATATCAAAGAAATGTGACAGCAGTAGAAAGTACAGTGAATTTGGCTCAGAAATTTGGCACAGTGATTTTGGCTCAGCATTCTCACAATGCTGAAACATTGTGCTGGCTTCTATCCGCACAACTGCAAGGCATGTACCTTTGTTTTGAAATCTCTGCTTTTTCAAAACATAAAAGCACTACTAAGTGCCTGGATCATGCATGTCCTAAATATAATGCATATGTCCCTTCCTGTGAAGCCAGAGATGCTCTTTAGTGACACCTCTAGTGGCAAATGTTTGTAAAATAAACACAAATGCAGTGACCAAGTCTACTCATGTGGTTTTAACAGGTCCAAACATTTATGTAAAACAGGACCTATATGTAAAATGTGACAGGGAGGTTCAACACGTACTACTCCAAATCCTCCACAGCAACTTTGGCTTGCTGTCAAAGTGTTGTGCCAGTGCAAATGTAAAAACACCTGCCTATTTCAAGGGCTGAATCTCTTCTCACCTATCTGGGTGATGATCAATCCTGCTCTCTGTGCATCAGGAATATTCAAAATCTCAGCATTTGCCTTACCCACGCAAACAGTTAAACAAGGACAAGACAGGCATGCAGAGGCGGGGAGAACTGAATGAGATTATAGCAAGATGTTAAGGAGTAGTTAAAAGCTACAAAGCTAGGCATTTTCTGATATAACTGTACAAGTGATGTACTAAGGGCATCCCAATATCAGACAGTGGCTAAAGTTGGAAGGGACCCTTTAGAGCCTGGTCAGTCCAGCCCSCTTGCATGGTAGGTGCCCAGTCTGATAGGAATTCATATGGACGATAAAAGGGATCTCTGGCTTTCCAGTCGGATATTTACAGATTTGTGGAAATAAAATCATACCTTAATGATGTCTGGAAACATAGATGTGCAAAGATAAAACTGCAGTGAATTCTTTCAGAGGTAAAACTGTGAAACTGTTTCTAAAATACTTCTGATTAAAGGTTAATGCCCCCCAGCAGCTTTTGACAGACCCATAGAAACTATTTATTTACTTTCTCTCTGCTTTATGAGGTTTTTCTCTGCACTGAATTAACAGCTTTAGTTTGTGAGCAAACACTGCACTGCTGTTGGAAGTGTCAACCATTCTAGAGGAGCTCTCCCTTCTGCCCAGAGGTGTCTGCAGCTACCTGGCCCAGCAAGGGAGATTTCCAGCAGCGTATTTGAGAGCCTCCAGAGAAAGTGAGCTCTTCTCTTATGAAACCCCCTGAATGGAAATCATAAGGCTGAAAAATATAAGAGTAAAAAATTTGTAGGTAAAATGTCTGGCTGAACTTTGAAGAAGCTACATGCACTCTACAGTGCAACAAAGCACACAATGCTACTCATTTTTTTGAAGCCTGAAGGCTCTAACTTCGGGCCATGTCCTGGCCTTCATGCTAAGGAGCAAGAACTTCAAAAACACCAATCTTTTCAATGTTACTGTTTAAAGAAGGAAACACATTTTAAAAAGCACAAAGAGAAATTTATCACAAGAATGATCCCAGAGTTCAGATTCTTTTGGAAGATAGCTTTTCCTAGTCTTTTGGAAATTGTTAAACCTGGAAGCAGGGAGGTTCAGTGGTTGGCAGGTTGTGTACAACACTCAGCTTTGTAAATACCTTTTTCACAGATGTGATGCGGTTTACTTGATACTGTTAAGGATGATCAGTTTAAAACCACATTTAATTAAAATTGTTTTTCCCACTCTGCTTATGAGAATAGTGAAGCTGAGAAAGCTTTTACTAAATATGTTTATCCAAAAACATAGTAGTATCACMTATTTAATTCTTTAAATATTCTTCCAGAGGAAGAAAAAATTCCCAATTTCCTCCAAACACAATCTACTTTTAAATTTTAAAACCCTGGAAAAAATAACTTAGTAAAATCCTGTCTCTTTCTAGAAGTTTTGAAGATGCCACCTGTACTAGTAATACGTTTAAAGGTGTCTAACCTCACCATTCACAGTATTTATTCCCCATCTGAATAGCACATTTTGCTTTGGAAAATAAGTACGTAATTAAATAATAGGATTTCTTAGGACTGTGTGAAAAGAAATCTGAAAGTTTTGAGGCAATTTATCAAGTCCTTTCTGCACTTAAAGGACTATGTCCAATCTTTTGTCTCTCTATAATGGCTTCCGGGAAGCTAAGTCCAAAATAGTTTGCCATACATGAAAAGGCAATAGCGCTTTGATACAGCCTATAATGCACAYGTTGAAAAATAGGTACAAAATCCTGTGCCACAAAAGAGTCTCTTCTAAAATAAAAAGCCTGTTAGTGAAGTAGTTGAAGAGACAGAGCCTATCATACTTGTGAAAGAAACGTTTTTGAACCATACAGAAAAAAWTTTTTCCCAGCCAGGTGCTGAAGAAATGAATGCTTTCAAAGTCACAGCAACTCTTAACAAGTAGAGAAGTAAATCACATTCTCCAAAAGAGTTTTAAATGAAGAGGAAAAGATTATGTGTTTATGTGGTGCTTTCAAAAAAATTCTCAACACTTACAATAAAGAGTGATATAGACAGAGAAAAATTAACCCTGTTTCAGCATAGGCAGACCATAGCTGTCAGGCTCCCATGAGTGCAATCTGTAGAAAAAAACCCTAAAAACAAAAACACAACATGCTATTGTCAGGAGAATGACCGAATGAGCTGGTCCAGTATAAGAATATTTTGTGAAGTAACAGAAGGGTTAGATGTCATAATTCTGTTGTGTTCCTCAGAAAAAGTATTAATARGAGCTCAGAAAATCCTGTTTACCTTGCTTCATTACTTAATAAAGGACATATATTAGAAAATAGTGACTATGAAACATCTTAGAAACATCTCATTAATGAACTTCCGGCATTTCATAGAGATTAAACATGACATACTGACACAATAAAAAACACAGAGATGAGGGAGGCTGGGCTGACTGACATCATACACATGATTGAATTTTGGGTACCTCCTCCCAAACAAGTTTTGATGTGAGAACTAATCTGTTCTCATAAAATTATTATGGGGATATTAGTAAACCAGAYTTACTTTATTGCATGTCAATTAAAATTAGAACAAGATTCTGTGGCTAAATATCATTTGAATGGCAAATCACCATATTGTCTCCATACATTATTAGGGTACATATGTCCCTCCAACACAGAATAATCATGACTACGTGTATTTCYGTTTTTGTTCACAACTCAATTATGAAAACACAGAGTGCTCTGTAGATTACCTCCTACATGTCTTGCCACAGCTGAGGCCTTGGAGCTTGTGGGGAAGAGGATTTGAATTTCTTCTTCCCCTCTTGTCCTTCTACAAAACATTCACAATTTCAGTTGAACACTTTGCCATTTTTACCTTAGAATAAATGTGTCTGAGGAGATCTCTGATGATTCAGGCAAAGGCATTATTTGCTTTGCAGCCCATTCAACACATGGAATGATTTTTTTTCAGGGATGTTGCTCACCTCAGGTTTACTGAAAACATCAATGCTTTGGGTACATTACTTTTGGTACATGCAACTTTAAAAAACCCCAAACTTTCACCTTCTATATATCACCATAAAAAGCATCCTTTTAAGGAGACTGTTTAGTTATGCTTTTTATAGTAAGTAGAATATTGCTAAATTTGCTCTACTCAATTAGTAAAATCTGAGGTTTTTTATGGTATCCTCCAATTAATTTTATTTTAAATAGGCTGAAGTGACTCTTTTCAAACTCAGCAATGTGAGGACAGGTAATTCAGCATAGTCACAACTTACTGATGTGAGCAGGAGTGAGGAAATGACAGATTTATTCCAATGMTGTATGAGTAAGCACGTGCCAACACAGTCTACTCAAGGATCAGGTCTTCCACAATGCAGTGATACCGACTGGTAGAGTATAGATATCTTTCAAAATGAAACATGCTTTACTGCTTTGCTTTGGCTTGTAAAATGCTAACACATAATTTTAAAACTTCGACATTTCCTGTTTTACATAACTCTTTGCTGCAGCAGTGCTCTCTTTGGAGTGAGCCAAAGCACACAGTGTTGTCTGTACTGATCCCCAAGAGCTGGGTCAGGCATACAAACCATTTGACAGGCTGAACAAATTTAAAACCTTATAGCATGGGTTGACGGAATTGAGTAGGAAGGTATCTGTKAGTAATTAAGCTTTTCTACCCACTGCACTGGCTAAGGAAAATCTAGGTTCCCACTACTGTTTCCATAAGCTTCTCTTCCAAGATTTACACACCTACTGTGTATTTTCCAAATCTCTCAAAAACCCATGCTCTATATGACCAATAGAAATTCACTTTTAGTTTGAAAAGCTATAATATACTTCTATCTCTTCATGTTTATTAGAGATCTGCCACACACACTTCTTTTCTAATTGGACATGAGAACAGCAATAGCTGTAAGAACAGTGATAATGTAATTTCCCCCTATTAAGACAAATTAAATGCACAGCATACAAGAAAATGAAGGCATTATAACCACTGATGGGGSCAAGCTCAATGACTTCAAAGCCTCAATGCCCAATTTTGAACTGCACCACTAGTCTGAGTTACAACCTACCAACTTCAGCAGTTCTTGATCAGAGACCTTGCCATATCCAGCCTTGTTAATTGCTGTTGCAATTCTGCTATTTGGTTAAATGGAATTTATATAATCTGTGGTCAAAAGCCACAGATCCATGGTTTCACTGGCAAGTGATGGCATATGTTGGGCATGAAGGAAGAAAAGAAAGAGAATGCAGAAGGAACTTGGAGTGAGRATAAATGACCTGATATAGAGTGTAGATCTGAGTACAAACATCCCAATGTTAATGTTGAGACTGGGACTTGGATTTCCAGGAACAGACTTGACAGATGCTGGCTTTGTATTRGTATTGTGCATCTTATATCAAATCTTTTATACCTTCAGGTGATGGCAAATTTGAGTGCAGAACTCCAGGGTAAGTAGATCCTACCTACCAAGTTCCCCTTGAGCCCTGTTGCTGCAGTAATGCCAGCATTGCCACATAAATAGAGAAGTTGCCAGCTCCACTGACAAAAAAATGTTGCTTTCTCAATTGACACTGAAATTTGATAAGCATTTATCTCAGTGAAAATGGCAGAAGAAGCTGCTCTTGCCCACTTGACCCCGGCATTGGCTTTCTTGTGCCAGTGCAGTTCCCTGTAGCCTCACATTCAGAGGAGAGGTTAAAAATCATAGAATCATAGAATCATAGAATGACTTGGGTTGGAAAGGACTTTAAAGATCATCTCTTTCCAAACCCTCTGCCATGGACAAGGACAACTTTCACTAGATTGGGTTACTCAGAGCCTCTTCCAATCTGGTCTTGAACACTTCCAGGGATGGGGCATCCACAGCTTCTCTGGACAACCKGTTCGAGTGCCTCACCATCCTCAGTGTAAACCATTTCTTCCTAATATCTAATCTAAACCTACTCTCTTTCAGTTTAAAAATGAACCTTTTGTAGACTATTTTTAACCAGTTGAGTCTCTCTATCCAGCAGATTGCACAGATCCACAAGAAGCCGGCAGGTATGAGAGGAGGTGATTCTGGGTTCTGAAGAACATCAGGGATAGGGTGTTTCCACCAGACCAGCTCCTAGCAGGTAAGTGATTCATCACTTTAGGTGTTGGATATGCTGTCCTCTCATTCCTGGAAACTGTTGTTTTCTGGAGGTATGTTTCCTTCAGTCCTGCTCACCAGGGGAGGATCAGAGAACTGAGCTCTGCCAGGGCTGCTCCAGRGGAGATGACAGCACCGGGGGCCTTTTCAAATGGGTGTTGCTACGGGCAACTGTATATAGGAGAATGTAGGCAGAGGCTGAGAAACCCAGGGGATGGAGCAGAGTGGAAACAACAGCCCAGCAGGAGCAGCTCTCAGAGCAGGCTGTAAATGCTGATAAAACGGCATCTCAAGCAGTCTTCAGCAACTGGGGTGCAGATGGAGAGGTGCAGAGCCACAGCAAAACAGTCAGCTCTACACCTTCCTCTGCTGTCTTCTGTCCTC
Source organism: Malurus melanocephalus (assembly GCF_030028575.1). Classification (NCBI taxonomy): domain Eukaryota; kingdom Metazoa; phylum Chordata; class Aves; order Passeriformes; family Maluridae; genus Malurus; species Malurus melanocephalus. Next base: position 197,848 of record NW_026623361.1, on the reverse strand, counting down.
TCGTGAAAGAAAAGGAGCTGAAATGTTCAGAGGGAGACTTCACCATCATTTACATMAATTTATACACATTTCCTCACATCTATCAGGGTATAACTTTATTTTTTTTTTTATTTTGGAATCATCACGGAAATGCACTTTTAGGTTCTTTCAGAGAAAGTCAGTTTCTCTTGAAGAGTGACAGGCATTTGTACAAGACAGTTTAACCTGAGCAGTTCAGCTGCCCAGGAAAAAAAGAACAGGTTACCCTGCTGTGCAATCCTCCATTGAACAATATTTTTCATTCTTTCCATGACCACAAAAAGTAGCAGAAACAGCCATTATATATCTAAGTTTAAAAGCTGACTTTTACCTCCCCTTGTTTTGCAACTGTGTTTAGGAGTGCAACATGAAAAGCTCCATGCATGCCACCATGCCTCAGCTTTGTAACCTTTCTGCGACAACAGCAGTGGGCCAGAAAGCACTGAGAAAGCAAGGTATTAGGTATGTCAATGCTACTGCTGGAACCTGTGTCACTTTTTCCTCTGGACCTCCAGTTTGCCTTTTCCTGCTGTCCTGGTCTGTCCTTTGGATACCTGCACAGGGGAACCAGAAGTGCAATTCTGCTGCTTCCATATCAAAGGCCAGACCAAGTAATTGTTTTTTCTTAATACTGCATCTCATTGCTGCTCCTTTCTTTTCCCAGAWCCAAGATAAAGCATTAGCTTGCTTGCCTGTTTTATTTTTCCTTAGGCACTTTGCTGACAGAAGTCCAGGCAGTTCAGGAAGAGGGRGATGAACTAGGACATTACACAAATAAGACTCCTTTGGGACACACTTGTTCAGATTAGACTCCATCCACCTCTGTTATATATGATGGCAGTTTATTTTATTCTTCTATATCCCAGAGGATAGAAGAAAGCTCTCTGGAGAAATTATAGTGAAATAGTTATTGACAGTTTATTCACTGCCCTTTTTTTCAATAAAGGATGATTTTATTCAAGTCAAACTTCAATAAATTGAACTAAATCACATCTTCAGGTGTCCAAATATTTCCCATCATCATTAAACAGACACAGTAAAAGTCTCCTAGCAGCTCATAGAAAAAACTGAGACAGCTTCTAAGTAAGTGTGATTCTACCTGAAGACAACATTCAGCTCTCCTGCTCCCGATGTTTCTCTTCTCACAATTGATGCAGGCATGATCTGCTAGAAACTAACAATCTCACATTCTTCAGATTTTAAAATTCTCTTCCCTTCTATTTATGTGCAGGTAAACTAATTGGAGCATTGCAAGGGAGAAYTACAGTTTTATACACAAAATATAGAACAGGACGATTTCACTTCAAAGCAGGTGCAGAGCACATATGCATCCACAGATGAAGCACTGTGTTTTAGCACATTGGATAAAATGCAATATTAACGCCAATAATTAAGACATAATTGCTAACATTGCCCATTGTAAAACAAGTGAAGATTTCCGTCAATATAAGTTTGGTCTTGCCAATTTAAAGTAACAAGATGTAGGAAATTGCTACATTTATTCTTCATAGAAAGTTAACTATCTCTTCATGGACCATGGACACTTTTGAGTTCTTTTCACACACWCTAAAATTTCTCCTTTTCTGACAAAACTTTCTCCTGCCTTCCAGGATGCATCTGACTGAGTGTCAATGAGCAATATTATCCTGCTATGAAGAGATGCTTCGTTTTAGTTTGACAGACAGAAAATAGAGCCTTTGAATGGAAAATGCACAGATGGTGTGTGGCTTATGCCTTAAAAAAAGTGAAGACAGGAAACATGAACTTCAACTCTTTTAGAAAGAAAAGCAGTTTTTGATGGCATGTGCAGATAGGAAGAGGGTGTGCAATRTGCGCAGTAACACTGAGTCTCAAAGACACAGACTTCCCCATGAGCATCTCACCAAAATGTGAATGACTGAAAATATGGTTGCTACTTTCAAAAACTTGCATATTTGCTTAGTTTATCCTATGGTGAGAAATTGCAGGCTTGAAGCCATGACAAACTTCAGTGCATTGGTCTTTGCTTAAAGAAACTAATAACTGATGGATGGCCATACAATCCCACTGATGGTTCTTCAGTGCACTTTCAGTCACAATCTTTCAGTGACACAGAAATCTGATGTTCTGTGCTCTATAGTTTTTTACATGCTTGAAACTGATCCTGATATAGTTATAACCGGTTCTCTCAGAGGTAATTTTTTTCTTTACAATACAAATCAAAACCAACTCAAGCATTTGTTTTTCTTCTTCAATGTTGATTACATAGTCATAGACTACTGAAAGTAAGAAAAGGAACAAGAAGAAAAYATTTCAGTAATTGCCATCTGTGGCCCTTCTGAGGGTTTTTTTTAGTCTGCAGTTAGTGAAAACAAGTGAGTTCTGCTTTTACATCTGGGCAGAATCCTGGGCAGCAACATACAATGCCATAATATTTTGGCTGCAAACACTGGAGAAAGTGATGATTTAAAAATATTTCCTTTTAATAATTACCATGYCTGCTACAAAAATGTGTTCATTAGCATATGGAGTGGTAATTAAAGGCTAGAGTAAAACATTAGACTAGCTTTCTTTCTCTTATTTAGACTTCCATTTTAGACTTCTATTTTAGAAGCTGGAGACAAATACCTTCCACAGAGCATCTTCCCATGTATTTTGATGCCCAGAATGCAAAAAAAAATGTGGGAGGAGTCACTTTTCCCCCTATGTATCATATGAAGTTCAGAAAGCATGACACATAAAAAAAGCAAAGACTGTTCATGTCTGAAAGGGAATGCATTATGTAAGACAGGAGATTATATTTAAAGCAATAAAACAGTTTAGATTAAGAAAAGTAATAGTTGTTTACTCTGAATTATACCAATATTCTTGGTGTTAGTGCTTCTTGACATGGGAGAGTAATGCAATTTTTTTTTTTAAGGAGGGAAAAAAACCCTCATAAACAAAAAAATCTCATAAAAAAACCCTCAAACGTCATAAATACTGAATGAATGAATCTCTGTCAATGCTGATGGACAAATTCTGCCATAACTCCAAGAGCTAAAATGAAAGACACATAGGAAGCCTAAGCTGGTTAAACAATACAAACGCAACAGCTAGACTGGCTGTCTCTAAAATCACTTTTCTGTTTCTCACACAGTCAAGAAAGCACCACAGACCCCTCCTTTTTCATAAATTAGAAATGACCTATAGATTTTTCTTAGAAAACAAATCTCACAATACGCTATTATTCTCATGACTTTTTCCTAAAAAATTTTATCTTGCCTCTCTACTCTTTGTACGTAGTTTGAAGCAGGAAAGGAAAAGCAAAACTTGCCCATGGGAGAGAAAACTGGTCTCTCTAATATACTTCAGGTGTCTTACTAAAGAAAAAAATAGACAAAGTGAAAAAACTAAGCAATGAAGCAGGATATTGAAGACAATCCATCATAACAAATAACTCAGTGGCCCCACACTACTTACTCCCAAACCAGTTGAGGCACAGAATTTACAAAATATTTCCTAGTAATTTTAAACCTGTATGGGGTAACTAAAAAAAMCATTCCATTGGGTTAAGGGTACAAAACATCCGCATTTGAAGTAATATCGTGGCTTGGCTGAAATCAATGACAAAGAATCACTTTGAAAACTGCAGAAGCTAATGAAATGATGATTCACAAGGCTGTAACCCTGTATTTGCTTGTATTTTTCATAACTCATAAACTCAAATATTATATTCCATTATATACATGATTAAACTGAATCTCTCTGCAGTTGTATTAGATAATCAAGAATTTTGCCTAATTCAGCAGATGTTTAAAACTAAGACATAGGAGAAGCAAAGTCTATTAGCTAGTGGCAAAACTTTGACTCCCTTTTCTTTTAACAACTTATTTTATTCTTCTATATCCCACTTAAAGCACTAATTCCTTGACTAAGCAGATGTGTGTAAAACATGAGTGTGTAACRAGTGCATAATAGGCAAGCATATTAAAGTACTAAATGCAACAAAACCACACTGCAGCTTATAGCACCTAACAGATTAATCCCGCTGGCATAAGGCATCTGCATGGCTGGCTTCTAACTGACTTCCCAAGGACTAATTATTCCACATTTSACTGCACGTACGCTTCCATAGCTAAAGTTGCCATAAGCTGTTGCTGTGGTGGCAGAAAGAAGGTACTGCAAAAAGCCACGAACAACAATAGCCTCACATCTTCTGGGCCATTCCCACATTTCCAGCCTCTCTAACAATGGAACATGTTAACCCTCCAGCCCAGCCCAGGTTTGTTGGCCAGTTTCAGTGGCTGCCCTTACCCTTGTGTGCTGTTCCCCATTTTGCACTACCTAGTTACTTCTGCACTTCTAAAAGAGAAGATGCTAGCAGCCAGATATTCTGCCTCTGCTACACAGTACAAGGCAATATGCTCAGCATGGGAGCCCTGGGTCACAAGCTAGACTGTAAATGGCATGAAGAAAAGGCAAAAGTATATTTTTAGAATTGTGTTCACTACTCTTGTGTTACTGTTTGGTTTCCCAGGTAATATAAATATGGCATTAYGGTGTTTGCATGCCCAGCATGGTGTTTCCCACCTCCGAAAATAACCAGGTAACTACCCTTTGTAAAGGGAAGAGCTTCTGCCAATTGCCTGTAAGACAATCTGCCTATATCAATTAAGAGAGGAGTTTAGTTCCCAAAGCATAACTATGTACACAGCTCATAAAAAAATGATATGTGTATATTCTCATCAGCCATGCACAGATGTTCACAGAAGAAAATTTCATAGTAGCCAAAGAGTTTGGTCCATGCTATGTCACTTCGGTCTTATGCCTTTGTAACTCTATTAGAAAAAATCTGTTTACACTGGGGAAACACAATGATGAATCAGACACCAAGATAGAAAATTCAGTGGCATATAAATGTGCTGTAAACAACAGATGTAAAACTTTGCACAAATGACTCAATATATAGAAAACAAAATAAAYGTTATCTCATAAGGTTGACAAAAATGGGGGAAAGCATCAAAACCCCCAAATCATAGCCTAGTTGAGTAATAAGATACATAATATTTCAGCTACATTACTTTTATATTACTTAGAAACAATATGAAAGAATTGAATATTCTGAAAACTACATGTTGGGCCTAGCTTTTCTGTTAAAACCAAGTTACATGGTATTCCTGAATTTAAAGTAGGATTCTTATTATATTAAGATTTCTAACTCACTGAAGTAATTAAATTGGCTGAAATGAATCATGCAGCAGGATCTGCATAGCTTCTAACAAAATATCCCTCATTGACTCATAATCAAAATTTTTTTCTGTGCARGAACCACACCTTACTAAAAGAGATATCACGCAAGTACCTCTTCTGCCTGTGACTGAGCATATCAGTTCCCTCAGCATTTGCAATTGTAGCCCCTCTCATGCTCAGCTTGGCACAATTAAAAACATGGAAGGAAATAAAATGAAAATATTCACAAAAATTCTTATTGACTTAAACATAACTTAACAGACAATCCACGTTGAACACTTAACAGTAATCATCTTCTAGACAACTGCTGATTCAAAATCACAATCTGATAGCTAATATTTAATACAATTTTCAATTTTTTTCCTGATATTTATCTGATACTTTTTCTTGATTAATATTTGTCCATTACTATTAATCATGTTTTTTCCTGTTAAGCAAATCCACTCCTCCCATAAGGTTAGATTTTCAAATACCTGTAGACTGTGATCAGTTTATCCTGTACTAGTAAATATTCACAGGCTGTTACATCACTGATTCTTACCATGCAATTAATATTTGCCTTTTTTTAATCCTCTGTCATCTATTTAYACCTTGACTTGCTGGAAATTAGTGTAGCTCTCCCTTAAGCTCCCTTTAATTGGTAAATATTTTGTTTACAATACAAAAAAAAAGTCAAAAAACTTCTGTGTGTTTACCCAGACAAAGTCATGAGAGAGCACTACAGGGCCCCAAAAGACTCCTCCACTTTGGCCAGGTGTGTGAGGGACTGGTCGAGGGGGRAGCTGCCCCAGCTCATTTCCCACTCCCTGGCACCATCTGTCTCTCCTCTGCCTGGCTGTGGACAGGGATGGTGGCAGATATCCCTGTTTGCTCCACAGCCAAATCCTGTGCACCCTCTGCTATCCAAATGAGCTTCTAGGAGGCTTCAAGAGGCATCGACCTGAGGGTTTTCTAGAGGTTCTGTGCTAGAGAGGCAGTACAAGAGCTGCCACTACCCTGCTACTTAAATGAAGGAGGCAGAGATCCTGACTGCAGACATCTGCAGAACAAGTACATCTTTCCTCTGGTTCCTGTCCCCTTCACAAAACTCAGTGAACTGACTAAGCAATAACTGATTTTTCTGGTTTCTAGAAGTACAGTGGAAATACACACTGACTTGCAACCAACAATTGTATTTTCCTTGCCACTAAAGCATTAATCATGAGAACATGCCATTAGTGCTTTTAGTGCCTGTGACTCACAGAGGGAAGGGAATTGTTGAATTCTATTTTAAAGAAAATACCCTCTTAAAAAAGTGTGGGTTTATTTTAAAAKTCTGTAAAAGTCTGATTCCTCAGAGTTCTTTCAAAATTACTGGAATGTGTCATGTATTCATACATGAAGATATTTGTTAGGAAACTCCTGCTGTATGCAGCCTGATACTGTTATTTGCTCTAAAACTCAATTTCCACTGATGTTCATGTTCTGAAAAATGAACTATTAGAATCAACTCAAGGCAGCTTTAATGAGCATTTAGGAGAAAAGTCTGTATGTAGGTCCCTGTTAAAGCTTGTGGTGAACTCTCCAAAAATCCTAACAGAGCTTCAAAGATAAACAGTTAACAGTATCAGTGTTAACAGTTAACAGTGATAACTTGGAGTTATCACTCCAAGTAGCCTGTGTTTTAGATTAAATGGGATATTTTTYTTTTTTTTTTTTCTGATGCAGACAGATTGAACTAAAACTTTATTTCTAAGCATCRATTTCAAACCGCCGTTTATATTGATGTGCTATGACCACAATCAAGGGTTACTTTGACAGTAGCCTTGCTGATTTCATTATATATTCTGGCCATGGGTAAAATTAAAAGGCATACCAAGTGCTAAAATGGCAATAATACCAAGTATAGAGAGGCTGAGTTAATTTTATCTCTAGCAATTTTGCTGTTACTATGGCAAGTGTGAAAGTACTCGTATTATTTAAGGCAGGATTTTGCAGTGCTACAAGTCCTCATCTCATGGATACTTAAACCCTTTTCTCATACATGAATTACTTCTACCATCCACCTTTGGCTTTTCYCTTGTGGAAAAACATTGCCAGCCCATGGCCTCACACATTGGGTTGCATTGGGTTCAAGACTGCTTCAACACAGCATTTGGACCTGATTCTGTCTCAAACTGCATACAGGCTCTCCTCCTGATTATATCCTTGGTCAGAGAGACCACAATTGGACCTTTAATTTTGCAAAGGGAATAGTTCAGTAAAGATTCTCCCTGAAGAGAGAGAAATCATCAGACTTTTTCATGTGGGGGGAAAAAAAGGAAGCTATACATGGAACAAACAACAAAAACTGTAACTAAAACCCCACTATTTTAATGCATTAAGTTAGTGTATGTATGTCTCTTAACTAGCTAAGGATTTCTTCAGCAAATCATGCCCAGCCGTTCCCTGACAATTTAAATCAAACTATCCTTCATCTTCCAGGAGAACAATCACAAAATACTTTTCCCCTAATTTTCTGTTGCACTTCTAAACTTCTACCTGGYCATTTTCAGTGGGTAACTTCACGCTCTTTTTGTATTATTATCATCTTTAGGTTCCAAATGAGTAAGTGGTTATTTCCTACAAAGCAAGCAGCAAAGCCATCACAAGAGGCAAGTGGCAAACCTCCAAATGCTCCAATTTGTCTTCCTACCCATTGTTCAAGGACATACTGTGAAACAAAATGCTTCATCCTTGCATGGGAAGATGTGTGATGGCAACCACATGAGAGTGAGCATTTTTCTCCTGATTGCTTCTTACCCTGGCAGAATAACACAAAAGATTTCTATTTTGTTTGAAAGTTTCTTAGGGAAGCAGAGAATTTTAACACCAGCAGATCATTAATCCTACTGCCATAAAGGCCAGGGACTCAAATCAACAGCATTTATGCATGTACTCACCCCTCACAAGTACATCATAACCACTAATACATTTATATATGTATACTATCTTACGTATCTCTTATGTATTATTCCTTAAAATCATACAAGCATTTTACTCCTACTACATTTCTGTAAGGCCAGAAAGCAGGAAGYGCTTCTCCTCATGCTGAGACATTGAGCCAGTGTTTCTTCTAGTCATTGCTGTGCAAGAGGGATGCAATGATCTCACAGCATTTAAAAGGGTTTRGGAAGTCTTGCTGTCCTATCAATATTCCCACCTTCCTGTTGGCCAAGGCACTCATCACCTTCAYTCTGAGAAGGGGATGCTCCAAATATCACTGTAGTATGAGATCAAATATGGAAATCCAGGAAGATCTGTAGGAAAACATCACTTCAGAGATAACTAAACACTAATTTTCAGTGGCTGGCAAATCATCCTTRACTTATATAAATGGGAACTCTAAAGTGACTAAAATTCAGATTATAGCATAGTCCAACTAAATTTTAATGTTCAAGACCATCTGTAACAAACTGACAGCAACATCTTGGCTGCCACATCTGCTTAAGTGTGAGGATTAATTTTAGTTAATTCTAATGTCTTGCACTGATATAATCAAGTCCATATAGTCCAAAAGGGAAATTTTATTATATTTTTCTACTTAAAATACCTTGTTAAGGAAGGTATCTTTCCAAGGTGACACTGTTTGCAGTATTGTAAAGACCTCAATCAAGTCACACATTTGAGCAATATCTCAAAGTATAGCTTGCTGTTTTTTGGCATGTTTCCCATTCCAAAGCACTGACCCAATCTTAAGATATTTCAGGACTAAATACAAATCACCACAACTAAMACAACTGGATGCATCACCATGAAAATAATGAATTACCCATTCCTAAATACATTTCTTTCCTTCCAGATATATATTTATTTTTTAAGAACAAAACACCACTTCTCAAGGAATATRTCCAGTAATACAGAGTTTGGAATAAAGAAAAAATATATAATCCAAACTCATTAGGATAAAAATCTCACTCTCATAGGTGAGAAACAGAGATATTTTCCTCCTTCCCTATTATAAACTGACTACAAAGAAATAAAAGTGTTGTTGAGTTCTCAAATTCAGGACTTTCTAGGTGTAAGTAAGTAGCACCAGGCTCTAATCTAAGACAATAGATTTGTGACTCAAAACACACTCACTTCCCAGCAACCATCAGGTGCACTGCCTGTATAAGAGAGGAATTAAAATCACTGTTAACAGCAAATTTCATATCCCAATGTGGTAAGCAAAAACATTACCATTGTAAGATGTGCAATCACCATTTTTTCCCTAATGGTGGAGCAATTAATTTCATTGAAATATGGCTCATGAAGACAGAACTCTTAGGATGATTTGCATTTCTATATGGAAACAAGAACCTGAGAGCTGCAAACTCAGCTTCATATATTAGCACTGCATTAGCAGTGATCTTTTCCTAGCAACTGACAAAATTACAAGGACAGCAGGCTTTCTTGTCTAAGCCTGCCTTACTGTTCTATTTAGCTGCTTTTTTATGTTGGTTATAAATGGTGGTTCCATATTTTAAAAATTATAAATACCTGGGTGAATCAGTGAATTTTTTCTATTCTTTACATTTCAAGACTTATTATTTGGCCTGGATTTTCCCTACTGGGTACTGAAAGCTCTGACCATTTATGAGTTCCAGGTTTATACAGGGGGATGGAAGTGTGAAAATCTCCCCCACAGAATTTCCCCCAACTGAGTCAAAGGCTGCTTTCTCCAGTAACTCTTTTCTTATAACTGCTAAGGAAGATTCATCGTGCTCTCAATTTTCATTAAATGTGATCATGAGCAATGCGYAAGAGTCAAAGATGATTCACTGGATTTTGTGGGGGAGAGAAAYCCAGCTACTCCATTTTTACCCAGCAAGTTTTTTCATACCCTATAACAATGAGGAGAAATGGAATTTTTCAGCAGACAAAATGATGGAGGTAACAATGAGGATGTCATATACTAGTGTTTAAAAAAATGGAAGTTTCATCTCRCTCATTTTCATAAAAGGTTTCAGTTTTGGCTTACCCATTTCCACTTCCGGCTCAGATGTTGCTCAAGTTTTAATCCAAGTGTGTGTGAATGTCCAGTCTATAGCCTTACTTCCTATCCATTATATTCTAGTGTATTTAGACTATTATGTACAAAGCAAAAATATTCTTAGACAAAGATCATGGTTTCCGTGCCTGATTCTGTCATGAGAAGCCCTCTATAATTCTTTTGAGCCTATGTGTGTACATTTACCTACTACATGTGAATGCAAAACTATTCTTTTCATGCCAGGCTTGGTATTAGAACAAATTAATTACACCCACAAACATGTTGTGAAGCTCAAAGCTTTCAGAAATCTAAAGAAAAGCTTGGCAGAGGAAAATCCAGTAGTGATGACATAACAAAAAAAAAAAGCATATCTGTAGTATTACTTGTGCTTTACAACAAAATGGAGCTTATGTGCTCACTTGCCCCCATCTCTCTGATTATCTGTCAGTCATACTCTGCTTCAGCAATTTTTGGAGTTGTTGATCAGTCTGTCAAATCTGAAAATGAGCTAGAAATCGCCGAGATAATTATGATCCTACACATTTTCTGACAATATGAGTTTGGGTGACAGACAGAGATGCTAATTCATGTCATTCTAACACAAGAGTAGTCTGATAAGACTTCTATATTTATATTTGACAGAGATCAGCATGTTCACATTGCCCAGCATTTGGCAATGTAACTTCATAAGACACAGCATGTGCTGACTATTATGAAATGAAGGGGATCAGAAGATACTTAACAGTTTCTGTAGAGTGGATTGGTGAATGAATAAAAGGAATAACAGGAAACTGAGTTCAAGTAAAACTTAAAYATAAAAAGCAGTCTGACAGAATTGATACAATCTTAATTGAATTTCATTAGATCTTCACAAACACCAGATCATTTAGGATGCTAACACATTCACAGTTCAGTTGAAACCTAAGTWATAACCCCTGATTTGTTTTTGAAAGCTATTACCATATGTGTGAGCACACCAGGTACAGATAGAATCTGTAGAATCACCCCTAAACTCAGCTCCTCTACAAGGAGTTGACAGTCATCACCGGTCTCCCTATGACTTTGATCAAGTACACACATTTTGATGTTCAGTACAGGGATATTATTCCTTCATTTTGATTGCCTAACAAACACAGAAGTCAGCTACATTATATATATGGTTTCTGCATGAAAAAATCATATCTGAAAACAGGAAAATCCCGTATCAAATATAGATAAATAAGAGGGAAAATTTGCAGGTTTGGTTCATTTTTATGTATTATTCAACTTTTTTGAGTRGGTGTGTGTAAATGAATGCAGGTCTTCTACAGGGTATGTGTCAAATACACATTCACACAGAGATGTCACAACAGCCTGGCCACCTTTCTCTGTAACTTCAGCAAGGAAGCAATCTGTAAGATTAGAAATCTTCATTTCTAAGTGCTGATGCACTRGAAAATGAAGTTTCTGCCTGTTGTGGCTTATGAGATCTTMTTTTGTTTCCTTTCGTGGGAATTTTTCTTTCCCATTTTTGTTGCTGGGATACACTGATTGCCAGGTCATCCTTTTGATGGCAGGGCGATTAGTAAAGACAATAGGACCTACACCCCACCCAAACGACCTACACCCCACCCAAACGACCTTGCTGAGTACTGGGAGGGGGTGTGTGTGGGTGTGGTGGTGGCGGGTAACTATATATACTGCCCTGCTTGGCTCAGAGGGGGGTTGGCCTGCTACCTGTGGAGCAGAGCKMGACTGCTCTTTGGTTCCTGTTTTTGCTGCACTGTGATCTTCTGCCTCKATCTGAGCCAGCCGGGACCTGCRCCACAGYGCTCCTGCAGTCACTGGGGAATCAGGTGAGTATCTCTGTGTGAGGCTGTCACTGGGCTTGTGGCTGGGCTGGTTGCTGCTATTGTTGTTATTACTTGTTTTCACTTTATTATACATATTAATAAAACTGTTATTCCCTTTCCCCCATACTCTTGCCTGAAAGCCCGTGGTTTTTTCCAAAGCTATAATAAGTCAGAGGGAAGGGGGGGTCATATCCACCACTCCAAGGAGGGGGTCCCTGCCTTTATTGGCAAAACACCTGTCTTTCAAACCAAGACACTGCCCAACACTGAGCCAGTATCACAGCCCTGCACCTGCACATTTGCACAGTCTGCAGGCATGATGGCCCTGGCACTCTGACTCCCAGTGACACATCTGGGCAGCCCTTGGCAGAGCTGCACCTTGTGCCCAGACCTCGTGACACAGCAGCAGAAAGGCTCCCAGTATAGGGTTCACACTTCAGGCATACAGTTTGACTAATGACCATGAAACTCTTATTACCATGGTTCATTATGTTATATCAAAGGAGACAATGACTGTTTTTCCAATAAAATGCCCTTAATTTAATGACACTAAGCTGGTTTCGATTGCAATCCAGAAAGGTTCAAAGGAGATATAATCTCTAAAATTCTGCAGGGATGTTGTTTTTATTGCTGATTTGTGCATGTTTTGACAGTAATCACTGAACCCTGTGATGGTCCCAGAGGTTCCTATGGTGCTGCCATGAGAAGTTTAGGCAGATTCTGCAGTCCTCAGAGCAACACTAGGAAGATTTCCTCAGGAGCACATACTGGGTTTATTCCTTTACTCCACACATCAGAGCTTCAAGCCTATACATTTTTGTCACAATACCTCAAAAATTTTAAATGTAAAATTAAATGGACACTAAAGACTCGAAATCTAATAAATCTAAAAAATAGCTACTTTTTTCTCCTGACATTGAGGTTTTACAGTACACTTCACTTCCTCTTCTGTTTCACGCTGTTGTAAGAAATGCCTGTATCTTATCCCACAAGAAGTTGGCTGAGATAAAAGCCTGAGGGAGCTTCTCCAGACCTCGATCTCAGAAAAGCACTCTTCAGAGAAGCCAAAATGCAGTTCAACACAACCTGACCCTCAGTCATGCCTGTGTTATCATCAGGGGCAAAGTAATGGTCAAGAAATAAGAACAGGTAAACAATGAAGAAGAAAAAAGAAAGACTGGGTGCAAAGTCTGTGGTTGCTGAAAGCAATTTCATATAAAGTGGAAAAAACATTCAGAGCAGTGTCTGTTGAACTTCTGCTGACTTCAGACCCCACAGCTTTACTGAGGCTTGAAACAAAGAACAAGACCCAGAAAGGCTCTGAGAGGGATATGTTTCTCTCAACAAACTAGTAGCAAACAAAACATTSTCCATTTCAGAATTAAACTTCTAACATCAAAAACCCTACTGATATTGCTTCTATTTGACACAAAACTGAATTAATGATTTCAGAAAACAAAACCTAATCAGTTCATTATTTCTTAGTCTGATCCAGAATTTAATTACTCTGCTGAGTAACATTTTGTTCTACATTGCTTAGTTTTGTGGTATCTTGCATAGATTTACTTTCTGGATTTCCTCTGAAAGGTCAAGTGCTAAAGACAGTACATGGCTATAAAATCAGTAGTCATATGCTTCAAAAGTATTTGCCATTCTTTTGATATGGCTGTTACTCCAAGTACTTAAAAGTTGTCTTTGATGTAATTGAGGCTTTTGCTTCTCGCTATCTATAGGTCTTTTGATCACCTCCTAATTAATGCACTAATGACAACCAATTACATTTACATCTAACACAAAGCACATTGTTAAGGTTTGTCATTACCASTTTCCTTTCTTGCGTGCTAACACAATGTTGTAACGCTAACATTTTCTGCCTCACCACTGCTGGGAGCATTAATCATTAAAGTTATTTATTCTATTTTAACATTTTTATTAAGTGGCAACTATATATGAAGAGATGAAATGTCTGCATAACTCATGACTCTCAGGATGTTTCTTTCAAGCCAAAATACTTAAAATGTATCAGAATCCCATTGTTTTACTCTGGACAAAGCCTCATTAAAGCTATGGGAGCTACACACCTCTCTGCAGATCTGCATCCATGTTTTATCACTGGTTTGATTTATCCAGTCTCTGAGTCAGAGCCCTGCAAGAGCACAAGCCTCAGAAATGGTGGGGAAGACTAACTTCACTTTCTTATGTTCATGCTGATAAGCACTGTTGGGCTTTTTGCCAGGGAGAACTTGAATTTGGTTCTGTAGTTAAGGCAGAGATTTCTGACATCCTCTATGGAACAAAAAAAAGTTTGTTTTCTCTGGATTTAGRTAGGATTCTGTTAGCCACCATAGATGAACTTCAGGCAGAACAAACTGACATCTTACCAAGTCCCATGATAGTTACTTGACATGAAGAAAAGCCCATGTTGCCAGAGGTTTGATTTATTTCTAATTTTAAAAATGGAGCATCTTTGAAAAATGAAAAACAATAAGGGAACAAAGAAAGAAAATTACTTATATTCTAATTGTTTCTGTGTAGTAGAATTAACTAGGAATTTTCTAACAAAACATTCTTTCATTTGCTATAACAAARCATCAAACCTAAGCTATTCACAGAAACATTTTGGTTTTGACATATTTTTCCCAAAACAGAAACAGGATTCTGACAATTGGACAGCCACCATCCTTAGTGGTCTGCTAAAGAGCCCTGGTTTCCTTGCATGTGGCTCAGGGACAGCCCTGCTCTGCAGCTTGTRCAGTCACAAGTAACTCAACCCCAACACAGAGTTTGTCACAGAGCCAAAGGCTCATGACAGCCCAGTTGTGCTGGCAGTTCTCAGACTCACAACACATCTCACTTCTCCCTTTGGCACGAAGAAAAACTCCCCTTCTTCCAGGAAAAGATCTCCAACTATCCCAATACCAGAAAGGTTCCAGAAACCATTCTCTTTTTTAGATTCAGCAAGTGGAGTCCTTGCAGCACTTGGCAATGTGCAGAACCCCGGGCATTACATATCTCTCTGCTCCATGCTGCTTTGAAAAATGAGAAAAAACCACATATTCCTGCAGATAACTATTGTGTATAATCTGTAGAAATTTTTGTAGTCTCTGTGCAAATGGTATTTTGAGCATGAACTAGCTCCATGACATCACCTGCCTCCCGTAACTCCTTTGAAGACGGTGCTATTACAAACTGTTCTATAGCATTCTGAGCAYCAACACTGTGCCCTGGAACAGCTGCAGAGTTGAGGGGTTTACTGGGCCAGTTACTGATTACCAGACACCTCCTTCCTCAGTCAGTTGAGTGTCTGCTTTGTAAACAGTTCTGCTAAGAATCACACTTCCGTTTGATACCTTGGTCTGTAAATGCAGTAGCGCTTCAGAAGTGAAGTCACAGAAATTCTGCAGCCTAATTTACCATTAAAGGTMGACAAAATGATGACAAAATATTTGCATTTTCAAGAGATAAAAAGTAATACTCTATTCCAGGTGAGAAGAACAAATTCAGCTGGTGTCAGGAGGAGATTGCCCCAAAATACCCACCTCTTGGTAGCTAGTTACCTGCATCCATGATTTTGGCATTATAGCAGAATAAGGGGTCAGGGCCCACTAGGCATTACATGGAAAATAAGACTTGCAGAACAGAACTGAAAAATGAAGAAGAAATTATTTTTGCCAAAATCAAGKCCTTCAGCTACAAGAAACATAATTCCCAGTCAGTGGGGAATAATGGGCTGGATACTCGGAGCCAGTAAGATCCCATATCCCTGGTTACAAAACTTTTACAGAGACAGTATTAGGTAAATGTTTCTACCTATTGCTTTGCTGAGAGCAGCTTCCTTCTCACAAATCCCAGCCATCAATCAGGCACTAGGGTTTGGTTTTTCCAGTTATACAGTTTGGGCACAGCTCCAGTTAGTTGACGGGACAAAACAGCAGAGAGTGAGGAGAGAGAAAGGAAACTGCATTTGCAGTCAAGATGCTATATAACATGAAAGGTAAATAAATGATGTGATCTTAATGCTTCAGCTTAATCAGAGAAATCTCCCCTTCTGTGGATACTCATTGTTTTCCTGTAAATTCATAGCCCTTTACATTTATTCCTTTCTTCCACAGCTATTTTAACTTACAGTCACTTGACCTTTCTAATAATCTAGCACGGCAAAATCTGACTTCTGACCCTCAGGGCCTCCTCACTGCAGAGAGCTGTACCTCAGACCATTGGCTTGCACTTGGAGCATGTCCTGAAAAGTGTTTATGGAGGTCAGAGCAGCTCTTCTGCTCACCCATATTTCTTGCTTTCATTTCTCTTTATGCTGATAAGGTAATAATTCTGTCAACTCAAAAATATCTCAAACTAATACTTAAATGTGTCTCGTATTTTTTTTTTAAATTACTCATTATGTGTCAGGAGTTTACATGATTTTGTCAGAATTGCAAACACTTGCCAATGCTCCCCTTTTAATCTGCCGGGGAGGTAATTCTAGGTATGAGACTGTTGTAATTCACAGCTCTAGCAGCAAATAAACACATAGAAAAATGACCTGATGTTTTTTGTATGATTTTAAGATGCTCATTTTCATGCTAGATTTGGACTACTCCCTATTATTTTGTTCTTGTGAAACATGTTACATCATGGAAAAAATTACATGCTCACAATTGAAAGTGCTGTTGATATTGCTCCAGGAAAAGAAAACAAATATGAAAAAACACTGCTTTAAGTAATTTGTTCTAACCAGCACTTGATTTACCCTAGCATGGACAGAGTTAGTTACATCCCAGATGGTCAGAGAGATTGCTCTATGGCAAGGGAATTTTCTCCTGAGAATCTGAGTGGGGTGTGGGTATGGGTGTGTTTGGGTGTGTGTGAATGGCAGCAGGATCACCCCAGGGACCTCACTGAATCAGAGCAGTTTTGAATTCCAGCTAGGATTGCACAAGAGACTCTGACAAAGGATGCCCCAAAATCATGCAGAATCAGTGATATTAACACATTTGTGCCCTTTCTTCGTCACCTTTGGTGACTGCTTAAATACCAATCTGGCTGTGTCAGAACAAAATGATTCCTTGGCCTGGAGGAAACTTTTCTGCCATCAAGATAGATTCTGTTAGTGGCACTCATGGTGCAGCTGTAGCAATGTGAGCTCTATCTCTGTGACAAGGATTGTGCTGAAATCTCCACAATTTTCTACATCCTTAAGAGGGTTCTCAGCATGTTTGGGACAGCACAGGAGAAAGTTTGAGCAGGAATGCCAGCCTGGAGCTGAGACACAAGGGAAGTGATATATATAGAGAGACCATTTTTATCCTAAATATGTTCCTGGGATCACATTAGTTAATTGTTCAAGAAATTCAACTGCCATGGGATGGGTTCCTCCCCTGTCAATACATGTAAATGAAGTTTTAAATTCAGAGGTCTGGTTTACAATGAGATTATGCCAATATTAAGCCTTTGCCACAGTTGAAGGAAACATGAACCACACCCACTCCAAGTGATGATATTTTCTGCAAATGCTGGAAGGGATTAAAATGCTTCCCACTGAAACGGTAAGAAGCAAAACAGGCATTTGTGAAATAAATGGACAGACATCATTAATGAATGGATYCTTTCATTATGTTAAAGGTCTTTTCTGGAAGTTAGCAGCAAAGCCTCAAGCCCTAAGTCAATAAAGAAATTAAATGTTTTAGAACAAGCACCTGTGTGATGCCCTAATCGTCATGTGTAAGGGACAAAAATCTATCTTAGGACTGATTACAGAATCACAGAACCATTTTGGTTGGAAAAAACCTTTAAGATCATTGAGTCTAATTGGTAATCAAGTACACCMCTACACCATGAAAGCAAGTAGTCCAGGAATAAGCAAAGCAAAAGGTTTTAGAGCACAGCTTCATTGTTAAAAGGCAAGTGAACATGCTCTTTATCCAGACCTTTTTCTTCAAAATATCTGAAGCACCTATGAATGAGGGACAAAGACATTTAGCCTGAATAATATTCAGCGGTACTAAAAGACAGCTGGATCACTTTAGTTTGAGCAAGGGGTAGTGAGTACCTGTCCTGCTGCTGTAGCTCAGCAGGTGACTCTAAGCTTGTGAGCCTTATTCTAAACACCTGCCTGCCTACTGGCCTATTACAGGGCAGGACTAAAGTTTTACAGAGGGTGCCAGGACTGTTCTAATGTTGCAGGCTTTTGGTTTACAGCTTGTCTGAAAGGCAGTATCTCTTTCAGCACAAGGATGCTTAAATTTGTGGTAAAAGAGGAAGGACTGGCCAGTAACGCTCCCTGGAGCACACAGACAGTCTCAAGACCTTTCTCATTAAGCCACAACCCAAACTCGGGCCTCCTGACTCAATGAACTAGGAATATTGCAGCCTGAGAGGGATGAGGCAGACTCAAGCTCTTTAAGCAGATGAGAATTTCTATTTAAAGCATTACACAAGAAAAATGAAAGGAAGAAGAGCAGCCTGTATAACAAAATTAACTCATAGTAAGGGGAAAAATAAGAGAAACTGGCCGTTATGAACTATTTTTCTTAGAACAAGCAGCAAAATGGTCCAAGTGCAAAGCATACAGGGAATGGAAAAGGGCTGTGATGTAGAAAGACTACAGAARGAAGGTATACTAACAAGAGGATTTATTCTGCAATATGAAAGAGAAGTTGCTTATACAGAAAAGATTTTACCCTAACAGCACTATCTTATTCATATTTTAATAGCAATGACTTCAGAAAAAAAAAAAAATCTGCTTCTAACTGGACTATGAAATTTCCTTATTTTCAAAGCAATTCACGGAGCATGTTGGCTTTGCTCTAACTAAGCTCTTTTAGATTTTTGAGTTTGATTACATAAATAACTTTATGTGGGTGCATAAGAACATAGAATTCAGTATTGTGTCTGTTTGGCAGGCATTAACCTCTACCATAGAGAATGAACAAAGCTCAGCTGTCCCTACAGGCAGGTATGGATGTGAGAATCACAAGCACAGATGCTTGTGATACATAAGGATACATAAGGAACAGCCTATTTTAGCAAGATGGCCTGACAGCTGTTTCTGTGGATTTCTGACTAATTACCACAAGAGTCTTGCAGAAAAGTACAAAATGGATGCAAATACATGCTTAAAATAGGAAACTGGTTTTTTTTTACTCTGCATCTTTAGTGCTTTTAAATTCAATGTTGTGCTACACGTAGTGGGGGTTTCTTACAATGTTATAATTTTACACTGAAGGAATATATACTTTCCACTTCTTTAGTTTTGTAATAACTGATAACGATCAGATTTTCAGCAGAACTGCTTTCTATCAAAACAGTCATACTTGAAATAGGCATGATTAGTTCTGYGTGAATAAAATCACATTTAGGGTCTTATTAATATTCTCACTGTGAGAACAAAACCACCTCAACCTCAAAATTGATGCTGAAAAAAGTCTGGGCTATATTTGCAATCAACAGCACCTACTGATATATTGAATTTTCACTTGTCAAGAAGTCTGAAACACTTCCATGAGCCATATTCTGCCTTCAAGGATAGCAGTGTGAAATCAATGAACACTGAAGTCTCATGAATGCTATAAAAATCTCCATGTTACCACTTATTKTTCCTGATAATTTAAATTTTAGGGTAATATTTCACTATTTAGCTAGAAAATATTTTTTTTTTCATTTTTAACATTGAAACAATTCTGGTTTTAATAATTTTTTATGTGCTGAAAAAGCTTTAATACATTGACTGTTGGTATGTCAGTCATCTGAACCTTTAACAGTGGAAATAATTCCACTGGACAAACATTACTACCAATGAGTAAACATAAATAGTAACAAAGCCTTTATTTTCAGTATTTTCTATCTTGACCAAACTATTCTAAAACTCAGTTAAGAATTTCAGCTAATACAGGGATTTAAGTTTGCAAGCCTTTCCCCAGCATTTATGACATAATTTAGAACAAACTTCTCCCTCTTTGTATATGTGAGTTAATCAAAGTCAAAATAATTATTTTATATTAATAGCTACAATATATATAATTATTAAAACTGACTAGTTATTAATCACTTAAGTCAATACATCTTTTTTTTTTTTTTAACAGCCTCATTATTCAGCATATCCAGACCCTCTATATTCCTAGACTTTATCCATGGGACAAATTACGACTGCTCCCATAACCAGTAAGTAATTTGTTTAAATTAGTGTTTTTCTTTTCTCCATCCAACTTATCCCACTTAATAGCTAATCTTCTCAGTCCTGATTAGGCATCTGCTTTCAATTAAAAAAAGCAATTTTTCCTCAAGGAAATAGGAAAACTTGTGTTACCACTCTAGTCAGAAAACCCTCAAATGCTGAGTGCTGCAGTCCATAGATCTTATCTCCAGCTCAGCCTGCAGCAGGCTACCCAGGAAACTTCCAGCTTGGAAAATTAGAGATGCTTTAGAAGTACTAGGCAGAAGTAGTAGGATGAGAGCAGAGCTATCAGTTCACAAGGTGAGTAGGCAGGAGAGTGGCCTGTCTGGGGAATGGATGCATTCTCCAGCTGGCCCAKGTGGAGCAAGGCAACACCTCCTGGAGCTTTCCTCAGCCTGATGTTTGTACACCCAGTCTGCCAGGGAGCTGCGAAGGCCCTGATCTCCTCACCTTTCTGCAAAGGGCTGTAGTGCAATAGCCTGGGGATGGAGGCTCCTTCACCCAGACAACTGGCAACATTTCATTCAGACACACAGGGCTCCTACATGGCCCCTGCTGCATGTCACCTGAAGGACTACATTCCATTTTCAGCAGTGTTTAGTGCAAAAAATGCACACTAACACTACTTTCCTCATGCTTTTTTCTCCAAGTCATACCAGTATATCAAACACGCAAAAGGAGGTACAGCTGCCAGAACAGAGACTTCCAACAAAGTACTCAACTCCTTGCAGGACCAAGTTCTTCAAAGAAATTGTCTGTTTACTTTTAGCTGGTTTTCTTGATGACTATTTTTCCATCCAGGTTTTTTTTGTTTGTTCTTTTTTTTTAATTCCAGCAGCAGTAAAGAATTGTTATACCTGATTTCACAACTTTAATTAAGTGCTTCTCAGTCCATGATCAGTTCTATTTTGGGCTGGTTTAATGTTTATTTAATTTGAGATGTATACCAAGCAAGGTAGCATAATTGTACATCTCAGAGCTTGTTTAATTCTTATACTAAAATGTAATTTTATTTCCTATAAGTTAAAAAAATCTAAGAAATTCAGTGTAAATTTGTCAAAAAATTCTTTTCATCTGCACTCTAAAACTACAAGTAAAAATAGCCAAAGAACAAGACTCTATATGCAGGGTGATTAACAGCTTGCCTTTTTTTTTGAGGATAACTGCAATAATGAATACATACTATCATAGAACCTGGGGAAAAAAAGCCCTGGCAGAGGCAGAAAAAGGTCATCTCAGTCATTCACTGCACAATGAGGGAATTAAGGAGTCGTAATTCTTGTGGGGTGTCTGGTTAACCTGAGTGTAAAGGACTCTGGTGATCAAGTCCATGCCCTTCCTAGGGAGACTGCACAATTGATTCACTTCATTTAGAAAACTTTTTCTCATACACAACTTGAATCTTTGTTGCAATTTAAACCCATTCCTTTTTAATTACTTCCTGTCATCATTCCTTTTTTAAAAATGTCACCTAAAGCTGCCTGGAATTTCAAACCCTTCTATGAGTTGCCAAAGTTCTCTTTATTGCTTTAGTAATTTTTCTGAATATTTTGAATGCAGTTAAGTTGACTTAAATAATTTTAAAAGATCTGACAGATTTAGGGATTCTAACCTTTTTTTTTACTTTCCTCTTTCTTACAAGTGTTAATTGTACCACACATCAGTTCAGAGTTGACCTTTTCAGCAGACTGATGCAGAAAAAGCCATTACACATTTCAGCCTTCTTGGAACCATTTGTTGAGAGGTCTTCCTCTTTTGTATACAGCAGACCAATGTTTTTCTTAGTCTTTCTCATCAGTATTGTACTGATGAATCAGTTCACATCACCTTTGACACCCCTTGCTAATAGCATAATTTTGCATCTGTTCCTGTATTTCTGTTTTATTCCTTTTATTTGTCTTCACTGATCTAATTTTCTATCCATTTTCTATATGCCTCCTTCTTGTGACAGAAATTAACTTAAAATTTATACATTTATCCTTCACTACAGTTCCTGTCCTCCTTCCACATTTTACTTTAGAATCCTTTTAGCTGGCATCATTCATATCTTTTGTCCAGGATACTGACAGCCTGCCTTAACTCATTTCTCTTCAGTTTTGGTTCCTCTAAGATTCCAAACTACAGATCTGTATTTAAAGTTTTGCTCTCAAAATCCCCTGGTTTTCTGTATTTCTTCCTTTCCCTTTAAAGAACAATAAACTCTGCCACTCCGTGGTCACAGAAGTTGCCTTCTGCCTTCAACCACTAGGTTTAAGTCAAATCCAGAAAGGTTTTCTCTTAAGTTGTTTTTGTGCTTCAAAAACTTACTAGGGAACTTGTGCTCAGGTGCCAACACATTCACCAGCAAATAGAGAAATCCCTCTATTATGATAAAGACATGCCCTGACACCCTGCACAAAACCTAATCCCAATCTTCCTGAATGAGTGTAACTGATAACATTACTTCCTTTACAGAGTTCAGAATGCTTTTAACTACTTACTGATCTCATTTAAGAGAGACAGAGGACCTGTGGCAGAGATGTTACAGTCAGTATTGACAACAGTGGTGTGCTGATCTGGTTTTGCTACTGCCTGGGTACTCATCTGTAGATTGGTAGGGTGGGACTTATTTAACCAAAATTTCAACACTAATAGTAGAAGTATCAACCTTTACACTTGGCACATCAGCTATTTTATTCCAATTAGGGAACAGGCACATTAGGACATATTAATTTATCTGATTTATTTTAGAAATCTTCTGTAAAATTGGAGGACTGGCACTAACAGATGTAAGAAAATTTATGTGTGAGAATGGATCTGGTCCTTCCCCTACCCTTGTGGGTTACAACCATGTGGCTTAAGTTCTATTTCAACCAGTGTCCAAGAGAGAACATGCTAGGCTATCACACCTGAACCTTTTTAAAATCTTGCTTATAAAAGCAAGATTTCCATGTTGATTTAATTTTATACTTCCTTTCTATTACATGCTTTGCTTTAATTTTTCTACTTTGTTCTGTATATAGCAGAGACTGGTGACAATACTATCATTATAACCAATGTTCTCCTTTTCATATTTTGCCTATATTTTTGCATTACACAGATCTGTCATATATTATAGAAAGCTTTTGGTAAAGTTAGAGTGAACCATTTACTTGAGCATGTCATTCAAAGGTGGGCAATGTTCTAATTTATTAACAGATGCAGTCCAGGGTTGGTGTCAATTAAAACTTCAGTGAGTTGACAACTACATGGCAGTCTCTCTGTTAAGCAAGCAAATTGCCTCAGTTTATATGCAACTTCCCAAAAAAGCCTTTTGTTCTAGAGATACCTTTCCTGCTCTGATTATGGCTCAATGGCTGAAGAATTTTGAATTATTAGGGCTGTTGCAGCATAAACAATATTTAAAGAAGATATAAGGAGAACAAGGTACCTTGTTCAGTAGAAGCTCAAATAAGAACAGCTTTACCAACCAGTTGAGGGAGGGGATTGTCCCACTCTGCTCTGCACTGGTGTGGCCTCACCTTGAATCTTGTGTGCAGTTTAGGGCATCACAATACAAAAAAGACATTAAACTGTTAGCATCCAAAGGAAGGCAATGCATCTCTTGAAGGACCTTGAGGGGAATGATACTTGGAGYAGCTGGATTCACTTGGTCTGTTCATCCTGAAAGAGATAAGGAGAGACTCCACCGCAGTCCGCAACTTCCTCAGGAAGGGAAGGACAGGGGCAGACACTGATATCTTCACTCTCATGACCAGTAGCAGGACTCAAGGGAACAGCCTGAAGATATGTCAGGGGAGATTTAGGTTGGTTATTAAGCACATGTTCTTCACCTAGAGGGTGGTTGGGCACTGGAACAGGGTCCCCAGGRAAGTRGTCACAGCACTAAGTCTGACASAGTTCAAAGAGTTTGGACACTGCTATCAGGCACATGGTGCGATTCTTGGGGCTGTCCCGTGCAGCATCAGAGGTTGGACTCAGTGATCCTTGTGGATCTCTTCTAATTCAGGATATTCTACTGTTCTATGATTCAAAATACTTCACACATGGTACTGTTAGGTAATGGCACATCATTTGGTCTCTGTGACACCAGGAGGAAGCTTGGCTATGGCCACAGTTGGATCATTTAATGCGGCTGCCACCCTATGCTCAGTCTATAGACAGGAAAGACAGGCTGATCTCAAGGCTACAAGGCATATTCCAGCTCTCTGGGATTAACAGCCTTGGTGGTTTGCTGGGCTTTAACACACACACTTTTATTTTGCACAGCTGTAACTTCACTTAGCAGGCATTGCACTGACAGGTAAAAATGAGGAAACAGGCACCTTCTGATACTGAGCAGAATTCCTTCCTTCATGACAGGGCTGTAACAAGGACAGTGCAGCTGTCTACCCTCATGCAGACTTCYCCGTTAGCAAAAACCACGTCCATTAGCAACCCTTTCTAAGAGGCTGCTCAAAGCAGATGTTGTGGCTCCTTCTACCTCTTCTGCACAATACACCATGTGGTTGCTCATCACTCTCTATGGTAAAAATCTCAGTCTTCACTCCAGGCAATTTTACTTTTTGGACCTCAGGTAATGCATCAATTGACAAACCTCTTGTCTTACCTTGTACTAAGACTTTACATCTCCAGCCTAATTTGCTGCAGCTTTTTGCAGAGAGGAAGGATGCAAATTTTGGTCACACACTGGTCACACAGTTCGCTCAGAGAAGACAAGAAGCAACAGGTGCAAATTGAAATTCAAAATCCATTTGAATAGGAGAAAAAAGATCCTCTTTTAATGTGAGGTTGGTCAAACACTGGCACAGGCTGTCCTGAGAGATTGTGAAGTCTCCACCCACAGAGATACTCAAACTCCAACAGGACACAGCCCTGAGCAGATGGCTGTCACTGACCCTGATTGGAGTATGGGGGTTGGACCACACATTTCCAGAGATCCCCTCCATTCAGAGTTTCCTGCCCTTTTCACAGTTGATGCTACAAGTAATGTTTGAGTGATATTTAAGTAGATATCAAAATGGCTAGGTTCACCTTATTCACTGCAGAGAAATAAATTTATTCTGGTGGAGTAGCAAAATAATTCCCATTATTCAAAAGAGGAAACAAATTATATAAAGTTTACAAGAGAAATAAGATTATTGTTTTTACAGCAACTTACCTGCTAAATATAAAGCTTCTATACCAGAACATAGTTCTGGTGAACTATGGTCACCATAGAAGGTGAGCTAATATTAAGAATATGTCATAAGCACCAATTCCTAAAAAACTATTTTCACTGAAGACACCAAATTTTTTTAGCTGCRGGAATGTACAGAGCCACCAGAAGTATAGATTGAAAAATGCATGAAATAAGTCTTCTACTTTCCTCAGAATTAGGAAGGCTGCAAATAGAGTAATACATTCWTTTTGGGGTACCGAACTGGGGCATGAAAGAAGATGTGGACCATTTGGAAAGGGCTGAGAAGAGAGACAAAATACTGATTTTAGATGTGTAAAMCAAAATCTATCGTTAGAATGCCAATATGGTTGATACAAATGAGTCTGTGGTTGCAGACCCTGCAGGAGAACTCTCCTGAGAGACACATCTGAGGGGAACTGGTCGAAGCACGATCCTGAGAATGCCTGGAGAGCCCAGCTTGCAGCACAAGCTAACTTAAGGATTGAAATGCACAATCTCACAAAGCAGAAGTTCTRCTGAGAAGGTTAAAACAGACACATGCCACTGATATGATGGAATAATGCAATGGTGCTGACTAGATTAAGAAAGAATGATGCAATTCACAAAATACACTGAGAAAGTGACATCATTGATAAGACTGAGAAAAGCATTGTCAGGTCAAAAGAAGGGACAGGATATCAATTGCCAAAGCCTACAAACGATACACAGTCAGAAGGAGAAAGAAGACTTGAGGACATTTCTGTAAAAACATTGAGGGAGCTATAAAATGTGGTCAATGGAAATCAGCAGGTAATAGGAATTACCAAAAGGTGTGAGTGGATACTTGTGTATCCACTCATCTAGTTAATAGGATCATCTAGTTAATAGGATCATAGATACGGTCTTGTCCTTAACCATCTCATTTATGTAAGACATATATTAATGCAGAACTACTGGCATCAGTAGTGAGAAATGGAAGTGACACAATGGCAATGGTCTTTGAATAGCCAAGAGGCCATTCTCTGAGTACGAAAGATGGCAAAACTAAAATAACACAAGACACTGAACTGCAATAAGATAGACACCAGGATAACATCAGGGTAATAATGCACAAGACCGGATTCCTTGTGGAAGCTGTGGAATCTAACAGTGCAGGTTTGAAATGGCAGCTTGGACAAATACTTATCACAAAAAAAATAAGTCACATAGAACTGACCTCCTTTAGGAATAGAGGCAATGCAGGTGAACTTTTGAAATCTGGTCCCAGCTCTTTTTACTATGATTTTATGGCTGTAGCAAATGTTAGCATAAACACTCTCAATTTATTTTGATCATACAAGAAGCATGCTTCAAGGGAGATGTCACAATGGCAAACTATGGCAATCCACAAAAATTAGCTTAACAATGTTATAAATTACTTTAAATTGCTAGAACTCAGCAGAACACTGAAGCATAGTTCCTGGGACTTACAGACTTTAGATCTGAGGACACAAACCACCCAAATCCTGAAGTCCTGAGGAAACACAAAACCAGCTCAATGACACCTTTAACTACAGAATAACCCCAGAAAAAAAAACCAAACAACTCAGGGAGGGATGTGCTGCAGGACAGTGCAAACTCTTGTACATCCCAAATAAAGCAAGGCATCTCTAATTTCCTCTTCAGGAAAAAACTGTTAATGGAGATTTCCTGAAAAATCAAATACATATACCTCAGTGTAAGTTTCACTTGTAAAGGGAGACTGATGTGAAYTGAATATACCATTACTAAGATTTAGTGATCTCATTTGTCAGTGATAACTGCACACGGATTGCCCGTCTTTAACTAAAGCAAGCTCCGTTCCTCCAAGGCTTTTAGCTGTCTGCAGCTGCCTGAATGAAGCCTTTCTGTAGACACCTATGGGCTCCCTGGGGTGCTTATGTCAGTTCCTGCTGCTATCCCTTTTCATCTTAATGTGCACCTGTCAGACCGCTCAGAATTTCTATTCAGTATCCCCTTCCCCCAAGGGAATAAACTTGGTTTTATTCACAGGTGAAATAAGCTGTGCTCACTGACTTMATGGTTCTGCCTTGAAAACCCTGAAGCACAAAAACCTGAGTGGTTTGAAATCCAGTCTTTCCAACTTGTACACTTTGCAGCTGGACACCACAAAAYCTATGAATGGTTCTTGCTAAGACCAGTCGACCTCACAAAGGGCTTTTCTGAGTGTACAGCCTATGAAACCTCCAGAACCAAGATTTGCTATAAGATTTCTCAGAATTTAAAGACATACAGAGAGATTGCTTAAAGCTTTCGGCTTTGGATGCGACTGGTCGCTCACAAAGTCTGCCACTGCATCCCGAAACCAAGTTGATCCGAGCAGGCGAATGACACCGGCGGAGAGCATCCCGGTGCCCGCTGCCCTGCCCGTCCCCAGCGCCGGCCGGGCTGCCCGGTGCTTCTGGGGCGCTCCCGGAGCTCAGCGCTTCCCGCGTGTGGTGCGCCCGCGGCAGCGCCTCTTTGTCAGGAAAAAGGCAAAAAAAAAAAAAAAAGGGGCAGTGAGGAGATAGAAGCATGCCCGGCACCGGCACGAGCCCGCTGTGAACTCGGGAGCCGGCGAGGAGAGGAATCCCGCATCCCCGGGCCCCCAGCCCTGGCCGCGCCGCCGCCCCTCGGTCACCGCCCGTCCCGCCGCTCACCGATAGTAGAAACGACGGTGCCCACGAAGTAGAAAGCGCCGGTGAAATCCCATCGGGGCCGGATGTCATCGACGCGGATGCCGGCCACGCTCGCCTCCTCGTATTCTCGGAGGAAGTGCCGGAGCTCGGCACGGCTGAGGTTGTGGCGCCGGGTGAAGTTCTCCAGCCGTTCCTCCCAGCGCTCCTTCGTCTCGCGCTCCGTGGGCAGCTCGATGGCCGAGAAGACGGCRGCTCCGCACAGCATGTACAGCACGATCAGCACCGCCAGCAGGAGGAACCGCGCGTTGTCCGCGTTCAGGCGACCCGYGCTGGAGCAGCAGCAGCCGCCGCGACACGCCATCCTCCGCCCGCGGGACCGGGCTGCCGCGCCGCCACGCTACGTCGGGGCCCTGCTGCCGCCGCCGGGCATCACGGCGCCGCCCGCCAGCCGTATGCGGGGCTCAGGGCGCCGCGGCGCCCGGCGGCGGCGACCCGTGCTCCCGGGAGCCGGCTGGTCCCTTCGCCCCGGGGGCAGGGCGCGGCCCCGCCGCACCGGGCAAGGCCCCGCAGCAGACGCGCTTCGGGCTGCGGAGCATCCTGAGGGCAAGGGGGCCGCCCGTCCCGTCCCTTCCCGTCTCGCAGAGCCCCTCAGTCCCACCGCTCGCTGCGCGGGGCTCCCGTCTCCTCCAGTTTCATACCCCCTTCCTGCCCCCGCCCCGAGCACGTCGGAGCGGGGCGCAGGGACAGGCATCGCCAGGCGCCTCCTGCCTGCCGGAGGGGGGGCGAGGCGGGACCGGCGGCCGCTCGCCCCCCGCCCTTACCGGCGGGGCTCCGCCGCCCGGTGCCGCGGGCCGCCCTCACCATGGCCTCCGAGGAACGGCGGGCCGGCCCGGGCCGCGCCCCCGAGGGCAGCTCTMCCCAGCAGAGGCGCCGCGGCCCCCGAAGCTCAGCGCCGGCAGCTGGCAGGGCGGGCTGGGGGAGGGCGGCTGCCCCGCGACCTCAGCCCTCAGAGGGGCGGTGACCTGCCCCCCTTCCCGCCCTCAGGTACCCGGCRCCGGGCTGTGGGGCCGAGGAGCGCCCAGGCAATGGAGTCTCTTACAGAGGCCGGCCGTGAAACCCCTTAGTCGATGATATGCCCCTATTATCCAAGCCATAAAAATTACCGCCCTTCGCCAAAAGAGGGCATCTCCTGCTCTGCAGGTCTGGTTACGCACCGCCTTGCCGAAAAGGCGTTAGATCTCCGTCCTTCAGCGCACGGCAGCCGAAGGGAAACGGCGTAGGGAAGACAGAAGCAGCTCTCCAGCTGTAACGTGGTTTAAAAATGCGTTATTTGCAAGTTCAAAGAGCAAAGCTCTCGATCCAAATCTTCTGGAAATATCCTTCTCACTATAAGTAGAAAAAGTTAAACTCAGCAATATCTGGTAGTTGTTACAGTGCTGAATTCTACTTTTAAACAATTGGGGGCTGGAATTCAGGTGTGCTAAATATAATAGTTCTATACAAGCGGATTCTTTCCAGTGAAAGACAACCTGCATATCTTTTTTTAAGAACACAGGTTAATGAGTYATAACATCTACTTCTTGTCCCCCCACATTCCCAATTTTCTACTAATTGTGTTGCAGTCAAAATGCAATGGGAATGAACACTGATATCAATTAGAAATCTCCCTTAATAGTGGATAATTGTACACTCAGTTAAGAGCCACTGACGGTCTCACAGCCTGAGATATATTTGGGTTCTGGTATGAGCCCCAAGGGTGCACTGTGGGCAGTTTCAATGCCACTGTTTGAGAGAAGATTACCATCTGTGTGGCAATGACTGCTGGAGCAGCAGGCACAGGGAAAACAAGTCCTTTTGTCATGTTGCAGAGCAAACCTGCAGCCAGGGATGAATGGGAGTAATGTTTTGTTTTTTCCTATTTGKTATTATTCATAGGTGATAGGGTGATCTATCATATTGCAGGATTTTATTCCCTCTTAACTAGTCTTCAGCATAGACTTTAACATGGAAATTAAAATTAGCAACAATACAGTAAAATGTTAAATAGCCAAAAATAGGAAGATGAGATGCATWCCAAACTAACCAGACTCTGTGCCAAGATCTAAAGGTAACCACATACTTACATAAAAAAATGCTGGTGTATCTTTAAAATTATTGACAGTTTTTATTAGAGGGGAAAAGAAACCAACCCAGCATATACTTCCTTGCTTTGCCAGTCAGCAAAAAGGCAGAACTCAATCAGCGCACTCCCAACCAGCACAGGCAGAACTGACCGAGCGCCCTCTGTCCACACCAATGGCTCCATCCATTGAAGCTGGTCAAGGGTTGTTTGGATCAGCGCAGTGGGGAAAAGACAYTTTAGCTGCTTACAACCACGATGTCAATGTGATTGCCCAAAGACAAGTAACAATCACACTATCCAAAGGATTGTCCAAGGCAAATTATACAAGGTTATCCTTACATACAAACTATTTTGTTAGTGTGGAACAGTTATTTTTGTGTTTCTCTCAGGCATAGTTATTACATTAATGCAGGTAAGATCATCTGGCACAGTTTTGAAAGACAAGTGTACTACTGTCACTGGTCATAAAAAATTGCAAATTCCCTTGATTTGTCAAATTTTACCTTGGCAGTGATTTAATCATCTCCTGAGAAAGCAGCTTTTAAGGATATGCYCCCTCTTAAAGGATAGAACAAGAGCAAGTTGGTACTGACAGGAATCTTGAAAATGAGAATATGGCTGACAAGTATCAAAGGTGTCACACCTTTTATTGTTCTAAGCTTTTTTTCTTCCATTATTTCCCCTGTTTTAATTAAGGTACTTTCTTGTAAAACAGGTCACCATTCCCACTGCTCTTGSGTAAATTGCTGGAAAAACTGGAGTGTGTGGAGAGCATGAACAGTGCAATGAGAGTCATCCGTTCAGAATATTTAAGCAAGGTTGAATAAAGAAACAATGTGTTCACCGGCACAAGCAAAAAAAGACAAATAACTTTAAGTTTCAGGTAAAAAAAAATGGTTTAACACGTTGCTGACATTTMAATTAACCCCACATCAAAGTTAACATCTTGTGAGCCTGAAGCAATGCCATTAACCMCAGTACAGTCACTTGTGCATCATTATCAGGAAACCCGCTGTGTTTTCCCCACCCCTCAGCACCAGAAGCACACAGCTCCCTGGTGTCTGTGTGGAGGCATTTAGTGACAACAGATTAGTGGTGGTGAAGCTTAGCACAATTGTAAAATAATAGGAAAAAAAAAAAATCAATGCATTCATTTACCAGTTCTGCTGATAGTGTGGAATGACAACCCTATAATTAAGAAAGCTACAGTCACTGACTACCCTAATAATGATTACTAACAAGTGTCTGGTCAGAATAGAATTATTATTAATGCACCATCAAATTACTTGGAACACTCATGCAGAGGTTTGGTTACTCTCATTGACAGTGTCTCATTACAAAGTACTAAGATCTCCTTTGAAAGTGATTAGCTGGTACATTTAACTAAAACTCACTGCTTATCTTTGGTGAAGCTATGGAATTGCTGCAATTTACTCCTGAGCAAACTTTATACATAATGTAATATCCTGATTGAGAACCAAAAAAATCAGCCTTTCATTACCTTTGATACTGAACAAGAAGAATTCTAACAAATGATGCTAACAACTAATCGGAAAAAAAAGAGAATACAAATACAAAACTTCATGAACATGTAAAACATGACATCTAGCGTAGGCTAAACTTTTCCAAATCCCTGCTGCAAGAAGTTTCTAACAAACTGSATCTTTGGGAGATTGTCCCCCTGAATGTGAAGTAGGGAATCATAGAAGTATTTAAGATCATTTAGTCCAAACATTAATGTAACACTACCAAGCCGACCACCTAACCCATATCTCTAAGTGCTACATCCACGCATCTCTTAATACCACCGGGGATGGTGACTCCACCACCTCCCTGGACAGCCTGTTCCAATGTCTGACAATCCTCCCTGAAGAATTTTCCCCTAATATCCAGYCTAAACCTTCTGTGGCCAAACCTAAGGCTCCTCTTGTCTCCTTGCTTGTTACCAGGGAGAAGAGGCTGATCCCCACCTGGCCACAACCTCCTTGCAGGTAGTTGTAGAGAGCAGTAAGATCTCCCTTGAGACTCCTTTTCTCCAGGCTGGACATTCCTAGCTYCTCCAGTTGCTCCTCATAAGACTTGTGCTCCAGACCCTTCGCCAGTGTCACCRCCCTTCTCTGGACACGCTCCAGCCCCTCAATGTCTTTCTTGGCATGAAGGACCCAAAACTGGACACAGCACTCAAGATGTGGCCTCACCAGTGCCCAGTACAGGGGGACAATCACTGCCCTGGTCCTGCAGGCCACACTATTGCTGATACAAGGAGTGTGTTCCATTAATGGGATATTGTYGATTTTATAAAACACCTAGTAGTACACTTGCAAGATACAAATCCCAACCCAGTCTGAAATGTACACATTTAGAAGACAGKACAAAGGATATATTAACAAGATTGCCTTTATTTTCATTTAAATTTTACATATAGTAACTTTTATTCCAGCTACAGGGGTCAACTGMCAGTCTCACAGAACAGTAATTTTTAAATTAATTACAGCTAAAAATGCAGAGACTCTCTGAGAGCAGTTCTCATCTTGAAAACCGTATTAGGAACCACAGTAAAGAAAAAGCATATAAAAAGGTATTCAAAAATGCAGGTTCACTTGTACTAAAATGGTTATTGATTCACCAAGAACTCTCCCTTATTAACATTTTAACGTTTTTTTCAAGTACAAATTAGTCATTATAGCAGACATTATAGCTAACAGAACAAAAATACAGTTTTGCAAGCATCATGGCAGGCTCAGTTCCAGCATGTGGAACATCACAGAGTACTGGAAACATTCATGATGGAACCCACATATTTCCATGTGTATCAGGGGCATCAGTGTAAGGAATATTCCAAATCCATGGCTGATCTGTAAACCAAAACAAAACCATRCTTATGACAAATTCATTTATGAAATGCAAAATTTCAATTCTCTTCCTCTTTTCCCTTTGGAGGAAGAGGAAGGTCAGAATTCCTACTGATTTTCAGATAACAGCATGTGCAATTTCAGTTTAGTAGAAATTTTTTTTCAGCTTTTTTTAAAAACTGTAAGATACGGAGTTTTCAAAAGGCCTTGCTTTCCCCTCAAATATTTTAAATATAGTTATAACCCAACATGCTCCTCACCAGCTGTATAAGAATTATATTTCAGACAAGATACAAGAACAGTAATGCAGGAAAATGTGGTTTGGCCCAGTGCCAGCAAGTTTTGTGCTGCATCTCTTAACCCAGTGGAATTCTAAATAAGCACTAAATATTTTAAAAAATATTAATTAACGTACTAATATTTTTCACAGGGACAGTAAGAATTCAGTACCTAAGAATGACACTGCCTGACCTCTGAAAAGTTCACATTTACCCCTCACTTTTTCAAACATTAAATGTTCAGATGAACAACTAGCTTGCACCACATTCCACTTCTCAGTATACAGAAGCTCTTCCCACTCTTGGGAAAAAGAAAAGGCAACACACCAGGAGTTAACTCTCAGCTCTGCAACCTGCTCTATGCTCTTCCTCCTACCACATACATGTGGCAGAAATGCAGCTCTTCTATGAATCCAAGCTATTATTCTACTTCTCTCAGGCTACTCCYACTGAAATAGAGAAAAATCCTTCAACCCTTTTTTCAGTGAGTTTTCTCAATTAAGAAGTTTATATAAATTTAGCTTGTTTCTTCTCTTAATCTACAAAATGACCCTGAAGGAATGACAGTGATAAAAATCTGTACAATACAYAGATAAAACTGAATTGCACCAAGGATGACAAGAATAGCTATTGATTAGAATTACCGTTGTCCAACTTTAAGTTTACAGGATCCAATGACAACTCTGACAATACAGGAAGTGAGAATTACTGTAGCAAGGAGAGTAAGAAAGTGACAAAAACAGTAATGAAGGGTTGTATAAATTACACAAGAACACACTGTGGCAAGTACCATGACAATTAAACATGGGGCAGAGAGACCATTGCTACCAAGTAGTCATGATTACTTGCTACTAGAGTGTCCTTAATTTTCATACTGTAGTTCTGTATGTTGCAGTGAAACATATCCCAGCTACGCAAATTTTTTTAAAATGTCTGCTTACAGCAGGAAGAAGGCAATAGGGTAGTTGATTGGGCTTTTTGTTACAGTGGACAGATGATTTCAAAGCACATAAAAAATAAAAGGCATCAGAAACTAGAAGAAACTCTACCACATAACTCATAGTGCACTGCCAAAAAAAGCTCTCYAGGTTTCTGGCTCAACTGGAGGATATCCAGACTTTCGAGTGATCTCTTAAAAAAGAAAAAAAATAGCACCATTATTTCCCTAAGCTTCTTCTATCAGTCTTCTGCTGGAGAGCCACATGTACCTTTTGTATTTTAGGTGTTTACCACATAGTAAACATTAACAGTTAAAATGGGTACAGAATACAGCAAATGTTGGGAAAAGCACTGAGGATTTCAAGCATACATTCAGATTTGAACACTGACCTCTATCTACGACATCAGAATAAATCCAGTCCCACTCAAGCACTGGAATCTGTCACTCAGAGTATATTAAGCAGCTTGGACCTATCCATCTTCCCTACTTCCCTACCATCTGGCAGTTACTCTGCTTAATTCAGCAAAACATGCAGGCAGAGGAAGACTTAAGATGTACAGAAATAACTTCAGTCACCCCCTTAAGTATGCTGAGAGGCCACAATACCTAATTTAGTTCTTTCTAATTGTGATTATCTAAACAAAATTTTCTCAAGACAGCTATTAATGTGCTTGGAACTTTGTTCTGTTAATGGGATGCTGTTGATTTTATAAAACACCTGGCAGTATTTTAATAWGCCATGTGTAGAATTATTGCTGATATAAATTATAATTCAGTTATTTTTGAAATGTCAGATCCAACTTAAAATTAGTCATCACTTTTAACAGGAGCTATATCAGCAAGAGAAGGACAATGACTGTGTACAAATAYTGTATGACTGCAGCTGCTCACAGTTGCAAACATAAGGACTGCCAAACTTCTCAAAGTTAATTCCTTTCACCTTCTTGGGGGGGGGAGGAAATAAAACCCCCATTAAGAATTTATTTAAGTGTCCTTAACATACCTACCTTCCACACATTTCTAGTTCAGTGCTTCATTTCTGATATCCCAATTTTCTCTCAACTGTACCTCAGTGGAGTTAGTGTTATCTACTAGGCTGGCACCTCACAGCTTTGCTCTTGCCTCATGTTCAAGCAGCAGAACTCTAGCAATAGAGTCAGCACTCTGACTCAGTAAAATAAACAGGACCTTTCCAGTCCCACTGCTACTTCAACATTATCAGAAAGCTCAGGTGGAGCACTGTTTCAGTTATACTCGGATTTCTGAACATTCATAACTGAATACACTACCACATTTTACCTAAAGATAGAGGCTCTGGAGAACAAGGCAAGTTCTTTTTGAGTAACACCTGATTAGTGACTCAAAGAATCCATGCTGGCAGGCCACCTCAAACCCTCATGTTCTCATAAATATGATAGATGGCAGTACAGTCAAAGCCAGGAACATACAATTGAATAGCAAAGTATARAACACAATGAAAAATCTTTGTGATTCTCTTCCTACAGGTGTCTTTTGTGTTGTGAGTGGAGATCTGAATGACAGCCCTCCTGGTTGGTTTCTAAACCCAGAGACTGGATTCTTACATCAACTTAATTGAAAAAGGTAGCTTCAAAGTAAAAAGTATTCACATATAGAGAAAGGTTACTCACAAATAACCAGCACTGTTCTACATATACATTCTATACAGTCAAGTCACTGTACATACACATTCTAACATAGCAAACACACTTCTGCTACATGAATCTGGAAAGTTGTTCTTTAAGCATTTGAAAAAGGTGCACACTACACTTCAGTCTCTCTCTTCCCCTCCCTTTGGATAAACATAGCATTTAAAAAGGAGCTAATCTCGTTCCTCTCAATGCAAAAATCATACTTAAATATCTCAAGAAGGAGGAAAGGCAGATGGGGAATAGATGTGGGATCTATCTATAATAATCACAAACAAGGAAACGATTAGTGAAGGCCAGGACAATGACCACTTGTTAGGGAGAAAGAGAGGGAAAAAAGCACGAGCCAGTACTAAAGTTTTAAACACAGGATTTGCTTTTTTTCTCAAAGTGTTGATGTGATGAGGGGAAAAAAAAAAAAAAGAAGTGGTAATTCGGACTTTTCTTAGGCCTCGCCCAAATTGTTATAAAAAAAATCTTGATATACTTAACAATTAAAAGTTCTGAGTTCCCTTCACACAACAGATGATTTTCTTAGTCAGTAAGCTGTGTAATATCTAATAATATCTATCCACAAATTAAGTGAAATTCCTCAACTACAGCAGGCAACTTGTATTGGTAAGAGAGGTAATAGCAATATTGCAACTGAGATGCAATGATAGAGTTCAATGAGAAGATAATGTTATACAACAAGAATCTTACACAACCAAATTGTTGTACTCATCGGAAAGATTCTACAAGGAAATAAAAATCCTAGTACTATCAAAGACACAAGGAAATTTTATTTATGAAGACATCTTGCTAAGTAAGATAGGTTGTTGTGTGCATGTTTCCCAAATACCAGACTAGATAACTTTCAGCTTCCCTTCCAAAAAACTCTCAAATTATACCTCTAATCTATAGGGTTCATTTATCTTAGTACCATTGATACACTSAGCTTTGTGATAGGCTTTTTTATAATGACAGCCTGATCTATCTACAGAAGCCTTCAGGAAACTGATGTATCTATATGGTTTATTTGTTTAGATATAAACTAGTACTGTCAGATAATAAGATAATATCTGTACTAGTACAGATAATTTTTAAAATTCTTTAATTGTTTTGCCCTAAAGACACATGTGCTGCCCACAAATGGCCTTCAGCTGTTCAGCTGACTATTAGAGGTGATCAACTACAATTGCTCAAAACAGCAATATGAAAAGAGTTAATAATGTACATGTTGCACGCAACACATGTTGCCTGCTAAAAAATAATGAGGTCCTTTGTCACAACAGAATAGGCATTATCTTATTCTTTATTTTAAAACTGCGAGATGTGAAACATGCATGTTATTTCCGACAGCAAGAAACATGCAAGCTATGTATATCATGCATAATGTAACACTTTTGTGCTGGTAATTTAAAGCAGCTGGGAAGAAATACTCTAAATGGAAAATGCCCAGGCAGAAGTCCTCTGTGTAACTTTAACTCTCATCTGTCAGGATGTCATACTGGTCCATTTCTTCAGAGTTCAACTACAAACCTTGCACTCTGCACAAGATGGCTCAAATCACATGTAAGTTCCATAACTAGACAGGGCATCACAGATCTACCCTGCAAAAAAATAACCAAACTAAACCAAATTTTTAAATTCTTGAATTGACCAACAATTGAAGCAAAATATTAATCATCTGGTGAATTTGCCATCTCATACGATGCTACTGACGAATAATCTGAAGCACATCTCCCCTAGCCAAGCATGAACTTTGAGCTCCAAGAAACTGGCTAGTAAGATGTAGCAAAGCAGATCAGACAATCAAGTGGCTCCTTCTAGTCTTCAAGTCTGCCACCAGATGAAGACATTACATACAAGTGGTCAACCTAAAAAGTGACTGTAACTCAAGTTTCTTCTCGTGCAAAGTGTTAATTTCTTTGTGATCATTATARACAGCTGGGATAACAAGTGTACTCATATGTTACACTTGGACTCTGGGAGGACATCTGAGGAAGTGTCTGATGTCAAGCTGCATTTATGAGAATTTCAATCTCAAACTGTAGGTTTACCAGTCGATAATAATGCTTTGGCTCTGCTAAGGATGGAAACAGATGCCAACACAGATAAGATTGGTTTCAGCTCTGGCTTCCTGCCCTTCACGCTGGGCTATGAATTACAATGACAAAATATACTTGCTGCTTGAAAAATTGAAAATAAAATTTCTAAACATACTCAGATTTACATTTACCATTGCTCTGAATGTTAAATAAGTGAAATTTTCTATTCAATGTATTAGAATCACTAGAAATAGGAGTAGCTTCTAGTTGTCATCTACTAAGAAGAAAGAATATTCTCTCAGGCTTTATACCATATTAAGCATACTGAAAGTACTTGAAGTTCTCTAAAAATTTACATAGGATGCTGCTAGTTTAGTTCTCCTAAACCCTAGAAAGTACATAGGTTTCATGCAGMAATGCAATATTAATTAGAAAAAAAAAAGTGGTCATTGAAAAAATATTAATTACTTTCCCAGAAGTCTTCTTCCTCAATTTCTTGAAAAATATTTTAACTACTTAATAGACAAGGTGGAATATTCTAGAACTTAGAACAAGAAACAAAGGTGGGAAAGGTAGAGACCACATGCAGTGACATTTTTCCATATTGTACCTGACCTCCTGAGGATACAGCAAAGGGGGCTCAGAGTAATAAACAATTCCTATAGCTTTACTGGACRAAACACCGATCTCCTCTTTTAACCAGTGTGCCACTAGCCCAAAGCAGGATAAATGAAAATTCATTCAACTCTTTAGGGAACACAGATATCTAAACCTACCAGAGCTGGAGGCAAATGAACCATGAAGTCTTTTTTCCTTTTATGCAGCACAACAGTTAATATCGTACTAAATGAGATGCAGTGTTACTAGTTTCCTGAAATCACTAAAAATATTTACCACATGTAATTTCACCATACTCCCAAATCCCACTCATTGAAAACCAGACAAAATATCAAGCACTGAACATCTGAAGTTACAAGAAAAAGGCCAATTTGCTCTTCCATGTAAGTGTGGCAATGGAACACTGAACAGTGAGCAGGGCCCTTCACAAGGGAGAGAGCTGTTCTTGTGAGATAAGTTAAAGATCCTTTTGTGAATCCTTAATGAAATCAGAGCTGTCAGAAGTTGAAAATTTCRGCTAGAGAATTAATGAATTGTTAAGTGGACTGTCAATTTCTGCACAATGCTTCAACTTGAATTAAAGCTAATTTTCATCTCATTTCCCCACCATTTTCCAGCCTCCTCACTGTTTTTCCAGCATGAGATTTGACAGCTT
The DNA here is from genome assembly GCF_030028575.1 of Malurus melanocephalus. Classification (NCBI taxonomy): domain Eukaryota; kingdom Metazoa; phylum Chordata; class Aves; order Passeriformes; family Maluridae; genus Malurus; species Malurus melanocephalus. The sequence continues at coordinate 158,665 of NW_026623361.1, read as the reverse complement.
TAACCCCCAGTAAAACAGATTTTCCCACTAGACAATAATGAAATACATCTTAATACATTTTTACAAGTTGTGAGAGTTGTTCAGGAAATAAATCTTCAGAAAAGGGCAAAACAACCAATATAATTCATGTAACTGGCATGTAGAGACTAATATGTAGCTTCACTCTAAATTTAGATTCATCTCAACCAAGTTGGAAGRTATCTTTTTTTTTCATGCATACACATTTATCTTCTATATACTATTATTCAGCTAATACTTTCTTTCTTTGATTTAAAAATATACACTTAAAATTAAATTAGAAAGAACTGRTTTATCAGAATGCATTTACCCCACTATTTTGCAGGGTTCTTTTCCAGAGGGTTTAAGAAACTTCAGAGCATTTTGCACCGAGAGCTCAGAAAAAGCTTTTATAAACTCTTGCTTGTAACCCAGTCATAACTCAAGGAACTGCTGATAGATCTATTTTTAGTTCATCCCCTTTTCTATAGTGCTTAAGAGTCCTGCAACAAGTACACAAGATGAATAAATCTAAAATCTGGCAGAGTAATAGAGAAATGTTTCACCTGCTCACATCACCCTAAAAAAGCAGAAAACAGAGCCAATTACTCAGAAATCTCATCACACTTACATGTAACTAGAAAGTTGTGCAACTCACTGGGAAAAACACCAAATGAAGTAGCCCAAAATACTGTATCATAATAAAACAGTATCTTTTACAGTATATATAAACCATAGATTCACTATTCATTGAGCTAATCGATTGCACAATCATTATTTTCTAGCATTTTTAGGTCCTAATATATTTTTTTCAAGCATTATGGTGTTTTCTGGTAGCTTTAATTGGATGCTTGGTGGTTTTTTAAAATTTTTTATATCATCCTATGTAGTCAAGCTGCTTAAAAATGCTTCTGGTATGATTTCTCTCACAGAAGAAATCTTACAAACTCCCCATCACAACTTGAAGTGACTATGCTCCTACCAGCTTCGGTTTGAGACTCAGWTACATTTTATTCTTCGTTTGCTTCAAGGAGATCAAATGACTCTGGCAGAAGTAGCTAGAGTTTACCTGTTCGTGTATTGTATAACATGTCTCTGTGCAAGTCTGAAATACAGATGAAAACTAAATTAAAGCAACAGGAAAACTAAGTATGTGTCATGGAGACAATATACTATAATTTCCCTACTGGTGAYATCTTAAAGTGCATCAATGATCCTTCTGTGACTACACCATAGCTTATGATTACGTTCAGTGAGGGACAAACCATCTCTCTAGGAGAGAAAACTTCCTGGATTTGTACTGGTTATCTGTCTCACAATGATCTCAATTCATATTCCTCAGAAATCTTCAGAAGAAGAACAGGAAGAAAATATTCATGATTATTTCTCCAAGAGAACCTATTTGCTGTTTTACCTAAAATTGARTTTTAGAATGAAACCCACTGACTAATGAGGCAAACGAGGCAAAGTAGGACAAGACTTAYGYATCTTTTTCCTCCCTGTTACATGGGTGTGAGAAAAGTAGGACAGGGAACAAATTACTTCAATGTTATTGAACTTAACGGACTTTAAAGGCTGTGGATCAACTTCATTATTATGGTTGAAACCAGACAMATTATTTACATCACTTACTGATAAGTTTATTATTGTATGTCCTGAGATATATTTTATTACTTTGCAAGATGCATTYATTTTATTGTAACAGTTTGCATGCTTAAGTCCTGTCAAATATGATAAATACCAATTAGTATGACAGAAAGCCTTTGTGACAGAATGACAAAGAATCTCTGCAATTAAATTATTTCCACTAACTAGGGAACTGTTTTYGTTGCCTTATATAATAATAGAATTCTTTAAGTATATCTGATCTATGATGAGAAGTTGTACAAGTACAGGAAAAAAMCAATGTATTTTTTTAAATTTTGTAATCTTTTAAGTAGAACTTTACATGGCAAATGCATGGCCCTGCTCCTGACCATCTCTTCACTATTCCCCCCAATTCTTCTTCCTGCTCCTAGTAAGATTTTTTTGATTATACGAAAGTGACATGTACTTTGTTTTCCCATGATTAGAGAATCTGAGTTCATGGAAAATCCCCCAGAGCCTTTTCTCCTTCAATTATAAGGATCAGTCAGTATGGTTTCTTTGGGGAAAGGATAATTACTTGCATTTTTGCTTCTCAAGACTTTATTAAAATAAATCTATTTATATCACTCTCCAGATAGTTTGAGAGTTGACAACTGTATTGTTAAGGACTGATTATTTTATGAGTCCATCCCTCAACATGGGAATTCTTTAAACATCTTTTCCACCAGAAGGCTGATGAACTGCAACAGAATATTCASGAAACAGATGTGAAAAGGCACAGGGAACTGACTTCACTTTCACTGCCAAAGCCTAGAAACCTGAATGCAACCTGTACATATCACAGGAGAAAGCTAATACCCAGAGCCTGAACTACAGTCAAACCAGTTCTCTAGAGAAGTAAGCTTTCCATGCAGAAAGTGAAAACAATAATCTGGAAAAAACCCTTTACATTTAGTTGAGATATGCATAAAACTCATTGACACAATAGGTTAAATGCTGGAATAAAACCAAGGACAATATTAACTATATATTTATGCACAAGGAAGGTAGTATATGAAACACTTGAGAACAAACATGGATTCTGTTAATCTTTGTTTTAAAATTTCCAAAAATTTAAGTATGACTTCTTAGAAAAGCCTTCCTAAACCCATCAGTTTGAGCATTAGTTAACAAGCAGACAGTGCATACCTATCCCAGAGCACAACAGCTAGTTGATAACCCCAGCATGATCCCTGCCATGGCTCCCCGTCATGACTGCAACAATACTCAAACAGGCAGCATGTTTTATACTAAATAAAACAGCATAGAGTTTGTATCACCATTTCTACATTGGACCCAAATTTCTTCTCWGGGAAAGTGGAAATACCAACTCAGAGGTCTTTTAGGTAAGTAGTAAGCTCTGAGAGCAGGACAATCACCTTCCCAAGTTACAGAACATGCATCATACGGAAGAGGTGAATGCCTGGCTGTTTAGCTGTTGCTACATTTAAGGTTTGGACTTGTACAATCCTGGGTCTACGCATGAGAAGCCAGGATTGTTGTAAGCTGAAGGGATTCACCTGACCAATGAGGCATATGCCTCTTTGCCAACCAGCTGGCCAGAACTTTAAGCAGGGCTTTAGTCTAGATTTAGTGGAAGAGAATGGARCAACACGTAAGAGCCAAGGGCTCCTGCTGCATTAAGAACCAACAGGGTGAACCAACCTGTGAAATGCTGCAAAGCAATTAGGGCTTGTTCCTCTAGAAGAGTGACACGGTCAATAGCCCTGCTGATGCTGCTCTACTCCAATGCATGCAGCATGGATAACAAACAGGAGCTACGAGCCTGTTCACTGTACAGCTAGAAAGCTGTGATCTAATCAGTATCACTGGAACTTGGTGGGCTCAACCACATGACTGGAGCACTGCAATTAGTGGCTATAAACTGTTCAGAAAGAAGAAAGAGGGGGCAATTTCCTCTATACGAAAACGAGTGGATGGACTGGACAGAGCTCTTTTGAAAAGCACTGATGAGTGAAAGCATACAGGTGAACAAATAGAGGTCAAGTCAGCAAAGGAAACCTCATGGCCGTTGTTTACTACAGGTCGCTAATGAAGAACATGCTGGTGAAGCCATCTTACTTCAGCTACARGAAGAAGCACCAGGCTCAGACTCTGATCCTGCAGTGGAGCTTCAATCACCCTGGAGCTTTGCTTCTATTTACTATGTGATACTCTATTATAAAGTCTATTGACTTACTACCTTTTAAATGTTCTTTCCCCCCACATCATCCCTTAGTTCAAAGGTATACTGAAACATTTGAGTTTACATAAACTGTTACTCCTATTTCAAGCTCTGCTCTAGACAGCCTTTCTTAGATCAAAACTTCTCAAAAAGGAATTTAATTACAACCTTTTAGTTTTAAGAACCAAACTTAATTTTTTACTCTTCCCAAATWTTGCAGGTTGCACATAAACATTATCCTCAATATATTTTTATATATTTCAGCCATCATCACCCCACAGCTGCGCTTGCTTCTCACTTTCCTCATCTGCATGTTCTAGAGATAGTCTTAGGAACKGAGACAGTTGAGATTTTGTATACCTCTTCAAGTGTTATGAAATACAACCTATGAAATACAGAATAGATCAAAAGCAACTCTTCTGATTTACAGCAATTCTTTCATATTTCCTCTATTTCTTTCACACCGCTTTCAGAGGATTTTTAGCTCACATCCGCTCTCTTTCTAAACATTCTTTTTTCAACATTCCTTCCCCTATTAGTTTTACAAAAAAAACTTTTTGATTCCATAAAGAATATCTATTTTCCTAATGCATATAAGAAACCCAGAAGAGGAATAAAAACTAGCATTGAAGTTATTGATCCAAAATTTAGACAACAGTAAAGAAAAAAATTAGAGTAAAGAAACTTATAGTTGCTTTCTTTGAAGTCACAAGCAGAATGTGAAACTGGTATCATATCACATATAAACACACCACAAAAAGGTTAAAATAAATATAGCAGTATACAACTGACTCAGAGTTACTCAAATTAGCTTGCTTCATGTAGTAAATGCCTACTTTTCTTCTRAAGTCATACCTTACCTTTGCTTCCATACCGTTCTGGTGGCAGGTCATAAGGTACAGGAAAATATGTYGCTGAATCTTTCCTTTCTGGAAGCTTTTTCCCTCCTACATGAAAGTAACCTTTGTCCAATCCCTATGAAAGAAGGCAAACATACAAAAGAAAAGACTTAAAAGTTTTTGGGGAAAAAGACACAATCTACAATAGATGTTTTCTCAACGAGTTATTTTAATGAACAAAACATTTTACCTCCTTTACTGAGATTAGATACTCCCTGAAGCACCTTCATGTCTTAAAACTTCAGCTTCTCTTATTTCTACTATTTCAACTCTTCTTTTTCTACTACACGCATCGGCTTGGCCCCACATGCGGGTCCATACTGGATATACTCAGGCCCTTCTCAGGCCCTTGCACATATACCAATTTATCTGTTCACTAGGTGAACACCTTTGGTGTTTAGTATTTAACTAAAGTGAGAAGTTTTAAAAACTTCTCTTTGCTGCTTTGTTTCATCCTGACCACATAAATTGGATGCTCAGTATCTTTCATGAATTGAACCAGAAATCACTTTGTATTATAGAAGCAAGTTTTCCAAGCTATGCTTTTCAGACATCTTGGGTAACACAATCCCAAGATGTTGGGCATAAAAAGATTTAATGCAGATTTGAAACTGCTTGCACAAAAGCTTCAAAGACTACACTTATATTAGAATGACAGCATTATTGTCAAACAAGGTTAAGGACTATAAAAAGAAAAAAGCTATAATGCAATACAGTACAAAGGCAGAAAGATTTAAAGTGATTCAAGTAACTGGGGCAGATGGTGCTGCTTAGCCACTTCTCCAGAGAAACACAATCCCAAATGTAGTGATTTACATAAAAGCAAAATCTCTTAGTTATGAGATTTAAAATATCTTACTGTCAATCAAGTAATTTGATTAGAACAAACTAGAAGTTTAAAGGCTTATTTATTTATAAGGTATTACTAGCAACTATTTTTTCTTTCTAAGATCATATAATACTTTGGGTTGGAAGGAACCTTCAAATGTCATCTGGTTCAATCCCTGCGCGCTTTCCACTAGTAACAGGTTGCTCAGAGCCTCATTCCAACCTGACCCCGAAGGTTTCAGAATTGGGGCATTTACCACCTCTCAGGGCAACCTGGGCCAATGTTTCACCACCCTCACAGTAAAGAATTTCCTCCTTAGATCTAGTCTAAATCTACCCTCTTCTAGTTTAGAACAACTGCTCCTTATCCTGTCCCTACAGGTGTTATTAAAAGGTCTGTCKTCACCTTGCATATAAGTCCCTTTTAGGCACTGAAAGGCTGCAACAAAATTTCCTTGGAAACCCCTCTTCTCCAGGCTCAACAACCCCAGCTTTCTCTGTCTTTCCTCGTAAGGAGAGGTGTTCCACCTCTCTGACCATTTCTATGGGTCTTCTCTGAACTCACTCCAACAGGTCCTTTCTGTGGTGAGGACACCAGAGCTGGATGCAGCACTCCAGGTAGGGTCTCACCAGAGMAGAGTGGAGGGGCAGAAACGCCTCCCTTGCCCTGCTCACGCTGCTTTGGATACAGCTCAGCATACAATTGGTTCTCTGGGCTGTGAGTGCACAGTGCCAGCTCATGCCTGAATATTAACTTACACTTTATTCACACTCTACGGTCCATCACTGTATGCTTCCAAGTTTTACTGCATTACTGTTTTTTGGTAGTGCAAGCAAGCATCCTAACTACCTCTACAAAATCTTGTTGTATTCAAACACATGCTGGCTGAATTGAAGAGTCCCATCTATATAAAATACTGCAAGTCTTCAAGAAGTTTTACACCATCAAATATTACCATTTTAGGTTGGAGATAGAAACATGCACATGACCACACAAAGCATGGTGAATGCAGCCTTGTACCTTTTTAATATTCAAGAAGAATAGAAACCTAGAAAACGAGAGCTGCCAAAGACAATGTCAGTGTATTACAGCAGCTCTATCAAGTCAGTTCAAAAATCTCCTTTAGACTACAGATGCTTCTTTTGTCCCATGACCCAAAGTAAGACCAAACTGCTGGTAATAATGTAAGAAACACTATGTGTTATTTCAAGGACTAGGCAAAAGCCACCACCTTTTAAATGAAAGAACAGAGGAAACCAAGAAACAAGATCCATACTAAAGGACTGCATGAATGAAAATCCATTTTGAACTTCCATTTCTTATACCATTTAAGACAGGTATTATAATAAATATTCATTTAAACTAGGTTACAGCATTTTGTGGAGCTCAGCCTTGGGGTAACAAGTAATATGTTCAAAACAAACCAATGTAAATATGCAAGATTATGATTTTTTTATTTTTAAAAGCTCATAAACATCTGAAGTTTTTGAAATTGACTCTAGGAAAGTCATAATTACTTAGACAAGACACAACAATCAAGTTGTATAGCCTTATTTCCAATGAATTTAAATCACTCAGGGATTGGTAGAAATTTCATGTAAAAATGCAAATCACCATACTTCTGTTTGTAGTGGAAAGAATATGAAATATGCCAGGGATTCTTGAGCTCATATACAGGAACTGTGTAAGTGGTGGTGRTGCCAAGAGTTTTTTCCATAACTCACAGTAATCAGGTTGCAGTTGGTGGAGGGGCTGGAAGGTATGTATTGCTAGATACCACTCACAAGAWGACATTTAAATTGTCAGCATGGCTGTGGCACATATGAGGTTTGATTTCCCCTGACATCCTGTGGATTTCTCGTCTTCTGCATGCACATATGGGAGAAATGTCGAATGGCAGAGAAGGTTTCTCTGCTGTATCGTGAGATGGTTCTTATTCTAYAAAAAACTTGCCTGATCAACAGCACCAAAATTGCAAAACTGCTGCCTGGCACCATCTGAGCTGGACATCTGTGAAATCCTTGCTGTCAGAAAGCACTGTGTARAACACAACCTACTTCAGCCTCTATATACAAAGTAAGGACATTTTTAATCTCTTTTTTTCCCCCATTATCCATCCTTTTCTTCAACCTAGTAATACTTTTGTTTCTGCTTAATTTCTTCTATACTCTATGCCCTGTTATAACTTCAGTATCTTTCTTTTCAAGGATTTTGTTTCCTTCTTTTGTTCTCTGCCTTGTTCTCCTTCAGTACTCAGCAATTATACTTTCCTCTCCTCTGAGAGCCTTATTTCTCCTCTGATGCTGTCCTCCAATGCTGCTTGACTCCATCAGTTCATCCCAATATTATTTTACTTATCTGTCAAAATTTAACCTGTAGAGCTCTTCCATTCAGGAAATATTCATCAAAGAAAAGACATGTAGTTTTCCCCAAAGCACCCTGGAGTAAGAGTCTAGTTTATGGAATGCATTCTTTAGCAAGGCTCTCTGAGGAGATTCACATGCTTTTAAAAATAACTCATGCGTCTATCTTCACATAGAAACTGAAATAAGTCACACAGTTTGTCTGTTTTGAGCATTTCCTCAATGTTGACAGCTCTCATTGCTGTTTCCAAAAACCAAATCAGCAGGATCTCGCCTAAAACAATTTTGTCTGACTTRTAAATTTTCCTCAGTTAAATTCTATTCTTTCAGAATTTCTCCCTCTGCAGCTTTGTTTTGCTCTTTGCTGCTTACAGCAAGACATTATGAAATGTTAATAGATACATGTCTCAATTGGGAAAGAATTTTTTGTTGTACTTCTAAAACTTTAGGCTTCTATTATTCTGTTATGGCATCTATTAGTGCCTTAGCATCATACATGGTAAAAGCAGTCATTGGGAAGAAGAATGGGAATAGGAAGTATAATGGCTTTTAAAATTCTGCCTTCCAGTTGATCGGGTTTTTTTTCCCCAAACACAAGGCACAATGCAGGCCATAAAAAAGAAATCACATAAGATAAAGGTAAGAATTGCTAGCCCTACTGACTACTGATATCATTACAGCATTTTGATCCTACAGAAGTAACTTCTAAAAGGAGGCAACTGATTATTCCACTGGATGATTACGGGACTATTGCTTCCAATGACAGTAAACAGAAAAATAGTCTGCTCTTTGGCAAAACTGTTTAAAGACTTACTAGTTTGGGCAGCAAAGTACTAAGGATGCACACAAACATTGCAGTGGCCATGCTTATTGGGCCAGCAGAATACACAGCAAAATCCCTCCTCAACACTGGGCACATTTATTCAAAAAAGAACTTTATTCAGCTATACCAGATGTACTGTTTTTTTTTTGTTGTTTTTTCCCTCCCCCTTTCTCTGGTAAGAAGCATACAGTGACAAATTCAGGTATCGAAACCCAAAGTTTCTTGGTTTGGAAAGTATGTGTCTAGGTGTCTTTAACAGTGGAATTTGAAAACATTGTGGCAGAAAACCCTGTGAACACTTAAAGCAAGGCTTAACATCCTGAAGTCTACATATAAAATCTTGGTTTACTYACATTATATTAACTTTCCCGCTCCTACTCTATCTTGCATGGGATAAAAGACTTCATCTAAAACTAGAGATACCAAAGAAGAAAGTGGTATTACATTACCTTGGAAGTTAATGTTACARTCAAAGAGCTTAACTGACTCAGTTTTGGTTCTGCTCTAAGTTGAGCTGTGACTGTGAGGGTGCCTGGTTCAGTAATTTGAACTCAGCAAAGATTTAAGCAGTTCAGTTCTGAAAATCACAAACGTATAATGCTTCTCATCCAGATTCAGTTCATACACCCAGCCCCAGAGGCAACTACAAAAGAATAGCTTCACCCACTACCAGTGAGTATTCACCATAAATGTAGCACTTCGGAATCTGAAATACTGTTGTCAGTTGTCTGCATTTGATTATCTAGATATAACTGCAGGATTTGACCTGATTAACTACAGGTCAAGCTCAATTTATTTAGAMTCTTATCAAACACATAAGCTGTAAGGAAGAACTTAAAAGGCCTCCCAGTAGACACTTCCAAGGTTTTTCAAACAAACTAATTACTGAAACATGCTTCCCAGAACTCCATGTTTTTTGGTCATTGCATTCTCGCTACATATTTTACTTGTTAAAGATGTACTTTATTTCAGCCTCTGGAAAGGAATCCCCAGGAGTTGAAAGAGCAAGTTGAAAAAAGAGTGTAGATGTAGGAGGTGAGAAATRGAGATGGAAAGGGAAATGTAGTTCAAACACAGGATATAATCTATTGTACAAATATTATTTTTCACTCAATAGAAGCTTGTGATCTAATGCCAGCATCAGCTGATTTTTCCCTAAAAACTAAAACTGTAAATGGTAACAGCTGCTGCTATATTGAGAACAACCATTCAACATATTTCTGAGAGTCTGTATTAGCACACCAGGCCAAGACTAAACCTCAAAGCATAATTTTGAAGCATTTTTAAAAAAAAGACAAAAACTAGCAAGTGATATCAAGTGAGGAACGATCCACTCCCAAATTTGTATTCAGCAGAAARCAGAAGTCACAAACTGCAGAGCTAGAGGAGTTCTTAAGACAGGTGACATTAAGTGTGTGCTATGCAAGTACACCAGTGTAGCACGCCCAAACAGTCCAAGGTGCTGATGAAGGCTCCAACCTCTTCTGGGACATGGGTTCAACTCAYATCTATGCCAGAGATACTTTAATGGTGGGACTTTATGATCATAAAAGTCTTTTTTCCAGCCTAAATGATTCTGTGATTCTGTGATGCTAAGTCTTCTACCAGAATAAGTGTCATGAACTTTGTGATAAAACTGCATCAAATAACCTAAAGAAACAGAACTATCAGAAACTGGTAGTATTAAATCAACACTCAGAGAGAGTCCCTCGAGGCCTAGGAATGCTCAATTATGATTCAAAGCACTTGATCTAGTTCATAATTTGCATAATTTTGGTTGTGAACAAACTTTTATGTTTCTAAAAATTGTAGTCTGTTCTCAGTTCTCTGTTAGCTTCACTTGGTTTTAGCACTCTAAAACCACAATGAACCAGTGTGACAACCAGACTAAGTTGTCGAAGTAAGACTTTTTATGCAGTGTTAACTGCAGAACGTATGCGTAAGAAATACATAAGCTAAGCAGCACAACTTGAATATGCAGTAACTGCGTGTACATAAACTAAAACAGCCTTAGGGTGAGTTATGTTAAGTTAAGGATGCTAAATTAAGTCTCATTTACAGACATTTGAAACCATCTTCTTGAAATACTGACTCCTAAAGCTGCATAAAGAAAAAACTTTGCCAAAAGCACTGGTGTACTAAAACATCACAAATGTAATTAATAAAAGACATGTAATGAAAGACTGTAATGACAGCTTGTACAGATATGCCTGAGGAAGCCTTAAACTAATGTGGACACTGCTAATACAGTAATCAAAACATGATACTTACCAGGGCTCTATATAAACTCCAGTTCCTGCAGTTTGGACTATCTGCCCCAAATTCTACTGCTACCAATGTCATCTACCTAGACATCTGAAGGGCCTTTGACAAAGTTCCATACAACATCCTTCTCTCCAAATAGGAAAGATATGGATTTCAAGAGTAGACTTTTAGGAAGAAAAGGAACTGGCTGGATGGATGCAGCCAGAAAGCTGTAGTCAATGACTTTCTGTCCAGGGGGGGAGAGGTGACAACTGATGTTCCTCAGTGCTCTCTCTTGGGACTGCTGCTCTTCAACACCTTCACCAAGGACACAGCAGGACTGAGAGCTCCCTCAGCAAGTCATCAATGACACCAAGCTGAGTGGGGCAGTTGACACCTCAGGGATGGAATGCCATCTACAGGAAAGTGGACAAGCCCAAGAAAYGGGCCCATAAGAACTCCATGAGCTTCAACAGAATCAAGAACAAGGTGCTGTACCTGGGTTAGGGCAATCCCAGTCATGAGCACAAACCAAGAGAAGTCATTGAGAGCAGCCCTGTGGAGGAGGGCTTGCGGGTGCTGGTGGATGAGAGGCTGGACATGACCTGGCCATGTGCACTCACAGCCCTGAAAGCCAAAAGTGTCCTGAGCTACATCAAAAGCAGTGCGAGCAGCACGGCCAGGGAGGGGATTCTGCCCCTCTGCTCTGATGAGACCTCAACTGCATGTTGCACCCAGCTCTGGAGCCCCCAGCGTGGACCTGCTAGAGGAAGTCCACAGAAGGGCCATAAAGATCATCAGAGGCCTGGAAGACCTCTCATACAAAAAGAAGCTGAGAAAGTTGGGATTCCTCAGCCTGGAAAAGAGAAGGCTCCTCATTTCAGCCTTCCAGTATTTAAAGAGAGTTTATAAAAAAGCAGATGGACAGAATGCAAGATTCAGGACAGAATGCAAGCCAAATGTTTCTCATGGGGTTTGGAGGAGGGGATTTTTTGATGTTTCAATGGGCATTTTTAAGTGAAAAGTATGCAGATTCGTAAGATCTAAAATAGGTATGGTCATTCTTGGCAAAAAGACTAACTCAAATATTCCTAATTTTCTACCCATTTGAAGCGTGTTTCCCACAATTAACAATGCACAGAAAAGCCCGAGTAAGAACAAGAATATTCAAATCTCATTACATTACTGTGTAATCCAGTGATCAGCTATGTTTATATTAAAACYATCATTTACTAGGTACAAATACACCAGTACTATAAATACTTTGCCTGGCAACACCTGTAGATAACAGTAGCCAACTTCCAATAACATTAATTTACATTTGAGGTCAGTTGCTGCTAAAAGTCAAATTTTTGCACAATTGTTTGCCCAATGCTTTATTATTTTGTTATTAAAAGTTGTTTACATGAGTGGTGTTTGCTTCTTTAGAGCTCAGTGATATAAAAAAARCAATGCTTCCTACTAACAGAAGCTGTAGGATTTTTCTTATTTCACCCTCTGTTATACATGTTTCCTCCAAAAGCTTCTTYCCACATAAGGCATGCTGAGGAATAACATCTCTAATATCAAAGACCTCACTACTATGCAAACTCATTATCAATGTCAAGAATGAGATTACAGGAGTTCTTTAGCTGCAGTCAGAAACCATCAATCTAAATATGCAATCCCAAGAGACTACAATTATCCAGTTACRGTAGGCAAACATTTTTACAATGTCATAATATTAGTAAGTATTCATCTGGGACTATATTACTAATCAGCAGAAATGACRGAACATTATGTGATCATCTGTGAGCATTATCTAGGAAATAAATACTCTTCACCAGCAAAATATTCCTAAGGGYTTCTAGCGTACAAATACTTTTTCAGAGAAACTTGCAATTTCTTCCCTGGAAAGAAAAAAATTCACACAGGAAGATGTTTGAATGGTTTGTGATCATAGACTAACTGCTGTTGATAACATTTCAGTACTATCAGGTTCAGCAGAGAGAAGGAGGAATGAGCCACATAACAAAAAACTGGCATTTCCCCCCATCATGTGATAGATCTGAGTATGTACCCAACCTGAACAAAGGGAAGCTGTTTTCTTAAATATAGTGATTATGTCACAGGATTCACTACCCCAGTATTTTGTACAGGGCTAAAAMCCAGCAAGTGTAGTTCAATAAAGAACCTGATTAAAGAGATAAAGAACCTGTGTTAAGAGACAGTCACATGACTGCAAATATATTTCASAAAATATGCAAGAATAGCAATCAGAGCAAAATTAGAAATTGTTTCTCAAGTTACAAAGCATAGATCTTCAACGTGAATATGCACTCATMTCCTAGTTTTAAATAGCACAAAAGATCTGATAGTCCTCTCCAGTAACATTTAAAGTATATTTTAAAATTTTAAAATATTATTGCCTGTCAGTAAGAGGACAAAAGTCACAGCAATACCGAATCCATACCTGCTGTGTAGGAAAAGAAGATTCTATGAATACCTCACATAAACTCCATTTCCTATTAACTTTCTAATCTGGAAATACAGAACCTGCTKATTAGATTATTCAGTTACATTGTATTCATAATATTTCCAGATTTTCGTCATATCCCAGGATTTGTGCTTTAAGGATGAACTTACAAATGCTGAAGGCAAGAAAAGAACTCCAAGTTCATAAGAACGGATCATCAGTTGGCTGCCATTTTTCTCCAGAGCTCCCCAAGCTGCTTTAGATAGATTGGCACTGTGAAGAGAAACAAAGCGTGAGTGTTCAGGGCAGAAAACGTTTAAATGACAGCTGTAGCAATGCCCTTCTTTCAGGAGAACTTGAATTCCATTGGAATAGTCTTCTCACAAAAAGTGACTTGGGTGTTATTCCTTATTGCTATTTTTATAGCACAGTGGGAGCAACAGAGACAATATGTAGAAAGGCATTCATACAACACATGTGGATAATTATACAAGYCTATTTCTGTCATACAGATCTACAAGACAAATTCAGCCTTTTGAATCTCCTCCGCACATTTCAGAAAGGAATTTGGTAATAGCTTCAATTTGATGACTTAAGAAGATTAAGGGCTAGCTCAAATATGACTAAGTACACAGTGGGTTTGCATTCTACATTTTAGTAGAGTGTTAAACAGCATCTTTTGCTCCTGGCATTTTGATCTTTGAACTATTTATGAGAACAAATACTTATGAAAGAGGTATTTTTGTTTCAATTTGCTATTCAGCACCATGATGTAGTTAATCTTTCATCAGCATTTGCTACAAAGATCAATTTGGGAGTCAAAAATATATGCAATTCTGTTGCCAAAACCTACTTCTCAAGCACATTAAAAAACTTGCACATTATGTTTCAACTGATGGTCATACTGGATGCTGTTTGGTAACAGCAAATGGTGGAACAGAGGAAACACGAGAAAATAAAGCACCATGAATTTCTGTATTAGGCACAGTGAGCATCACATTTAACTGACTTAAAACCTTTTAAAAGCACTTTAATCACTRCCACTATTGCAGGCAACAGTATCAGTGAGTCATAAAATTTAATGAGACCAAACATAAAAAGAAGAAAAATATTAAAGTAACTGAGCATTTAAGAGTAAGGACACAAAGACCATAATCTGTAGAATACAGGGTTGCATAAAAAAACAGTTTTCGGCAAAACTGAAACATATCTATATTTTTGATTCACAAGACATTCTCTCTTCAAGTCAAGAAATTTCTTGCTTCCTCTTCTGACTTCTTTAAAAACTAAATAAAAGAAATATAAAGCTTATACTTCAAGGCAGACTGCTGAACAACTCAGTCTGAYGAAAGTTCAGATTCCAAATTCTATGTACCTATATGTTTTATAACAATAGGGCAGCCCAAGGATACCTTCATCTTAACCCATATCTATTTTGTAGAAACCAGTACATTCATTCCATACCATAGTATGTCTTAAAGAAACTTAACCCAAGATTTAAAAGATACTTATCACTTTAGATTGGTGTTGAACTCCAAAACTGACGGTCAAAGCTCAGACAAGATTTTGGTGCAATTACCAACAGTTCCTGACATAATTATTTCAATCTGCAACCTCAAATGGGGCAATGCAATGGAGAAACATTAAATATGGACAAAAATGCATATCACTAATTGAAGCATTATGAAGGTAAAGGCAGTAACTCACCTGGGCCTGCAGTTGACAAAAAAAGTCTATATGTACAAGTTCTTAAATGAGAGCTRTATTGGCTAGTTGTTTACCTTGTTACTAAGAACCATGCAATCTTCTGGAAGTCAGGAGAGAGTCTCATGTAGGTCTTAATGTGAGGTATAGCTTGAGTTCGACCTGTGACTTCTGCTGACCATTTGCTAGAAAAACAAAAGGAATTCTTTTCATACATGGTTTTGATGTCTAAAAATACCACACTACAGCGACATAGTTTCAGTAACACTACTTATACTTGTCACATTCAACACTTAYTTCCCCTAGAGAAAGTCTTAAAATACCATATTTAACTGAACTGTTAATSCTGAATTTCAATTCTACTAGTAGTCAGAAGGGTAGGATTTTTTTTTCCTTACAACTAACCCAGAGAGATATTCTCCTCAGTGTGTCAGGTCCTCCTAACAAGTTTTTCCATTCCTCCAGTCCAGACAGCACTCAGGAAGCTAAGTCTAAACTTCTGGCCAATATTTCTTCTTTGAAGACTACYGATGCCTATGACTTCAGGCAACTGAGTTTTGCACCGAACTAAGCCTCACAAAATTCCCCAAGTTTATTACAATTTATTATCCATGACACAGAGGCAGCAAGCAACTGGTAGACTGCTGCCACTACTCTTCCTCTTCCCTTTTCCGTGCTCCTAAGCCACTGAGAAATTTGAGAGAATAGAGGTCCTATCCATGGGTATATAATAGAACTAGTAGAAAATAACAAGCCATTACTGTACTAATTCAGCATCAGTGTTACACAACTAAACCACAAACAAGCAGTAAATATATATACATAACTGAAGGTATACAGTCATGGCATTTAAAAGCACTTTCTGTTCACAGCTGCTAGTCCTCATTCAAATTCAGGAATAAGGCTTCTTAACACACCATCCTTCACCCACAGACTTTTCTTTCCCCAGACCAGAAGGAAGACTCTGGTTTCAGTTGCCACAATCCTGTTTCCCTAACTTGGCATTCTCCTCTAATACACAARTCAAAATAGAATCAATTAGCTCTGAAATTCCTCTTAAGTGCACTGTGTTCCTCTAAAAGCCTGAGAAGGCTGACTTGGAAGGGCTGGAATTATTTACCTAACTAACAGGACTAGCAGTTAAACATAGTGAATTTGAAATTAAGAGGCTTTGTAGCTCAAAGGTGAAGACCGACTTACTTTAACAATCCTAACTCCCCCAATGAAGGAAAAAAACCCTGAGAACCGGTCTTGTATTCCTAAACGCCAAGAGCTGAAACAYTCTGTGCACGTTAGATGCAAACTAGACTTCTTTATGTTTCAGCACAAGCCACATCAAAGTCTGTCTCTATAGGACAGACAAAGATACATATGATACAGAATCAGCTGATTAAGCTTCTCCTCCCCTCTTCCCCTACAGAACACAACACTTTCCACATACGATGCAGACTGTAAGGCTGAATCATGACTCAACCACCCTTCTAATACCTTTTTTCTCAAAACTGATAGTTTAGGCAAGCATCTTTAAGTTTACAGGACAAAAATAATTAGGTAACTCCAATAAAACTGTAAAAATTTAAACCAGGGAAAATAGTAGAACTGGGAATTTTAAATTTATTTGCTTTAGATTTACCTCACTGTTTTACTCTGGGACCAACTTTTCCCCTCACTAGTAACTGCAGTAATTCTGAGATAGTGTCTCAGTCTACTGAGATAGTATCTCAGTCTACTCAGTTTTGCCTCATCTTGGCCAGATACAAATAGTGTGTCTTAATTTTCTTCATGCTAGCTGGTATGGGGTTATGTTTGGATTTGTGCTGGAAACAGCTGCTAACACAGATGTTTTAGCTGTCTCTTCACAGAGCTTTTCTGCCTCAGCAAATAGGCTGGGGGTGCACAAGAGGCTGGGAGGGTAAACWGGCAGGACAGTTGTCTCCAGCTGACCAAAGGGTTATTCCATACCATACACCATCATGCTCAGCACAAGAAGCTGAGGGAAAAGAAAGGGGTGGACATTTGGAGTGATGGCTTTTATTTTCCCAAGTAACCATTAGGCATGATAGAGCACTCTTCCTAGGGATGACAGAACACTGACTGCCCATGGGGTGTGGTGAATGAACTAATTTTGCTTTGTTGTATGTGCAGCTTTTGCTTTATTATTGAACTGTATTTTAACCCACAAGTCTCCTCACTTTACTCTTAAGATTCTCTTCCCTATCCCACTAGGGGGGTGGAAAGGAAGGTGAGAGAGCCCAAGTAAGTGGCTTTGTGGTGCTGAGCTGCTGGCCAGTATTAAACCACAAAGTCTTGGAAATTTAACGGTGCAGAAATACTTAATTCGTAAGCAGAGCCAGAAATAACTAATTTTCTACAACACCGCCTCTTTTATCATTTAACTCTCTTATTTCAAATACTGAAAGGATTTTCCATCTTAAGATACTGGCAACTAGGCTTGAACAAAGCAACAACTCACACCATTTTAGTTTCAACCTAAGAGAACAGTATGCTCTCTGTGTAGGTGCTCTGTCYCTCATAATTTATGATTTTAGGGAAACAACATGATACTTCTTCAAACTGAGAAGAAAACTCAAAACTTCTTTAAAACTCTCTAGGTCTAAAGGACACAAAAACTCTAATACAACAATTATTATGGACTTGGCAGCCCTGTGTCAAACAAACTTGTCAAACCTTCTTCAAAAACTTGACAAGGTAACTGTACAAATGTAAGGCACACGGTACTAAAAGMCAATCAATTAAAATGAATGTTAAAATACAATATCTACTATTAAAGCTGATCAACTGTTTCAAAAGCAGCAACTAACAAAAATTATTAAGCATTGCAAATCTCTCCTCATTGATAAGTAATACTGAAAGGAAAAATCAGCAATAATACTAGAGAGAAAACTCTGCAAATGACACCATTTACACAGTAGCTAATCTAAGAAAACAATCTTATAATCATTTGCTACAATCAGAAAAGTAAAATCAAGACTAAGTTTAATCACATTATTCTTCTGAAAAATTACAGCTCAGAGCTGCATTGTAGGTTAAAAGCACTCAGCTGGCAGAAGAGAGGAAAACAACCCACAGATTTATTAAAAATTACATGCCTGGGGCAGAGGTCCCGCCYCTTTAGGTGAGAGGCTACAGGACACTCTTTTTCAATTCCATTAATAAAGGAGTTATTCCTTCTCCTTTACTGTAAGCATAAAGAGTTTGGGGTTTTTTTTTCTTTCAGCCCTGGTAGAATCCCTAGTTTCCTGCTGGTTTCATACTACTTTCCAGTATGAACAGTAATTTTTGAAATTCCTCTAATCCCTCCACTGCCCAAAGTCTTGCCATTATAGCAAGTCTTTAAAACAGCTCATCTTGTATTTACATCTATTGAAGCCTACTCTTTTTTGTGTCCCAGGTTCCATGGGTAAGAGACTGCTGTCTGTCACCTGCCCTGGGGTGAGMGTTCACATGCAGGCTCTCCTCAAGGGCTAGTATCCTGCATTACTGGAGGGTAAGGCCCTGCATCTGGGTAGTCACTACAGAACAATTATGCAGGACCACTGCCATCTGCAGCCAGTTTGGCTGATGAACTTGAAACAGCCCTTCTGCTGCCAGAGCAGGACTCTATATGCCCAGACCCAGGTATGTWGGCATCTTTTCATTGAAAAGGAACAAATCAATTAATTATATCATTACTAAATAATGTTCTGTGTACKAAGTAAGTGACTAACTGAAAAAAAWTTATATCCTTCTTCTAGTAAGATTCTCATGAGGTATATGACTACAGAAACTGAACTAAGACTGCACCAACACCSCCAGATTTATGATTTTCTTGTTTTTTGAATCATGACTGAACAATCTTGAAAGCTTCAGGTTGATTGMAGCTTTCTTCCTTTGCTGAAAGTATTCAGAGAGCACACTTTAAAGGGAGGACACAAAGCCTCACATACTTTTTGCCCAAGTGCCATTCTTCAAACATTTACCAGCAAGGCTCACAACAGCAATCACCTCCACTCCAGAATGGAGGATTCCCTCTGCAAGAAGCAATTCTATTTCAGTCCCCTGAATATATACCCAACTTAACACACTCTTAATTTAGTAAAATCATCCTATGAATTTTCACACAATCTTACTTAGTAAATAATCTTACCAGAGCAACTTCCACCAGGAAGAGTTAAAAGTTTCTGATGAAAGGAATGGGAAGTTGTGGTCTTGTAAGAGGTTACAAGTTTTATTAATTTTTTTTTGATCTTTGCAAAACAACTTTTCCCATTGTTCTCAAAACACGCGTGAGTCTTTAAAGATTCAGCCTGAGGGAGACATCTGGCAAGGAATGTGTCAGACTGTTAGAATCTGGCACAACTAATAGCACATGGAAATAGAAGTTTTTAATAGAAAATGTCAGGCATCTTTAACAAAAGATATTGCCATAAGGGACTGAGAATTTTGCAGCAGGACTGCCGCACTTAGAAGTGGTCTAAAGCAACCACGAAAAAAAGCCTTTCTAATTCTGTTGTGGCTCAGTTGAAATCCTATTAATGCTGAGGCAAAAGTGAGGAAAGTGAAATACAAGTTTAAAAAAAAAAGGTAACATTATTCCAGTTCAAAAAAGGAAACCTTAAATARAAGTTTACAGAAACCTAAATTGAGTAGCAACATTATTCCATACAATTTTTATAGGTAAACAGCATGTTTTCTACTAAMTTTTGGAGATTAGACCCAGCAGGTAAGGAACTAAAGGCCTTTAAAAATTTTAAGAATATCATGCTTGTAACCACTTCTACTTAATTTGCTTTTAACACTCAAAACATTACACCACTGTAACTGTAAAACATACAGCCTGAAAAAAACCCACATAGAATTGAGTTCTACTTACTGAAAATAGGAATGCAACCACAGCTGTTTCTGTGCTGTCTGTATACTGTACGGAAGTGAGCCACCAGCTTCAGAAAAAAAATAGAACATGTACATTTATTTTTTGAAAGGCATTCTAAAAGCAGCAAGCATCTCAGGGAAGAAGGTGTCTGTCCTACCTTCATGAATTACTTTCAGAAAATTATTAAATGCTCCAGTAGTATAAAATGGTATATGGAGGTGGTTTTTTTTTTTTTATTCTTATAATTTAGCAAGTTTTTAAACACTACACATTTTCACCAGGAAAAGAAGAAACTGCATACAGGGAGAATTACAGGTAGGTAAGCAAGAACTTCTGTAATGAAATTATATTYGTATTGCTTTGGCTTTTGGCTAATGCACATTGTGATTTCTTGAAACAGATTTAACAAAGAAGARTCATCCAGGCATACTGAATTATATTAGTGTTGTGTAGTAAAAGCATGATGCAAAGCCTGTATTTAACAAGTCCTAGAAAATGCCATAGGACCCGTTACAAAAGCTTTGCTACTCTCAGGAATGCTCTAACTGCAGGAATCCACAGAACCATTCATTTGCACAAACACAAAGTTGTGTAATTCACCAAGTTATTTCACAATATGAAAGAAATTACAGTAAGAAGTTACTAGGTTGTAGATACCCAGATGTATGTAGAGACCCTAAATTAAGTCTGGGAACCAGATACACCTATAAATTCTCCAGCTGCAATTTCTATGTATGTCCAAACACCAWTCAGAAGAAAGACAAAGACTGCTGAAAACATTCATGCTAGCTCCATGTTCAAAATCCACCACCTGTTAGAAGAATTCAACTGCTACTGTCTTGCACTGGCGTATAGGTACCTAGTGTGGAACAGGAACACTTTCAATGATTTGGCAAMGCCAAAGAATCACTGAATTGTTGAAGTTGAAAGCACCCTCTGGAGATCATCTAGGATAGCTCCTTGCTCAAAGCCGGGCTGAACACAACACACTGTTCACTGGTGTTCTGACAGGTTTATAGAGTATGTTCAAAAACAGAGACTCTACAGCCTTTATGAGCAACCTATTGCATTTAAACATCAGCAAATAATTTTGCTGTAAGGATAAATTGAGATACAGGAGATTCCCATGTACATCCACAGCCTTTCGTTCTTTCCTTGGTCACCATGCAAAGCATCTGCCTCTACCTTGCACCTTCCTATAATTTTTATTTATACACATTGATAARATCTCCCAGGAATGCATACTTCTCCAAGTTCCAAGAATTATCCAGCTCTCTCAGTTTCTCTTTGCACGAGAGATGCTCCAATCCCTTATTGATCTTCGTGGCTTTGTGCAGTACTTGGTTCAGTATGTTCAYATCTGTATCGTATTGGAAGTCAACAACTGGACACGGCACTGCAGATGTGGTCTTAATGGTGCTAAACAGAGAGAGTAGGTCACTTCCTAACACAGGCCAGGATTCTGGTGCCCTTCTTGTTACAASGCTGTATTGCTGCTTCATCTTCAGCGTAGTGACCATCAGCACTTCCTGGTCTTTTTCTGCAAAGTTGTTTACCCCGGTCAACCCTCAACGTGCACCTGTGCCTGCAACCTCTCCACCCCAGTTTGCATTATGTGGAAACTCCCTGTGGCTGTACTCTGCCCCACCAGCCAGGTCACTGATGAAGACATTAACACATGACCCTAGTACCAGTGCTTGGCACATGCCACCACTAACAGCTGACCTCCTGCTGGCCTTTGTGCCAACACTCACAGCCTTTGAGGCCTGGCAACTCAGCCAGTTTCCAATCTGCCCCACTTTCCACTCATCCAGCCTGTACTTAATCACATCATTGTAATGAYGCTAGAGAAGACAGTGTTGGAAGACAAAGTTAAGATAAACAACATCTAGGTGCACTCCTCACTCATCTAAGCCACTTATCTCATCTAGAAGAACATCAGGTTAATAAAGCATAATTTCTCCTTTAAAAAACTATGCTGACCACTACGAGTTCCCTTCTTTGTCCATCATATGTTTAGAAATTATTTCCAGGATTCCTTGTTCCATCACCTTCCCAGGGAGCAARGTGAGGCTGGCAGGCCTACAGGGCCCCAGATCCTCCTTCTTACCYTTCCTAAAGACAGGAAAGCATTATTTTCTTTCAGTCCTCATGAATCTCTTTCACATGCCTTGACCTTTTGAAAAATTGTGTTTGAGYCACAGAAGCTTCACTGTATCAGAATACTACAGTACCAGTTCCTATTTCMGGTTGGCTGGGGCTATGCTTTTACAAATACAATGAATTCATGAAAATAATATGGATATACTGAGCAAAACAGTTGTATATTACAATAYTAAAAAAATCTAGCAATAACACCTTAGCCTCCATTGCATCTGATGCGCAGAATGACATTGCAATCAAAACAGGAGGRGAACTTGACAGATTCAAACATTAATTTTCTGCCAAAATGAAATTATGACTCGACTAAGAGCAGTGGGCAAGAGCTGTTGTTCTCCCATACAGTGACATATGAACATGGCTAGGACAGACAAATATTACATGCCACTGCCCACAGAGCCTTTTCTATTCAATACCAATGGGAGAGATGGAGTCAGAGCTCCAGTACAAGTTGTAAGATTCTACTGCCACCTATTCTATCATGTTCTCAGCAGATGAGAAACTCATGTTCATTTAACAGCAACCACTAAAGTGATTTTTCAGGACATTTTGACCACAAAAAGGAAATAAATGGGGATTCATATGCTTACCAGGATAGCCTTCTAGACTTTGCCTCACATTGTTCACAGTAGGATAAACCTTCATGGAGGCAGAACAAAAAGTAACTTCAATAATAGAGCTTTAAATAAATAAGCTGTCAATTTTCACACAAACAACTTAGAGAAAACTTGAAAAAAATATAAATATTAAAAGCTTTCTTTTTCAAAAGTAAAAAATCATACTGCAGCTTACTAMTACATTTGTGCCAGTAACAAAGTCTAGTATTTTTACCACTCTTACACAGCTAACCAAAATTAGATAGCAAGTCTCAAGTAATACTGCTTCAGCCACTTCCACAGTAGTCAAAGCTAGCTCTTAGTATTTTATGAGATTCTAGTCTCACACCTCAAATATGAGTATGTAGGAGCAATTACCATGTGGTAAAGGCATAGTTTGACCGTCATTTTTCCTGGACTTAACAAGCTCTTGTCACAAACTTTTCTGCTCCTCCCCTTAATTGTGCTAACAACCAAAGGCATTAATGACTAAGGAGTCAGTTACATCTCAGCAGAAAAAATAGCTGCATCTACAAAATACAATGGAAGACAAGCTATAGAATGAAAAGATAATTTTCATGAGATATATATTCTAGTGTCATGGAGATGGAAATTACAGTACGTTTTAACAGCAAAGCATACACAACTAAACATCACTAAAYGGACACATATGATTTTGTGATCAAAAGTCCATTACTGTCTCCCAAAAGTTAAAAGCAAACCAATGATTAAGATCTCCAAAACAAATTATTAAGTGTTAAATAATAGTCTACAGCATCTAAAAGACATACCAAATGAATTGGGACATCACATTTAAGAAAAGGTGTCACACTGCTGGCTGCAGCCACCAGGCTCTCCTGGAACTCAGAGCACAGCCATTTGGACCCATCAGCTCCCATTGAACCAATGCTTGAGAACTGTCCAACAAGAGGCCAGGATTCCTGTGCTGGTATTGGCAGAGCATGTTCCTTCAAAAGCTAGTGAGGGGAATTAAAACACTGTTAGACTTCAACAGGCAAAGAATACCTTAATCAGTTTGATGTATCAGAAGAGATAATAAATCCTCTATAATTCACTTCTGATAATGAAAGYGATTAACATTCATACTACATATTTAACATTGYATTTWAAAAAAAAAWWMASKCWTTTAAAATAAACTCATTTCTMGAGAAGATTAAACATCACAGGTTTTAATCAAAAGCACCAAAGTCAACCATTAAATAATGGGTGAAAAGAATGTTAGCAGCTCTGTCTAAAAACATGAAACATTAGCTTCAGAAGCCACAATAACTTAAACAACTAAATATTTTTCATATTTGGTAGCTGTTGGCCATAAAATTCCTCCTATATCCTAAAGCCATGAGACCCAGCTTCAACAAGAGAAGCCTACAATTAGAYGGGAAAAAAGATCAATTGAAAGCTGAAATTTTCCTTTTAGAGTTTTCCAGCTGTGAATGGAATTTAAAGTCACATCAAAAACAGATGTGTAAAGACACATATGACAACATATGTAGTTGCCAACTTTACCTCACTTAGAGCAAACATACAATCTAATGGCTTCAGTCATCAGTGTACTGTTATCAGGTCTATCTGCATTGTAACTAAAAACCTTTTTACATCACAGAAACATTAGCCACAAGACCACTCTCTTTCTCCCTTGCAGGCCTTCTCTGGTTTATTTTTCCTTCGTTCTGTGTCTAATGAGGCAAAAAAACATCAGACAACATGTACCAGAAAGGACAAGTCCTTAATGAGCAAAAGGATGTCTMTAACAGTAACCTAATATTGAAAAGCAATGTGATACATAAATATTCTGTATATCACAGAAGTCTGCCACAGACAGCACTAGAACTCCATGTAGAATTCATGAGAGTATTTGAAATAATGCCCCTTTAGCAGGAGGTGCAGGTTAAAAATTCTCCAATTATGAGAAGCATTTAATAGATGACATGAAATACCTCAAATTCTGGGGGCAAAAAAAAACCTCAACAAAACACCAACCAACCAAACAAGAAGGGTCCCTAAAAACTTGATATATAAAATCTTGAAGATTTACTCTTATGGCTTACCTAAGAGTAAATCTTTACTCTTATGGCTTACCTAAATCAACAAGACCTCTAAAAGCAATAGAGTTCAACTGTTAATATAACACACACATACACCCCTAAACCATGTCCCTAAGTCCCAAATCTACAAATCTATTAAATATCTTCAAGGATRGTGATTCCAACACTTCCCTGGGTAGCCTATTCAATGCTTGACAGACTTTAAAGGAATTTCTCTTAATATCCTCATACCTTCCTGGGCACAACTTGAGGCCAYTTCCTCTTGTCCTATCAYTTGCTRCTT
This sequence comes from Malurus melanocephalus, assembly GCF_030028575.1. NCBI lineage: Eukaryota > Metazoa > Chordata > Aves > Passeriformes > Maluridae > Malurus > Malurus melanocephalus. Next base: position 133,562 of record NW_026623361.1, on the reverse strand, counting down.
ASGAGAAGAGACCAACCCTCATTCAGCTACAGCCTCCTTTCAAGCAGCTGTAGAGAGCAACWARGTTGTCCCTGAGCYTTTTCTTCTCCAGGCTAAACACCTCCAACTTCCTGAGCTGCTCCTCATCAGAACCATGCTCCAGACTCTTCACCAGCACTGCTGTCCTTCTCTGACTTGCTCCAGCACCTCAGTGTCTTGTCGTAAGGGGCCCAAAGCTGGGCACAACACTCGAGGTGTGGTCTCACCAGTGTCAAGTACAGGGGAACTGAGATGTCACAGAAGGGGATCAGGTTAGCCAAGCAGGACCTGCCTTTCTCATGCTGTCTGGGCCTAATAACCTGGTTACCCTGTACATTTGAGATTATCTGCTTCACAACCTTCCCTGGCACCAAGGTCAGACTTACAGGCATGTAGCTCCCTGCATCTTTCTTCCAAYCCTTCTCATAAATGGGTATCAGATTTGCCAACCTCCAATGACCCGGGACCTCCCCATTTAGTCAGAACTGCTGATAAATGATTGAAAGTGGCTTGATGAGCTCTTCTGCCAGCTCCCTCAGTGGATCCCATTTGGTCCCATGAATCTGTGCATACTTCAGTGTTGCAGGAGGTGCTAGCCAGCTCCCCTCGGGTTATGGGGGGGGCAGTTTCACTCTGTTCCCAGTCCCTGTATTCCAGCTTGGGGAGCTGGATACATGGAGAACAGGTCTTGCTATTAAAGAAAGAGGCAAAAAAAGGCATCAAGCACCTCAGCCTTTGCCCCATCCTTTGTCACTATATCTCCCCATGCATCCAATAAATGATGGAGATTCTCATTAGTCTCCTTTTGTTGCTAATGTACTTACAAAACCATTTTATTGTCTTTTTCATCAGTAGACAGATTAAGTTCTAAACTGCAAKCTTATATATGTTACTGCCAACTTTAACTGTATTAAAAGACTGATGATGAAAGCTAGAAAAATTGGAAGGAATTAGTAAATGCTCTCCAAAATTTTATGTATATTTTAAAATATATTAACAAAAAGGATTATAGTTTTCATACCTTTCTGAGCCTAAGATGACCCCACTTTTCTTTATCATTGCCTTGATATCGTCCAGGGGTAGAACCAAGCAGATACACGCTAAAAAAAAAGAAAACAATAAGGAATTTTTGCAGATCTGGAGTTGGTTTGTAAGGCAGGAAGGTATTCAGTAAAACTTACCAGCAAGATTAAGCATGCAAGTGCAAGGCATATGTAATCTTTCTCATGGGATTTAKCATACAAAGAAAAGTGGATTTTCAGCTGTATAATTTATTATCAGCCTCCTATATAGCTGTCATGCACCACTAGGCTGTTTTACAGCAGAGACAAGAACTACATCTATTTCAGAGTACAAAAATGCAGAAGATAGATGATGTTAGCAATACACACAAATAGCTCATTTGGCACACAACTGGGTATATAATTTTGAGTAAAGCTAATCTACTGCTACAAAACAGCAGATTCAGGTATGAGTTTTCATTTGAACCTAATAATTCAGACTCAAAGTACAGCTTTTTCAACAGTCTTCCTAATAATGAGTTTAGTAACCTATTTGACTTTGCCCTGAAAACAGGTAAAGAAACCTGCCCACAAAAGCCACAAAAAAACCAGATGCTTTAAAAAGCTGTTCCTTACAGCATGCATCTCATGCCTAACTTTATCCATGACWGAATGTCCCCTACAGTATATGAAATGGCAAGGAACCCATCTTACCCTAACATGTGACTCCTTCCTAGCCCATACATAAATCAGCTCCTATCAGCTAGGGCTCAACTCATWGGTTTAAGCTCATGCTGATATCAATTCAATCAGAGCAGGCTGTTAGCCCACCTGATAATGAACTACACTTTTTTTTTTAACCATCTCCAATCTTTTAGACATGTACAGACAAAAGCACTTTTTTACATATAAACTAGACATCTCTGTTTCCACTGCAGTATATGACCACTTTCAGCTTCTCTTTTCAACTATTTTTTGTCAGATTATGAAACATCAATTAAGTTGCCAGGGAGATTTACAGTYGCTGCAGTAAATACCCTATTTAAGTGGAACTACTTATTAGAAGTAAATTAACCATCCTAAATTATTTTAAGTACTATCAACAATGTGATATTAGAGAAGACTATTCCAAGACCAGTTAGACACAACACTGCACACCAGAACCAATCCATGCCTGTTATAGGCAAATTCTATAGATATGTGGATTAAACTTTGCCTTACAAACACAGAAGCTTATTCTGAATAAAATTCCCATTACAGTAACATTTGCTTGTATGTCCACTCTTACATGAAAAACCCAGTACACAGTTTTTCCACCGGTAATTTTATTGGAGTAACTAATTGAGCCAGACTGGCTCAGATGAAATCAAGTCCATATTACTTTAGAGCTACCTTCTGTAAAGTTACCCCTAGTGCACCTTTCTTCATTCTTTTAAAATTAATGCATATAAAATTAGAAGTTGGTCAATTTGACATAATCTACACAAGATTAATTTTTAAAAACTTCATAAAGTTAATGTTTGAACACTTAAGTCTGAAACGAGATTAGCTTACAAAACAAACACAAGGTCTAACAGATCCTAACACAGTTATTTAAATTTAAAAAAAAAAACAGAACCAAACAAAACAACTCCACATGCGCAAGTTCCAAAACCCAAAATATTATTTATACCTCGTCTCTGATAAATCATGTTCTTGAATCAGATCTATCCATTCCTTGAGTGCAGGAGAACTGTAAGCTGACAAGTAACTTATTAGGTCAGATTTAAAATTTGTTGCAGATTCACCAGCAGAACCAGATGCTCCCTCAGGTAGCCTTGGATATAAAGGGCTTAGCCATATTCTTAAAAGAAAAARAGGAAAAAATCAGCCATATAAACAAGAACACCACACATTAATAACATATGGATTTAGTACGTAAGTAAAGCACATCTAAAGGTGCTAAACAAATACTTGATAGATTCACTGCAACACTAACTACAGATGAGTTGTCTTTACATCTATACAATCGGTTCATACTTGAAATCGTAACACTAATACTTTCAAATTAAAACAACAYTCCTATCCACACATACATTTACAGCTTCCACCACTGTTAAACTGGCCAAACTCAGATTTACTAACCATGAGTCCTTTCATCAATATCTTCTATAGGAATAGAACACTGCAAGGCATTCTGCTAAACTGATAGGCAGATTTGTGTACTGATTTGTGTAACTGCATAGAAAACTACCAATTAAAGCATCTGAAATGTTYGCATAATTTGAAGTATAGCCCACAATGGTAAGTTGACCCTCAAAAATCTCCATCAGAGTAAAACAGGATGGGCACTATGCAGGGAAACATTTAGTATTTCTTTCCAATCAGACATTATTGTAGCCATGGGAACCAAAGAATCTGCATTATTAACTTTACAATGTGTTGATACTATCCTTAGAAATTCACCATCAAAGGATATTGTGATACTGCATAACACTGCAATATGCAAAAGCTAARAAAAGAAAAATATTCCCCATGCTTAACAAATAGGGGAACTTGTTAAGTATCCCAAGTAGGTATTTTCATGCCTTCTTAGCTTTCTGAAAAGCTAACTGCCACAAGATACTAAAGCCACCCATAAAATCTAAAGGCAAAAAAATTAGTACCTATTTTTGCCACTCAAAGAGCTTGCCCCAGGCAAACAGTCTCAAAACTCTGCTATATTTAATGGCAGGAAAATGGATGTCAAAGTGACAGTACTTTCTGAAAAGCAACTTTCCATTAGTTTGAAAATACTTTGTATCCTGATTTACTGCAGTCATCTAACTAAAAAAAATGCTCCCATAAAAATAGCCAAAAACCCCAAGAGGTTGAGCACCTTTAAATTAACATGCCACTTAATCCTACTTTTTACGCTCTCAACGAAACTATGTCCCAAACTGGTCATTAAATTAAAAAACTTCTACCAAGAAAACAGGAAGAAAATTTCTTCCCAGGAAAAGATACTGGGCAAATACTAGGTCATCTACTATATTACAGGAAAAATAGAGCCCCAAATGTATCAGACTACATTGTAGATAAAGTCATAGCAAAACCAGAATGTTCACACATCCACATTATTCTTGCAGTATTAACATAATTTTTAAATAGCTGTTTCAGATCTTTCTAAACAGTACTTTATAGCTTAGAATTTTTTTTCATAAAGAGACAACACAGCATAATTAAATTTTGTATCAGTCAGGCTGATTTTAAGCTATCAGCCAGCTGGCAACATGGTTTTGGTTACAGGAGAAAGCAAGTAGAGTTCAGACTTAGCTAGCACTTTAAATTTTTTTTTTGATTTTATGAGTGTAAGGTTTGAAACATTAGATCACCTGATCTAATATCCCATCTTCAGCAGCAGCAAATACCTATGGAAAGTATTAAACATACACCTGCTAGAGATTGTTGCTTACCCCTGAGTTTTCTGGTGCCAATCTTCAGCAATAAGATTGGATGTATGTATCACAACTCGAAGACCTTCTTCATATAACAACAACATCATTTTCCTTTAAAAAGAAGATATAAAGCTCTTCATCTATTTCAAGTAYGCTGAGAGTAGGAAATAAATTAGCAATTCATTAAAAAGCTCCAAGGTAATTATTTTCAAAAACTTGTTTTGCACCATACAAGCATTTAGACTTCAATACATGTACATGCCAAGCTCATATGGCAGCCTTTAGACTACCCCCATATATTTTATTTCAGAGYACAGCTTAACATCTAAAGCAACCAACTACCCACTGCAAAATGAATACTTGCAGAACACTTCCTGTRTTTGCACAGTTCTTCAGATAAACTGATCTCCTCGCAAATAGTTAGAAAAAGAATTAAGGAACACTGAAAGGCCTTTACTTATACCTAATTTTTTTAAAACCTAGATACTTCTTTTTAAACTAATGACTTTTACTTTAAAAAAGGTATGCATGTAGCTAACCAATCACTGTAATGGCAAAAAAGCTATTTATTTATCATAACTCTTTACTCAAGGTACAGCACAAAGTAATTTTAAAACTAGYAATTGAGATAAAAATACATGTCTGTATTTTTTGTAACAAAACTGCTCAAATTTTCATACACAAGTTTTCAATAGTTCTGTAAAGACACACAYATCTATGTGATCCCAAAGGATGAGATGGCTTCCACAGAAACTCATGCTCAAGAATGAAAGCATAAGGAAAAGCATTCTTAATTTCAGTGCTGTCCCATGGCAAGATAATGCTGCACAAGCCATATCTAGCTTGAATTTAGACAAATACTTGTTCAGTAAATTCTGCTYTTAATGTCACCTGCACATACTATCCTTTGCTTGCTGCACAATCTCCACAATATGCAAGATGTCATACCAATAAATAGTCCCCCCCCATCTGTGTTATGCCTTGATCTAAGCACAGCTGGAGTTGACAGTAAAGTATTTTACAGCAAAATATAAGTGCATGATTGAGGTACATAAAAGTGGTGACTGACCACAACACCACCATCTCAAAAAATCAGTCACTGACATAATTTTTTACATCATATGACAGGAATTACATAAATTTAACTCTATATTTGATCAGGTGAAATCTATTAAATATCTCTTCAATCAAAATTGTTTCATTACCCACCAGTATCCAATTTACTACTCTGCTAACAACTTCTTGTGTTCTGCCTGCAGTAGGAACATACATCCAGAAATCCACTACCCAGAATAACCCTTTAAAATACAGGGTTAAAAGCTTTAAGCATTTAGCACCACTATATATAGCACATATACACAGCAATTCAAACTAATTGAAGAAAAAAAAAACAACTCAAAACTAAAGTTAAGCACACAAAGAATGACAGCTGCTGCTTACACTTGCTGAAGTGTCAATAAGCTGAAGTATTTTAAAATGTTTAAAAATTAAATTATTTGAAAAACAACCTAATTTTATTCTGTATCCCTCACCAAACTTACAGGAAACAAGACTCCTTTATAAAATGCTGACTTCTTTCTTTTATCTCTACTTTCTTCTCCAAACATGCAATGAGTTTATCAGTGTACCTTCTGCCAGAAAAACTGGCACTTCAGATCAATGTTTTAATGTAACGTCATATTATACAACAAAAGTTATGCTAAAGGTCAACTGATTGAAAATACTGCAGTATTTTTYACTGAAACCCAAACTGAACCCAAAAGATCTTTGCTAAAACATACGATTAAATCTGTTCTTATCTGTAGACTTGTATCTACAAAATTTACTTTGTGAYACTTTTTATAATACCCAATTGAAGTTTTTTCTTTCAGAAGAACCCCAAATTTGGTAATTATTTTCAAAACCCCCACATTAACTAAAAAACACGATTAGTAAATCTGTGTTGTGTCTGCCCTGCCTATCAAGTCTGCATTATGTTTTTGGTATTAAGGCATGAGTTAACAGCCAGGAACTGCAGTTCACCTATACTAGACCAGTTCAGCCTCAACTGTTTAACCTGCACATCTTACATCTATTCAACAGCTAATTTGCTTCCTTAAACTAGAACAATTCCGTTATCTCTAAACGTAAGATGTTTAYGGAAGCTTTAAGACTCAACAATTTCTATGAAACCCAATTTTGTGGCACACCTTTCTGCTTCATACTGTTACTTACGTATGGTGAGTTCCAAATGCAATATCCAGTTTAGCCTACAAAATTAAAAAGTTGATCATTAAAAATTCCTGGTTTGCATTGCTTCTTAATTTTGCTTCATTTCACTGCTCTCTAGTGGACAAATCAGAAAATACATTATTTTCCCTCTCAGTACTTCTAATACACTTTCCACTTTCTGTAAGTTAAACTTTAAATGGTAATGCAACTCTTGCTGGAACTGTTCCAGCAAAATTTGTGCCTCTCCYACTAGCAGCATTTTGAGAAATACTCAGCAGAAAATGACTCAGGGCTCCTGCTGGACATCAAGCTGAACAAAAGCCAGGAATGTGCCTTTGCACCAAAGATGACTAACAGGGTCCTGGCCTGCAGAAGTGTTGCCAGCAGGTCTTGGGAGGCAATCCTTCCTCACTGTTGAACACCAGTGAGGCCACATCTGCAGTACTGGGTCTAGTTCCGGGCTCCCAGTACAGGAGAAACTCAGACAGATATCCTGCAGAGAGCCCAACTGGAGAATTTCCTATGAGGAAACACYGAGAGAGCTGGGACTATTTCACGTGGAGAACAGGCTCAGAGGGAACCTAAAGTACAAATACAAGGAAAAGGGAGCCAGGCTCTTTTTAGTGGTGCCAGGAGCARAWGCAATGGGCACAAACTGAAACAAAGGAACAACAAGGAACGACTTTAACTGTGAGGGTGACTGAGCACTGCCATGGGTTGCCCAGAAAGGTTATGGAGTCTCTATCCTTGTAGATATTTAAAACTCATCTAGCCACTGTCCTAGACAACTGGCTCTAAGGAACCCTGCTTGAGCAGGACAGTTGGCCTCCAAAGGTCCCTTTCCATTCCATGATTCTAATGCATAAACTAACTGTTACAAGCAGCTTAATGGCTGCCATTGCAAAAAGCCAAACAGAAATGCTTCTTTTTTTTAAATCAGTGTTTTACTCTTAAAGGCCATTCACAGCACCATTTCTAGGGAGAGAATTAAATGTGAGCTATGGGTATTAATAAAATAGTTTTAGCCAGTGACAGCTCCAACATTGTGTCTAGTTAACATGGGTGGGAAAACATTAAAATATTTACACTTSTTTTTGCAGTATTAACATAATGAAATGCACATGGACTACCAGAGGAATCTGAAGCAATATATGCAAATAAGAGAATTATCACAAACACTTTTTCCCCCTGGTCCTTACTATTAACTACATTGACAAGTTTATTTTCTGGGATATATTGCATTCAAATTCTTGTTGCGTATGAAAAGGAAACATTACGTACAAACCCATAAAATAATAGTTAGCCTATTTGAAATCTTAATCTAAAATTGTTGCTACTCCACAACTTAGTGCAAACACCTGATTAGAGAACTGGTTGTGAGAACTCATTGTGTCTGGCACCARCTCAACAGGGAGCTCAGGATCACCAGACTGCTCTAAAGAGAACAAAATTTCAAGATTATTCTCCTCCTAATAAGGGGCATGATGTCCCCACAATCATTAATATAGTTCACCTGGCAAAATCTTGAAACACTGACAAGTTGTCACAGCCACMTCCATCCCCCAGGATGAAGTCAATGATTTCACAACTTAGGGACAGCAAAACAATGAACAAAAAGAACATCAGAGATAAAATGGCACATGCCAGGAAGTGTGCTCACAGCAATTTAAACATTATGGAGATGATTTGTATCAGCATTTTCTTGTGTAAAATATGCATGGAAAAGAATAATTCTTTCATGAGATTTAAGATCATCGTGACATTAGAATGAAGTTCCGGACTTTACACACAACAAAACCCTTTCTTTTCAGCCACTGTAGGAAGTTGAGTGTAACATTTTCGTGGAAAAGATGAGCAACTTTTCCTGTGACATTTTTGTGGGCAGCCATTCTGTACAAACTTTCATGGGTGAAGCCTCCCATAATGACAAACGACAGGGATCATCGTTACCATGTTCCTGTGACCCTGGTACAGATTCYTTAAAGCATAACAAAAAACTTCCCACACAAGGTGTGTCTTTTCATCACTAATAAGACTTTGAGTGTAAAAGATGGMTTAACTTGAACCAAAGGATGATACAAATGTTAATTACCTGACAGAAGCTAATATTCTCATAAGGCCGTGCTTCTGCAATCAGTTGAGCTTTGGATTCTCTCTTCTCACCGTGAACTATCAGCAATGGTTTCTTCCTTAAATAAAAGGAGATTACCATTAAAACATCAAGTGAATTAGCAATCACCTTAAACCATTCCCYCAAATAGCTATGACATTTGGCCACTAAATCTGATAGCCCAGCAGAAAGATGGCACTGAAATCCTTATTAACTAACACAAAATAGCTGTAACTACAATAGAGCCTCTAAAGAAAAGACATTAGAAAATTTAAAAACAAAACAAAACAAACCAGGAAAACAAGAAGTGTGGAGTAAAGCAGACATTAAAATAGAAACTCTTAAGGCAAAATCATGAAAGAAATTCTTGTCCTTGTAGCTGGAAAAAGACAAATGAAAGCTCTCAAAAGRACTAATACACACAATGTGATCTAAGACAATTTAGCAATTATTACCTTACAGAGATGGGAAGACTGACAGGGAAAAGGAGAGGGCTAGGTCTACTCTGGCAGTAATTTGGTATTCATTTCCCAGAACAAAACTTCCAGTCCTGCCAACCAGATCTAATTCACAGGGAGTTGTGTTGCCTTTGTAGGGTCCAAGTAACAGGCATCACCAAGAAATTTCCCAGCCTGCTAYAGCCCACTGATTACAGGCTTTCCAAGTGAGTACCAATAAAGTCGCAACAAGACTGCAGAAAAACAAGAGGGACCTCAGGGCCTCAGGACAACTGGAGTACAAGTTGGGCTCTTTTCTCTCCTGCCACTTATGGGGAATGATGGACAAAGATGGGGATAACTGCAGCAACTACAAGCAGCTAAAGACATAACCACAGGACAKAACTATGGGGTGTTCCTTTGCACCCCCACTGGGATACTRGCACACTCAAACCCTTCTATAAAGMACCTRTATACCACAGTACAGGGAACAAACAGGAGCAACTGGGGATCTGTGTCCAGTCACAGGGCTTTGATCTCATTGTGATTACATGGTGGGAGACATGGTGGGATAGCTCACACCCATGAGCTATAATGAGTTAGGAGAAAAGAGCMGACTAGGAAGGGTGACACTGTTGTGGGTGTTCGCTGCAGGCAATCAGAAGGACTAAGTGGATGAGGCCTTCTACTCTACTACTTCTACTAAGTGGATGAGGATGGTAGCAATACCATCATCCTCAGAGTCAMAGACACAGGCTCTCATGGGGGACTAACAACCGAGCTGTTCAAAGGATGAACAGTACAGGAAGTTCTTCAGAAGCATTGATGACAGCTTTCTGACACAWGTAGTGGAGGATCCCACAAGGAATAGTGTGCTGCTTAACCCAATGTGGTTCCTTCCAACTTTACCCACTTGTGATTCTATGAAATCTAGCTGCACTGCACTTCCAGTGAAATGAGAATAAAAACAACAAACCAAGCCCACTATGTGCTCCCTTCCTCTGCAGGAGTTTGCAATTATCAGAAAGGAACTTCAAGCAAACAAGAAATGYTCTCATTACATGCACCAACTTCCTGTATCAGATCCATCACATCATCCTGACTCTTTTCATAGTTTTCTCGTGACCTTCCTGCAGTCTCACCTTTCTCTTGCACTATCTGGCTCTTGACTCAGTACATTGTATTGCAAAAAGGTTCTTGTTCTATCTCTACAGGTCATCTACCGCTTAAATTGCTTACTGCTTAGAATCAGAAACCAGCTATCCTGAACTCTGACCATTTCACAGTCTTGAAAACAGCCAAGAAATCAACAGAACTACAACTGTGGAATAAGAGTAGAAAGAAAACTAGGAATCTACGCATATCCAATTGGTAAMAATAACCTGCAACTGCAAACAATTGTTTTTAAATAGGAACTTGTATGAACAGAATGATCCAGAAATTGCATCATTTCACCTCTGTAAAATAAACATACCTGAATTCCAGSGGGTACTGTCTTACAAGCCATCCCACATCTATACAGTAGTTAAACTGGTTTATAAGACAAAGAAAACAGATTCATTAAAAAGAAAAAACAGTTTGCTAGATCAATGAACTACAGCAAAAAAGCTTCCTATGTAAAGTTGTCACACATTACTGCTTACATTATATGCAGCATATTCTAAAAACAGGTGTACTTTTCACTTTCACATCCTTTCTTTCATTTCTCTTAACAATGCAAAAATKAAATTTTCTCAAAACTGTGCATTAGTGCTCACAAAAATTACCATCCAGGAAAAAAAAATTAAAAACATGCACATAATACTAAAGCTTAGGTTCAAGCATCATCTTGTGTTTATACTATGAATGACAGCAAAAGCTTCTAGGCACTAACAAAGATATAATTCCTAGACTGCAAGGCATTTTTTTTCTTTCAAAAAACCTCCTTGATATGAACATAACTACACTTTTCAATTGTACATTCCTCAAAATCAGGAGAAAGTAGTCTTATAATTGCCTGAATTCTACAGCAGAACATAGGATAATTTTTATATTTCAACAAGTTGTTGAACAGTTGAAAACATTTAGAATTCCCTCTGTATTTTAACAAGGTTCCCTGCTAATATCAGCTATGTGACAGAAGCCTGGATATCAAGTTTAATGTTAATAAAATGTAACAAGCAAGTGAAATCAGTTTGGCAAACAGGAAACTCACCTGGGCAGAAGATATGAGAGTTCCAAAAAGAGGAGACAAAATATCTATTAAAAATATTAAAGCATAATTAAATTAAAAAAATGTTCTAGTAAACATTTTGCATCTTGAACAACTTGGTTACTACCACAGCACAAAGGCCAGATTGTTCTTACACTTGATGTAACAGAGGCATTCACAAGTAAGTTTACTATTCTGAGTATTCAAGTCACTGACTCTCCTGTGATTCACTCAGGATCATATGCTCATAAAAAGTATTCATCCTCTCAAAGCAGAAAGCAAGTTTTAAAAGCTGATTAGGAAAAAGAACAAGATCATACTGAGAAAGGGACATTAAACTACTCCCTCCCCTATCAAGTGGGCTTGAAGAACTGTGGCAGGGTAGCAGCAATAACGGCATATTATTTATCTGCTGCAGACTGATTGTAGGATATGTGTATCCATCGTTAAATCATGGCAACACAGGAAACTAACCCAACTGGTGACTAAGAACTTCAACAATGGGAGCACAGCACCAACTTGAAAATATACCCTACAAGTAACTTCTAGGATGCAAAAAATACTTAATGCCCTAGCTCTATAGAAATCTGTTTGTGCAGGTTATACAAAAATACTGCCTGTCCACCCACTCAACTACTCATGTAGCAGGACACCTAAGAGAGGACAGGCCAAAAGCCACAAATTCATAAAGCATGTAAAAACATACAGCAGTCAAGCAACTGAGGTCTCTGACACCAGCTTCCATCAGTAATCAGAGCTCATAGGCATAAGGAAAGGTTATATTCGAATTGTTCAAGTCTTGAGAATTTCTTCTCGCTCAAAGAACTATGATTTTTTTCTGACTTTTTGTATTTCTATACATAATTCTCTTATTAATACTTATTTCTGATTCTGTGTTGTGATGGATACGATTTTTTTAACTAAGGGGATGTTCACAGGTGCACAAAGTTCTTCCCCYGACATCAAACTACAACTACAGAGCATTCCTGAAGCATCAGTATTGTACAACAAAGACTTTACTCCATCTTGGCTGATGGATAGCTCTCTCCCAGCTGAGTTTAACTGGACCCATGAATCCGAGAAACAGAACTTCAGAAGTACTGCATCAACTAATAGTGAATTACTACGTCCAAACCACTCAGGAGCATGAAGGCAAGTGCAAACAAGTACTCAGGGAGTTATGCATCCAAGAAAAGCACCTCATTAACTGCCACAAAGTCAAGCAGTTTTCCACAGATTACCTCACAGGGAAAGCAGCAATAAGAAGCASCATGACTTGCCGTGTCTAAATACACATTACATTTCTGCAGCATAACTCAAGTTACAACGAAGTATCAGCAAATAATGAATTATAAACTATACTTCTAAAAGAGAAAAGTCCAGATAACAGAACAAATTTCTACCTGCACATTTAGAATATGAAAGCTCTGGTACATCAAAAAAWATATGCATTTAAAAATATCCACCAACTAAAAATAAGCATTCCCGCAAAAACCCACTTTGGTAGAAGCCACTTGTTCACCTTTTATGTGAAGGGCTCCAGAATTATAGCTCTGTCCAATTCCGCTGACTTTAGTGAGAAAAAACCTGAAAGGATTCCCTCCATTCAATAAATCCCAGGTATCTTGGGCTTCACTGGGTGTTTCATCATGCTCCTCTTTTTTCAGATTCTCTGAGAGTTTGTCATCTTTGCAAAGATTCAGAGGATGTTCTTTGGGTGCATCGTATTTTTCTTCTTTCACTGTTTCTTTGTGGGCATGCTTTTGCAGATCTTCAGGCTCTTCATCACTACTAGAAAGACACCAGCCTGAGCCTTCTTGGCTTGGTCTCTGTTTTACTGCTGGAGGTGTTTCTGTAGAAAGACTTTTATCAGTGAGCTTCAGGGGAGAAGCTTTCCTCTTGTGAGCAGCTTTTCTAGCTTCAGAGCATGGATATTGTGGTCCACTTGCTCTACCAGGTGCAGCATCCGATAGTGAAGATGTGCATGGTTTCTCACTGTCAGAATTTTCCTCAGCGCTTTCATCACTGCTAGATACTGTCCATTTACCGTGTGCACCTTCCTGAAGCATGTTCCTAGGGATTAAAATACAAAACACAAAACAAMAATTGTACGGTTTTGCTATGTTCAAGTCTGTTTCCCTTCCTCTTTCCCATTTGTTTATCACTCAGGAGCTGCGCTTTTGTACTTGGCAGAACCTCGGGGAAAACTTCATAATCTACAAGGCTTTTTTCTGTGCCCAGGCAACAAAGAAACACGTGCAATGGGGGCAACAATCGAATGGGAAGCAGCTAATGTGAAAATCTGCACATGAAAAACAAGCTAGGATAGACGCACCTAAGGGAAAGCATTCCAAAAATTCAGAGATGTGATTTGCATGRTATAGACATTTCCCTCAGGGTGAGCGATCCAGGGCGCTCTCCGGAGAGGTTCAGGAGCACGGGGCCGAGCTTTCAGGCAGCCGCGGCGGGAACGCTCCGGGACCGTGGGCTCCCTCCATCGCCACCATGCCCCCGGTGAGACCCTCCGCCGCTCCTCCCCGCTAACGCGCAGGCGGCAGAACCCGGCCACCGCCACCGAGAGCCCATGCGGCCGCCACCGCGGTTCCCGCCGCCCAACAGGGAAGGCGGCGCCCACGGCCGGGGGAGGCGCTGCACGGGCCACGGCGCCGCGCGGATCCCGGTGGCCGCTCCGACCCCGCGGGCTTCCTACCCCTCAGCCCCACCGCCCGCTCTGCCCGCCGCGCTTCACGGCCGCCTGCACACACTCACTCACTCACTCAGTGACTCACTCACAGCCCGCCCGGCGCCCCGGCAGCGCCCGCGATGCGGAGCGAGAGCAGGCCCAGACCCGCCTTCCTCCYGCCCCGCCTCCCGAGCCGGGGCCGCGCGGCCGCCGTGAGGCGCTCAGGGGGCTGCGCCGGCACAGTAGGCGTGTGTCAGAGAACTGAATTATTCTAATGAGCCTTTATTTGACCTTAATGTTAGTAATGGGTAGGTGCGGTATTTGCATARTTGTTCGTTGGCCCGGTATTAATTAGTGTGTCTGAAGTGCCCCGCTAATGAGATAACTGTGTGAGGACTTCGGGAAGGAGCGGGAGGAGAGCAGGTGTAAATTTAATCGAAGGATGGGCGCGGGCCGCATCAAAGGGTGTTTTGGCTGCTGCGGTGAACTGAGCGCTGGTTCTCGTCACTGATTTATTGTCTGCTTATGGCTGCAGTTAATGAATTCCGTAAGTGCCAGCATACAATGAAATTGGCAGGCTACTCTTGGAAAAGGGTAACTGAAAATTCAGCTGGCTTGTGTAATTTCTTAGTGCTTGTCTGTAGAGTTGTGCATAATGCTTTTTSCTGAAATGCTCTGTGGATATATCCTTCGCTATTATAATTACTGTACAATCAACTCTTGCTGAAGGTCTTCTATGGGAAAAGCTCTTAACATTGGATGGTTTTGGATGTTACRTGCATAGTCTCTAAGTATAGACTCGGGAAACGCTTGTTTGTTTCCCTCAACTACTTCAGAAAATGTAATGACCTCTGACTACGCTGACATTGCGCTTTCCCCACATATCTATATACCAACTTAATTAAGAATGAAAGCTACCTGACATTATTGAAGAAAAAAATCTGAGATCTTGTCGAAGCAAATTTACTGTAATTTGTTTTCTATAAGTCTGTACACTGTATTCCAAGTTTGCAAAAAGCTTTCTCATTGTAAGCACATAAAATGTAGAAGTATGAAAAAAATTATTTTTAACTTAAAAATCCCAAAATTAATGGACTTGGCCAGTTTTCAATTTTATTCGAAGAGAGTGTATGAATAGCATTTATTCAACAAGTGCGTATTTTATTTTTCACATGCCAGATACATAAAGTAAAAAATCCTGCATTAGGTTTATTAGTTTTTAAATGCAAATCACTTTCTTTCTGTAGGTTTTTGAAGGATTCAAKAAAGATAGCAAAGGCTATTTAGCAGAGAAGACTCTACAGTAGGTCTAGTAATGTTTTTTCCTAGAAATCCTTAAAGATATATACTTCTTAATTTATGTTCTGAAAATGCAGCTTATAGATGTCTCACTATTGAGAGCACTGTGTACTCACTGGTCTGCACTAGTTGGAGTGGATTGCTGTAGGTGAGATGAACAGAAATACTGCAGATCCTAAAAGTAATTTTCTAATCTGCTGGTATTTATTTAAAAAGAAAGTAACAAACCTGTACCTTTTCTGCTGAAGATTGTGATTAGCACAAGGGTGGCCTGTATTTCATAGGTGTATAAGACATGAAGTAAATTACTTACTGAGCTTGTTACTGGTTTTTATTAGTGGTACACTCAATTTCTTTATTCATTGGTTTCTGTAAATGTGAAAAGCTGCAGGTCCTAAAAATAACATGTATTCTCAAAAATATATCTAGTTTTAGTTTCAARTAATAGTTGGCCATTTTTAGCCCTGACTTCCCAAATGTAAATCTACAGCTCTATAAAAATCTTGACAAAAGAGAGAAATTGAGAGAAATAAGTTGTTTGTATACTCACAGGAAGATACAGGATTAATTTTATGGCTTGCTATAGTTTTGGAAGTTATGTTTTTATTCAAGTGAGTACAAGTGAAGAAAGAGTATGAAGAACACACAAGATTGCAGAATAAACAGTGTGTTTCTGACCGTCTTTCTCATGGCATGTTAGTACAAATGAGACCAATGTACTATAAAGTATATATATAAGTATGGCAACGATGAATCATCTTTCTTATCTGGCTTGATCAATCTTCTTCCCCAAAGACCACTTGGTGCTAATTACTATTATTGGTAAAATTAAATACATTAYAAAAATTGTCTTGACAAGGTCATAAACAAAATTGTGTCTATGATAATTTAGCGTAAAACACACAAAAATGTTTGATTAAACTGTGCAAGTAGTAATTTCTGATACATTTCAGCTGTGGGCATTTTCTCAATTAACTATGGCCAGATCTAAAATTGTTTCAGGCTTCTAACATGAGTCTTAACTGCTGAATTATGAATCTGAAAATGTTCAGCTTCTTTCTTATCTATCTTCTTCTAGCTATTTTTACCATATAAAAATKAAGTGTTCTGTCAAATTCCCTGGATGTTTCTTCCAGCAGGAGTACTCAAAACATGCTTAAGGCACTTAAACCAGAACAGGTTCTGTGTGTGAGTCACTGATTGCATCTCCTTGGAAAGAGAATAGAAGTAGAGGACTCCTGGGAAGACAGGAGATGCAGGTTTAGTTATTTTTTCCTGAAAAGGTGTCAAGCCACACCTAYAATGGCTTTAGGCTCTAYTGTGACCACCTGTTAGACCATTTTGTCTGTGCAGCTGCACAAAAATTAACAAACCTTTGTTCTACAACTGATTCTGTCRTCTAGTGGTTTTGCTAGCTCCTTAAGTGGGCCCAGGTCCAGCAACTGTTGCCYTTTACCCGGTCACTGTTCATTGCGAAGATCCCTAAATGGTGTCAGGGGAGGCAGATACTATTTTTTTGTGGCTTTCGCTAGCGTGCATTAGGTAAGTTTTGTGGCCCAGCCACGTGTTTTGCTTTTGCTGATGGCTAGGTCGTGTGTGTGTTCCTTTTAACGTGTGTGTGGTTTTTAAACTAGTTCTGAGAATCACAGCTTTCTCTGTGCACCAGAGAGGAGCCAAATAAAGATGTTACAATCCCAAGAGTTGATTGTTAGGATCCAGTTCTTGAGGATGTTATTGTGCATATTGCTTCTCTGTCAAAATTCTCAGAATCATAGGCTGTAGGAACAGCCCTTGTATTTTTTTGGAAACTACGAAGAAGAGCCCTGGCAAGGTGAGTCCTTTCTAATTGCTTTTCCAAGACATAGGAATAGTGTGCACATATTACTTCTTTATGTGAAAGTGTTTCTTCAACTACAGTATATACTAATATAGTTTTTTCCGTTGAAATGGCAATTACTTCGTATCATCAACTGCAATCAGACAACTTAATTTTTAGCAAATTGTTGCTTTATTTTTTTGGGTCACGTTTGCATTTTTTCTATCAATTAGMAGTAATACTAATTTTACCCACTAGATGTCAGGAGAGAACTCTTCATTTGAAAAGTTGAACTAAGAATTTGAATTACATTCCTATTCCACCTGCTTTTTAAAAATAATTTGTTATAACAATACTATATTACTTTTAAAATGTTACTTTAGTGTAGTTATTCATAGAAATTTTGAACTTTACTGGATGTCAGTGTTTAAAATTAAGCCTTCTGAGGCAAATAACCGGGTAAAATGAAAACAGAGATTAACCTGATTGTTGGACTGATTCTGTATGTATATTTGTATAAAAATATTGCCATTTCTGGGAACTAGCAATATTGTGCGAATTGTGTGTATGTGACTTTTTTTTTTTCTTTCTCTGTTTGGTTCAGTGATCCTATTTTCCCCAAAATTATTTGAAGTGATCTAAAATGCTCTTATATTTCAGCAACTATTCAGCTAACTAGATGGTGGCATTTAATGTTCCAAATGAAAAAGGGACTGCAGGAATAGTGGTCACGAAAAGATGTCATTTCCTAAGTTGAAGTTTCATTCCTGGTACTGTTACATTTAGCTCTAACTAAAAGCACTCTCTGCACTGTTCCTGGGAGGCCAGGCCCCCAGTGCCCAGTGTTTTCCTTGACCCAACGCTGTACCTTGACAGGAGGACACCAGTAGGTCAACAGCTGCTGCTGAGCAAGATGCCAACTGCCAAGCATCCTGGCATCCAGAGTAGAGAAGGGTGGTCTGAGCTCGWGGCTGCTTACAGCTTCCAGCTGCTCTCCTGGCACATCTTATCAGAGCTTTCTAAAAGGGGTTCCCTAGTCTGCTGTATGCCTGACATGGTCGTGGGGAAAGTGTTGCAGGTCAGGTGGAGCACACAGCCTTGGCTGGTCATGGCATATTTGGCTTGTCCTTTCTCCAGGGTGGAATAAGCTTAAGTTGCTCTGGAATCTGCCCACATATGGTCTCTTCTCAGGTGGTTGTCTCAGTGCTGCAACTATGTGCTCCTTGTGCTCTGATAACATAGATGCAAGAGTTCAGACTCATGAGCACTCAGTCATGTCAAAAAACTCTATAAATATAGCTCCGAGTGGGCCTCTTTCCTTTAATTGGCTATATATTCCCTTTCTTTTCCTTACATTGTTTGAAGAGGTTTTGCATGGATCTCCTTGGACCTCCTAAATATATTTTTTAATTGTTTTCATCATCTAATTTAGCATATTGCTTTTCTACTGTTAATGAATCTTAGTAACACACTAATATTAGTGAGTATTAGTGAATCTTGGAAATTTGCTATTCAACATGTGTCGCTCCAGTGCTCCTATCAGATAAAATTCTGAGGTAAGAACCAAAGGAAATACATAGTACATAAAGTGAGGTGGGTTTCAGAAAAGCTGTAGAAGCATCAATAATGCAAATACATGTTCTCCAGTTCCTCCTCATTTTTATTCTCCTTTTATTGAAGTTTTTATTTTAGACAGATTTACCAAATTGATTTTGATCCAGCTAGTTTTCAGTAAATATGGTTTCAAATTTGAATATTAAACTAGAAATTTCCTTCATTGTTTAGAGGAAATAATAGATGTGGCTGCTGATGCTCCAGAAGTTAGGTTTGAATATTACAGTTCCCTCATGTATAAAGAACTCAAATCTGTATAAAGTTAAGCATGTTTGTTTAAACATACTGAGTTTAAGATTTGCACATCGATTAGGACTCCTATTGGGACTGCATATATACTTTGTTTATTGGATTAAAAGGCTTTTTTATTTTAATTAGAATAAAATATTTTGTTACTTAAATGCCATAGATGCTATTGTTGAATAATATGTGTGAGTCACAAAGCTGGTGAAGGATCTGGAGAGTCAGTCACATGTGGAACATGTGAGGGAGCTGGGCTTGTTTACCTTGGAGAAAAGGAAGCTCAGGGAGGATCTTAWCACTCTCTACAATCACCTGAAAGGAGGTTGTAGCTAGGTGGGTGTCAGTCTCTTTTCTGACTGACAAGCAAGAGTTCAAGAAGAAATGGCCTCAAGTTGCATCAGAGGAGGTTTAGATTGGATATTAGGACTTCACCGAAASGTCTGTCAAGGATTGGAACTGGCTGCCTAGGGAAGTGGTGGAAGTTCKGGAGGTATTTAACATACATGTAGATATGGTACTTAGGGACATGGTTTAGTGGTGAACATGGCAGTGCTGGGTCACCGGTTGGACTAAATGATCTTAAGGGTCTTTTCCAATCTAAATGACRTCGTARTTCTGATCTATGGTTCTCTAAATGAGCCGACCATGGCTATTAAAGAGATTTCATTTAGTTTTTAATACTTTTAGTGACTCTGAGTTGCATTCAGCTTGAACTTATTCTTGCACTCAAAGTGGCATTTCTTAATAKCAACATTATATTGATTAATGACAGGAAAGTATTTAGTAGTTTTTAGTGTTCAAGTTGGTAAGTAATGAAAATTTCTATGAGATTTTTGATAATGATACACTATTAACTTGGAAAAATACTGGAGTCCTACACCATAATTCAATAAATAAGCTTCTCATTCAGATAGTCCTGCTTGGTTTTTGTTGTCCTTCACCTTACCAATTACACCCAAAGTTCTGTTTATGGGGTTATATGGCAAGTCTTCTTGGATAAATTTTTCATATAAAAATGAAGTGGTAAAAAACTGAGGTTATTTTTTTTTATAAATTCCCTCTTTCCTTTTGCCACAKGGTTCCACAGGTATTTGTATCAATGTATTTGAAAGGCATTATGGAAGCTGGTTCTGTTTATTCTAGTGTTGAGGCCAGAACACATGCTCATTAAGCCACACCTTTACTTGTAAATCTTCAATTTAGGTAACAAATACAAAAGAAAGAATGTTTTGTTTGTTTGTTTGTTTGTTTTCCCAAGAGAAAAACCACGTGAATGTCTGAATCACAAGCAGTGAACTAAGATACAAAGATAGATTATTGTTTTGTTAATACCTAATGGCTTATATAATTTTTAAGTCCTATTTGTGTGTTAACATAGCTTCACAGCTGGTTCTTAGTACCACATGAATCAGCAGCTCTCAAGATCAATGAATAGGCGGGACTCTTATCACAGGAGTCATTCTATAAAAGGAAAATTGTATACTGTAATTTTCTGGGCTCTTATGTTACTCTGAAAGAAAAAGAACAAATGGATGGAAAGCTTATACTGCTTTTTGTCATTTCACTTCCATAGTTATCCAATTGAATGGAAAGCTGCTCATGCAGGCCAGTTCAGCATGTTTGGGCAACCTCTGTTATTACAGAAATGGTATGTTTACAGAACCTAGCAGTTGAAAGCAGCAAGACTGTGTAATCCTGGAAACTGAGATGGTAATAGTTCTTAATATATGATTTTCCAAGGAGAAATAAGCAAAGAGCCACTGGAAATCTGTACACTTGTACACAACCTTGAATTGAGACAGCAGGTGGAGCTGAAGGAGTTTTGCTTTTAAACCACTGCAGAAAGAAGAGGATATGAATGAATCAAAAGAAAAGGCAGTGCAGAGCTTTTGTTATGTTATTAGATAAAGGAAAAATTCCTGTAGGACAAAGTCATGTTGCCTTCTCAAGAAATGAATTTGTTTATAATGAGTGTAAGTCATATATCAAAAATTATGAGAAAAGAATATTCATCTGTATTTAAATATTGAGCTGAAGTGGGATCCCTTTTCCAAAAAAAAACATGCCTCTGCAGATTTTTTGTATCAGGATTTTGCTTGTTCAATAGAGAGACCTCAACTTTTAGGGGTCAGATTTTTGGTTCTTAATTTTTATGTTTTACTTTGATTTTAGAAGAAACGATCAATTAAAAGTTTACAAACTAGATTTACATTTCAATTTCTTTCATTTTCTGTTCATTAGAAAGGTAGAATAAATGTACAAGTAAAGACTTTCTTATAGCATATAGAAGGGATAACCAGTTCAGTTTTACACTTAATTTTATTATCAGTTTCATGGGAATCTGTAGGTGAGGTTATGCATTATTTCAGACTTTACTTCTGGGAATGATGCCAGATAGATTGTTTATGCAGCATGGATCTTTATCCATGCAAATGCTGTTTGCTTAGAAAACTCCAGGTTTCTCTCCACTGTAAAGAAACATGAGATGGCAGGTAAGAAGAAAAAAGTAGAGGTAAACAGAAGCATTATACTCAAGTATAGAGCATATGTGAGAAAAATTAAACTATAATGAAATGTTTTCAAGATTATGCTCTAACTTTGAAGGTTATTTCAGTTTTATTTTTGTTTATATAATTAAAATTATTCATAATCAGTAGACTGTATTCATACATATTTTTAAGGAGAAAAAAGAAACGGGGGATTTTTTGCATGGAGATTTATTTAGATTTTAGATTTTTTGAGGTCCATTATTTGAAAAGTTTGTTAAATCTCCTAAGTGCAAAGTAGGTTGCACAGTTACACAGTARTGAAACAAGTAAATATTTGCAGCTCTTGATATGCTGTGTAAGGATTTTTCTCCTTAATATTTGGAATATTAATTTAATTCTGAAACAATTAAGCAAAGAAGGAAATTACAAAGATGAGTTGTTCTGGATGCTTTTAAATAAAGCAGTACTAGACTAATAAAGATGGCAATAATGTTATTATAARTAGTCAGGGTCAGTGGACTGCAGTGTTCTAGACTGTAGCTCTCTCTGTGGTGGTTGGGGCTCCTCCAGCTGTTAAAGGAAATCCCTAGCAATTCACCCCAAGCTATTTGTTACTGCCTCTCATTATGTCTCTCACTCATATTCCTCCRCTCATTTATGCCACAGGTTTTACCAATTTCCTTGATTGTGGCTATAGTCTTTTTTTTTTACTTCTCATGACAGACCAAGGAAGGGAGACCAAAGCAACAAGGGATTTTTCCTCATTCTTCTTGGGAAGTAGGTGTGAAGATTCTTTCTCATTGCTGTTAAACAGCAGAGGAAGGCCTCATCATGAAACTGAAAAAGGGAAAACTTTATCATGAACCTCTGAGCTGATGGACTTTCAGATTCTCTGCCTTTTTCTTCCAGATCTCAGACAGGGCTGTGGTCCTTGAAAAGAGGAAAAGTGAAACATATGGCAGATCAGATGTTGGGATGATCTGATAAGCATGCATTCAGCTTTTTGCTGTGAACTAAAAGTAGCTTTTGAAGTGTTATTTTTAGTGAGTTATTTCAAAGGACTTAACTGTTTTGAAGATCTGTGCTTTTGTTTGTCTTGCTGTCTGCTGCACACAGTCTTCAGTAGCCCTTTTTGAGATGTTTGCTTTTCCAGATGCTGAGATTGAATTAATAACCTAAGTGATTGATCAGCTGATACTGCTCTTACATAGTGCATTCAGCAGGATTAAGCTGAACTAATAATTTGAATAACTGGATTGTAACATTTGTGGGGAAAAAAATTCAGAACACAATGTTTGAAGTACCTAAGTTGTCTTATAAAAAGGGTAGATTTGAAAAGTAATTTTGCTTGTCTTATAGGCTACATTTTCAAAGGTTTGCAAATTTGAAATTTTCAAGTTGTTTGTTCAATTTTTCAAAATGTCTGCTTTTAAAATAAAAGCTGAAATAAGAGAGTTGTAGATGTTGTAGACACATTACTTTTGAACAGAGTTCACAGTGGCAGAAAGGAATAGTCAATATAAAATCTGTTTTAGATTGTTCATCTTTATATACCTGCCTTTCTAAAACATTTTGCTAATSCAGTAAATGCAGTAACTTACAGTTTATCATCATTTCAGAACTGGGAGTTGATTAGCTTACATGCAAACATTGTATTAAGTAGTTTTTAAAAAAACCCAGAATTTACATTATTTCTCTCTTGTCTGATCTTAAAAAAAAAACTTAATTTGTATATTTTAGAGGTCTGTGATATTGTTAAATGAGAAGGAGTTTTTATATTTATAAAATTTTCTCTTTGGTGGAAATGCTATCTTCAAACCTTGTCAGCTGCTGRTTCCTTTAATTTGGAATGCATTATTGCGTGCATTATTTTCTTATACTTTCAGTAAAATGTTGCAGAATAAGCAGTCTGTGCTTAGTGTCACAAAGGCAGGAAGGAAAGGGAAGTAGGAAAAAACTTAAAGGCACATACATAATATCTAGCTTCTCTACTTACCATACAGAGCAGGGAATTTTCTGCTATGGAGTGTAATTCTCAACGTATTCTGAGATATAAAATTGAAAACAAAGGTATTCAAGCTATGCAAAACACAAGGAAGGAATAATACCAGCAATTGATTTATGTGAAGAATGAAGGGCCCCACCACAATAATTTAGCTTTCAGAGAAAGTAGACTTGATTTGTAGGCATGCAAAATGCTCATAATATGGGCATCCATACATGTTGAACTGATTTTAACAAACTTGAGTCTTGAAAATGAAATAATTTTATTTATCACTCATATGTATGCATTATTAATATAAAAACAATCTTAAAATGTTCAATATAATATAGCAAGAACCTAAAGAATAATGGATTATTCTTCAACTTGTAAACAGCTGTTATGTTCAAAATCTTTATATGGCTACAAAGGAGACCCTCCCCCCCCAATACTTAAAGCCAATATTTATCTTTACTATATACTAAAATCTTAGCAATCTAATCAAAGGCATATTTTTAGTACAGATTTAATAATTGGGGGGAAAAAAGTAATATGCCGCAAAATGTCTCAATGCTGTTAATTATGCTATGTACCTCCTAACATCTACACCCTTCTCTGCATTTACTCTCAGTCTTCCACCATCTCTCTCACTCCTTACACTGACAGGTTCAGGACAGGCATGGTAGAGTGAATTATCATTTTCCCGACTTCTTCACCAGAAGGAGTATAATATTCGTATTTTCTTCTCTTTCTAGTGTCTACTTTGGGTCATTTAAATATGTTTGCCCACCCCTTTCTTCTTAGGTCTGCAAGCCTGCATTGCATTCTAATTTACTATATATAGAACATATTATGTATTTCTGATATTTGTTATTTTCTCTGTCATCTATAGAAATCCTTCTGTCTAGCCCCTGTTTCTGCATGTCTTTAACTGACCGTAAGTGACTTGTTTAGTCTTGGTCCTCCAGTGTTAGCCTGTGCCTTGTATCTTAACATCCCATGCCTTTACCACTCCATATGCCATGTCTTTACATCTGCTATCATGCCAGGTCTATATTTTCCTACATAAATATATCATTTTACATAGAAGAAATTCTTGTTACTACTGGCTGTGTAAAGCTATGTTTATCCTGTRTAAAATTAAGGAGAACAAGCTAGGCATAGCCACCTGATCCTTGAAAGAACTGTTGTAACAGATAAAGCAAGTAAAATCTCCAGGGCAGGTTGAACAAGTTCAGACAAAATCTGATAAGCCTCAGTMCTCAGACCTGGCAAACTCACTACAGAGTTTATGGCCTGTTTTTWGCAGTGGCTGTACTGAATTTACTGAAATCTCTTGAGTGTGATATCTAATATCATCTCATACTGATAAAATAATATTTAATGTAGATGTTCTTTTTCCTCAGGGGTTGTTTTCTTACAAATATCAGTAATACACTGCACACAGCTGTTGCTAAAGTTTGGGGAATGTAGACAAGTTTTCAGTTTATATTTGATTGTTTTAACTGACTGTAATCTTGCCTGAACAGTAGAGTAACATTTATTGTTTCTGATCTAATATTGCAATCATATTGAACAAAATTATTAAGGGTTTATAATGCATCTGGTGTGCACCTGATTAAAATGCCTTTGTACCATAAAAACTCAATGTTCTTGACAGAGGAGTTGTAGAAGTGCCTGCTAATGTGAATGGTGTGGTGATGTGTTCTTTCCTGGTGGGGTTCTCTGTAACGGGTAGCACACAGAAGAATTTCTTTATACTAGTGCTGCTGATCTTCATGAAACTACATGTATGTGAAGTGTGTCAAGTCCTTTGCAACACTAACTTCTGATAAATATATGTCTGTAAGTGAACATGTTGTCTTTTAAAGACATGGGATGAACGTTCTTAAAAAACTATTTTAAGTACTGTTTCTCTTCTTTGTTGTGAATATCATTGTTATATTCGAATTATACCGTCTTATTAATTACAGATGCTGACAAAATATGTCTTACTTGTTGCATTTGTTCAGAAAAAATAGTTTATTTGTATGCTAAAGCCTCAGAGTATGATAATAGAAATAGTGACAGAAGTAAGCTGAAAACCAGCCGCATGTGAATGTGGAGGAACCTATAAATGATGAATAATGTCTTACAAACCAAAAGTGGACAGAAAAGTCTCATACAGCTTTTAAAGCTAACAAGCATAATTCAGATCTTAAGGAAGAAAAGAAGGCATTCATGATCTGTTTTTATGCTACTGTTCCTTTAGGTTGATAGTATCACACAGTAGAGGTATATTAGTACTTTTGTATGTATTGGTACTTTCCATACAGAAAATGACCTAATTGTCTCATATTTCTTTCATGTAATTATCTAGTAATGAGAAAATAACCTGGTTTTCAGAGCCACCCCATGGAAGAAATCTTATGCTCTTTTATGCAAGTTTGATTTATAGACATGTACTGCAGAGCACAGTGAATATGAGACGTTCATCTTCCTATGGCTAGTTGCTATGGAAACATAGTACACAGTACAATGTCATTCCAGCTCTGGTGATGCCTGCAGTAGTTTATCCCTTTGTTGTTCTTGTTTCTTAAGCAACTGTCTTGCAGCCTTTCATATTATCACACTTCATCACCCATACCAGTCTTTTTCCTTATCTTCTGAGAACCRTATCTGATAGAAAAGATCCATTTTTTGTCTACCTATGCATGTCAGTGTGCTTTTTTCTTTCAATCACAGGTTAAAAGCTTGTCCCATGCCAACAAATAATATACCATTGCCCTAACATTGGCAAAAGAAGATGCAAACCAGACTGCACATAAGAATGTGAAAGACCTATCTCAGCATCTTTATTTACCATTTCCTGCCAGGGACTAGAGTTAAGAATGATTTTCTCTAACCAGTATCCCACCCAAGAAAGACAGAAAGGAAAATTAATGAAACTCTCTCTGTCCTTAGCTGCTATTTGTGAAGTGGACAAAAATCCAGCAGCTGTCTTAAAATACACTGTTTCACCTGTGTGCGGGAGCAATTGGGAAAAAAAAAAAAAAAAAAGATCCTTATAATTTATCTGAAAAAATACTAAGGGTGTTATGGGGAACAACAGTCAAATTGAAGGGGTTTTTATATTGAGAAGCTGTACCTTAACACAAGTTCTTTTTTAAGGCAGTACCTGCTTCATAATTGATTACAGAGGGAACGAGTTAATCACATTAATTAAGGGTGTATGTGCCCCAGGTTCTGCCTAAGTTGAGTGATACTTTACAAGAAAACAGTATGAGTTAACACCTAAGGATAGATATATCTTTGAGGTAGTAGTATTAATGAGTTGTGTTTTGCTTTTCCTGTCTCTAACTGTTGCCAATTCTGTCACCCAATTACTTAATAACATACTTTGCTATTTGTGTTGGGTTGACCCAGCCCGTGACTCACTGGCTGCCCCCACAATGGGGCGGAGGAGAGAATGAGAAGAGCTAGAGCAAGTAAACTCGTGGGTTGTGATGAGAACACTTTATCGAGTGAAGCAAAGCTGCACATGCAAGCAAAGCAGAATTCAGAATTTATTCACTGCTTCTCATCAGCAGGCAGATGTTTAACTGCTTCCTGGAAAGCAGCACAGCTAATGGTTACTTGGGAAGATAAATTCCATAACCACAAACTTCCCTTCCTTCCTTGTCGTTTCCCCGAACTTTTATTGCTAAGCATGACATCAAAGAATCATAGAATGGGTTAGGATGGAAGGGACCTTTAAGGTTCATCTAGTCCAACTGACAATTTCCTCTAGAGCAGGTTGATTGGAGCCTTGAGCATTTTCAGGTGTGGGGCATCCATAACTTCTCTGAGCAACCTGTTCCAGGGTTTCATGACCCTCACTGTAAAAATTCTTCCTTGCAGTCGATCTAAATCTACCCTCTTTTATTTAAAAACTGTTACCCCTATCGTGTCACTACAGACTTTGGTTGAAATGTCTGCCTTTCTTGTAAGCCRCCTTTATATATTACAAGGCTGCAAAATTATCTCCCTGGAGTCTTCTCTGGGCCTTTTATTTATAGCAACATTAGTGATATTACAAGTCGCTTTACAGCCTGAGCGAAGAATTTCATATGGTAGGGAACATGCCTTTGATCAGTTTGAGTAAGCTCTCCCAGCTGTGTCCTTACCCACCTCCACCCTACTTGCTATGGGAACAGAGTGGGAAAAATGAAAACCTGGAGGATGTGCAAGCAACTGCTCAGCAGTAGCCAAAACACTTGTGTGTTATCAATAGTGTCCTAGTCACAGATCCAAAAGACAGAACCACTTATGCTACTGTGAAGAAAATTAAATCCATCCCAACCAGGCCACATTACTGCAAATTCAAAATATTCATTGATTCTAACATTTTTCTTGTAAAAAACATCACTAGCTAAATCTTGCAGGAGCTGGGCATACTGTTCCTATGGAGCAGCAAGCCTTATGCATATGTCACATTCAGTGAAAGCAAGGATCTTTCACTGTAGATAAAATAATGACCCCAATATATAAAATAATATTATTTGACACCAAATAATCCTAATAAAAATTTCAAATAGAATTGTTAGCAGATATAACCCAAATGTATCTGCTATCCCAATCCTACAGAAAATTCTTCAAAAGATTGGATCTTTTWTGCATATCACCTCTTCTGAAGATAATTTTACGCAAGCACAGGCATGTATTTTTTCAGGTTTGAAAGCAAAACCTGGCCTGTGAGTGTTATTACAATGTACCAGATACACATTTATTCCTTCTAAACAGATCAACATACATTCTTCTAATTTGGGCAAAATTACTACATGAAAAAAGTATTTCCATRTTTAAAGTTATTATTTAAATTAAATTCATATTTAAATTAAAAATTCATGCTTTTTCTATTTTTGAGGGTATGTCCAAATAAGTATTTAAAATTATGTTAACAAATATAAATAAGTCACTTGTTCCTACCTCTTAGTTGTCACTGTCTTTCACACTGACCTTCTTTCATTTGTCCTTGAGGTTCAGAGTAAATTCTTTATTAGAGACCATTTTTATTTAACATGAATCCTTTTTATTGTGTATTGATGTAAGTAGGGGTATGCATGTGGTCAGTTGCCATGATACATTCATGGTAATAAAACTTATTGAAATGTGTTAATGCCATGGTAAGTGCTTAGTTGGTCATATCCTCATGACTCTTCTTTCAAGATACKTTCTTTCAGACGGGATAAAATGTAACATATAATAAAACTATTAGAATGTGGCAGCTATAAAATAGACATTAAAGATTAATTTTTTTTATTATGATAAACATCTGTGGTAATAGCAGTACACCTGCCAACATGCCTCAAATATGAATCAGTTCTTTTAGCAATAGCTTATATTTATTCTGTTTGGTGATGTCTTTACGGGGACTACCCACACAGATACTGATGATTTTTAAATTGCGTTGGATGATAGAAACTGGGAAAAAGACTGACCCAACCAAACTCATTTCAAATAAACTATTAGACACTCATTAGATGACAACAATTCATGTTCATTTTTTATCCAAAGCTGAACCTTTAGCCTGAAGGGAAAATTATTGCTTAAGCTCTTTTGGAGTGTACATTTTATTAAAAGCACATTTTTCTCCAGAATTAAAAATGAAATAAAATTTTGCAAAAATAAACTGCATCTTCTATTTGAAGTGTAATTTGTGATGTATGCTGATAGACTGAAAACCTGCAATGTTTTAATTTGTTTTACTTTAATCAATAGAATAGAATAGAATATTTCAGTTGAAAGGAACCTACAGTGTTCATCTAGTCCAAATGCCTGACCAGTTCAGGGCTGACCAAAAGTTCATGCATTGTTGTTAATGTTTCTTAAACAGTGACATGCTTAAGGCATTGACCACCTCTCAAGGAAGCCTATTGCAGGGTTTGACCACCCTCTTGGTAAAGAATTGCTTCCTAATGCCCAGTCTAAATGTCCTCTGATGGAGCTTTGAACCATTCAGATATCCTGTCACTGCATCACAAGGAGAAGTCAGCACCTCCCTCTCCATATCCCCTCCTCAGAGAGCAATGAGGCCATTACTCAGCCTCGTTTTCTCCAAACCAGACAAGCCCAAAGGCCTTAGCTGCTCCTCAGAGGGCATTCCTTCCTGCTTTTTTTGTCCTCCTCTGGACACATTCAAGGATCTTCATACCATTCTAAATTGGTAGGCTTTAGTAATGYASTCAGTACTCAAGGTGAGGCCACAGCACAGCTGAATGCAGTGGGATAACCATCTGTAGTGCCCAGCTGSTTGTGCTGTGTGTGATGCACCCCGGACACAGTTCACCCTCCTGCCTGTCCAGGCACACRCTGAGCTGACTCTCRCTGAGCTGCTGCCMATCAGCACTCCCAGACTCCTCTTGGCAGGGCTGGTCTCCAGCCACTCCTCTCCCAGTCTGTACTAGTGCCTGGCCCTGTTCTGTCCTAGTGCAGAATCTGGCATTTTGACATGTTAAATTTCCTCACATCAGTCATTGTCCAAAGCCCAAATCTATCTAGATGGCTTTGCAATGTCTTCTGTTCCTCAAGTGAGTCAACAGCACCTCCCAGTTTGGTATCATCAGTAAACCTGCTGATGATGTGTTCAACTCCTGCATGCAGATCATTGATGAGCATAGTGAACAGACCTGTCCCTAGGATTGAACCTGAGGCACACCACTGGTGACCAGGCGCCAGCCAGATGCAGCCCCATCCACTACACCCCTTTGAGCTATGCCCTTCGGCCACTTCTTACCCAGCACACCATGAAACTGCACATCTCACAGTGGGACAACTTGTCTAGAAGGAAGCTGTGAGAGACAGTATAGTCAGACTCTAAAGTTAGACAGTCATAACATACAAATATACAAGAAATCAGGAATTGTTAGTTCAAGTATTCTCAGAATTATTTGTTTGATATGATCTATAACTTTGTATTCTTTTCTTGTACTAGTTTCCTGAGAAGTTTGAAAAGCATAATGCCATAAATCCTGAAAGTTTAAGACAATGTCKGAATTTTTTAAATGTATCCACCAATTTTTTCCTCCAAATCTCTTGTACCTTGTGCAAATTTTGTTAAAAYAAGTTTATCGTCCAGAGAAGATTCCCTTTTAATCATGGGTACCTAGAAAAAATAAGACATTTGCACTTGAGCATATACTGCATCTTGTGTTTTGGTACATTGATGATACTGCAGAAGAGGAGTCTTGAATACACAACGGTGCACCATGACAAGAGGCAATGGGTACATGTTTTGTCAGGGAAAATTCTGTCTGAATGTGAGAAAAAAAAAATCTTCATTGTTGAGAAGAGCCCCATTCTAGATTTCCTTCTCTAAGATGGGGCCAGAAATTCCATCTTCAGATTTCTTCAGTGTGTTTGTACTCTGCAGTCATGGTAGGAGAGGTAGTTGATTCACACTAAATTATCTAKTCCTTTGCAAAAAAGATTTGTCATGGCAATTTCTCTCTCTATTGGTCCTTGGTTTATAATCTCTGAATTTTTTTTTAATTCTTCCATCCCACCTCCTCTCTATGAATTCACAACTGGTTTTTACCATATTTATTTCTTTGTCCATGTTGGCTATTAACTCAGAGTAGGAAAAAACTTGTTAGAAAGTGAAGTGCTCCACAATTATTCTTTATTTGTAACATCTGATGATGCCCATTGTGACAGGCAGGTAATGGGGCAGGAAATTACTTACTCATCAGATATCCTGTTGTTATTCCTATGTTGCTGTTGAAAAACATTTTTTTCCTGCAAAATTCCATTTCAACCAGGAATTGTCCCTCTTCAGGTTCTGTATCCTAGAACTGAACAGCTGTAATTGTATTCTCTGGATAGACCCTTCTAAATCAATTATTTTCATTTATTTATTTTCAGATCCTGCCAATGCTGTTGAAGGTTTAAGTTTCCAATTCTATCATCACATGATATGGCATGGGAATAACCTGATGTGACCTCATTACTTATATTTAGATSCAGATAGATATTAACAAGACAAAATGAGTCTTTTGTCAAAATCTGATGTTAGAGCACCAATGGTCTAGGTCCTCTGTCAGAACTACTTGGCATGACATAATCTTTCTATCTTGACATGGAATATGCCATGTATATGCTGTATGAGTATTTCAGGTATATTCCTGCAATATATACCTGTGTTCAACAAACTCTAAATGTTGACAAAATCATTCCACATTTGGATCTGTTTTTTTCTCTTTCAGGATGTTTTCCTCCAAGATAATAACCAAGTACCAATAGGCTTGGAGCTTTAAGGCACATTGCTGATACCCAGACTGTTGGTTATCTTAGAAGCAGTGATTTCCCTCTTTTTTTCTTTCTTGCACTCAAAAATGCATATGGAGACAAATTCAGATCTTACTATCAAGACAACCTATCATTTCTTATTGCCAATTGGCCTGCAGTAACAGGTAAAGAAACTATTTCAAGTTCTTCATGATTTGAAGTCTTTTCTCCGAGCTATTATGAGTCTTGCTGAAAGCAAGCCAATTTCCATACTCAGAATGCAGTTTTGCTGTTGAGAAAGCAATCAATGTTCTCTGTAATATAACTAGTATATACATTTACCAAAGTAAAATAATGATTTTTTGAAACTACCTTATATTAAGGGTTTTTATTTTTTACTTTTAGTATATTCTTAGTCAGTCTGTCTACTGTGTTTTATTTGTGTCTCTTTGTCCCCTGCTTATAAACTTCTAATACTGTTAATCTGTTTTGGAATCAAATAATTCTAGGAAATGAGCAAATTAACAGCCCTTGTTTTCTTGACAGATAGCTTTGATTTGTCTTGTCTACTGCAACTGTGTGTCGTGCTTATCTAATAAATACTAAGCTCTTTGTCTTACACATCTAAATCAAAAACTTGGCAGCAAATCTCATCTTCCTTCTATTGGTTTTGTCTGCTGGGTTTTTCTCCCCCGAGTAATATTAATATGGTGTATGCACTACAATGCCAAATGCAATATTAATTCTTTACCTAAGTTAGTGACTATAAATGTCTTCTGCTAATGCATAAATATATGTAACACACTGTGACTAGAATTTTTGAGTATGAGTGTTATTCCCATTTAAGGACCTAATAGATTTTTTTGTTATATTAATTTTATAGTGAAAATTCTGAAAAAGGAACATTTCCGTGTAATTTTAAAGGGTATGTTATGTTTTATTTGAAAGGAAGAGAACATTTACTCTCTCGGCTTCTTATGTTGGAAGTTTATTACATTCTTCAGACAAACATTTTCATGCTGACAAGCTGTGCTTCATAAACACTTCAAATGGAGTCATGTCTGGAGTTATCTGGTAAAATGGTCAGTAAGGAGTCGAAGACGCATTTCAATAACAAGACTGTAATTAACTAATTTCTTCTCTGACCCTCACCTTAGTGGTGTTCTTTTTTCCAAAGATTTATCGGAGTAAAGGTGTTTTATGCTTGTTTTCATACATGTATGTAGAACAGCCATCCTGTTTTACTGACTCATTCCTCTGTTCCTCGTGCTTTTAAAGTCCTTACTGTTTGGGACTGCTGGATTTTCAGAGTCAGTCCTTTCTCATAGTGAATTTCCTTTTGCTTTTTCTCATGTACGTCATTTAGAAGAGAGTAAACRATAGTCATACCTCATATGTGTGCTGCAGACAACTCGGGAGAGAACGAATTTTAGTGACTGTAGCTTCTGAAGTCAAGTGACTAATATTATCAGTGCTCAAAGATCACTGATTTCCCCTGAGCAGYGTCCGTAGTTAGATTTTAATGGGTTTGGAAAATACTGTTCTTACATGTTAACAGTTCTTCACAGTAATGGCTTGTAATAGTGGACATTTTTGTATTTTATCTTGCTTTATACTTTCACTTTTAGGAGTGGAATGCCTATACAAAAATKGAAAAGAATTCTTTCTATTCTTCTTTTAATTTAGTTTTTAGTAACAAAAAATGCTAATTTAAGTCCRGAACTCAATATCAATGTCAAGGACTATGGTGACAATGCCATAAAACTTTATTAAAAGATTTTTACGAGATTTGATCAGATTTTTTTCATTGGCATGAATTGATATGATATTATCTTGCTGAACTGAATGCATAATGAAGTCTACATAGGCATATATATACATTTATTGCTTATTTAGTGTATATGTTATTTCATTTTCAAATCTTCATGAACTTCCAATGTAATAAGATACCATATACAGCTTCCTAGTCTCATATGATCTCCTTTATAATCTTGTGACTTGATAAGTGTCATGGTTGAATCCCAGCTGGAAATTAAGTACTCACAGCTGCTTGGTCACTCCATCCCTGGTGGGGAGGTAAATTMGTTTGACAATTGAAAAAAAAGTAAGATAATTATAGTAAAAAATGAAAAGGAGAGAGGAATAACACCAGAGAGGAACAAATGATGCATAATACTATTGCTCACCACATGCTGAGTGATGCCAAGCCCRTTCCCCAGCAAGGATTGGCCCCTCCCAGCCAGTCTTCCCCACTGTATATATGGGCATGCTGTTCTCTGATGTGGAATATCCCTTTGGCCAGTTTAGGTCACCTGTCCTGGCTGTGCTCCCTCCCAGCTTCTCGTGCACTTGCTCACTCTCAGAGCATGGGAAACRGAAAAGCCCTTGACTTGGGGCAAGCACTGCACAACAACAACTAAAACRTCAGTGCATTACGACATAATTCTTATACTGAATCCAAAACAAAGCAATGTACCAGCTACTAGGAAAAAAGTTATCTGTGTCAAAACCAGGACAATGGTATAAGGTCTTTTAGATGTTAAAGAAAATATTATCTACGACTGCAGCTTTAATGGGGAACCATGATGCATTCTTGGTAGCTTTTAGGTTCATTTACATTCAGTTGGTTTAAATTTCTGAAAATTCAGGAAAATCCAGCATGGTGGCAGATGTCCAGCCACAAACAGCTGCAATTTACCTTTAATGACAAGAGAGATAAAGGATCTTTGATTTGATTGGCTTGTTTCCTGAGGCTTCTGCTGCCAAACCATGCTCAATATGAATGATTCCCTCTATTAGAGAAAATCTTAGGAGAAATTATTGTATCGATGGAACTTCTGATTTCCACTCCCTTGCTCCTCAGCCCTTTTAATGTTTTAATGTTTCTTAACAGTCTCAGGAAGATGTGTATATATTGGGATGAGACAAATTTTTTTTAATAAATAGAAAAACTTGGTTGATATGAAGTTCCATGGCAAAGAATTAAACTTTATTCTTTGTGTCAAAAGACTGATTCAAGACTGACATATCTGCAATTTATTAAAAATCTTGTGCATTGCCTGCGGATGGTGCCATTTGGCATACTTTCACAGAGGTATACAGAATGCTTTTGTCAGTGCTTGAATATAGTATCGATTTAAGAGGTCAATCTTTATTGTATAATTCAGTGCCAAGTTAAAGGCAAAGTTAAAAGCCTTGTGAAGGGACTATGTATGTGCTAACATGTAGAAGAAAGAATTAAGAGCAGGTAGCTGGAGTGAATTACAACATGCTGCTTATCCTGGAGTAGGGAGACACCTTGGCTTTTCATTCTATATGGTGATTTTTGATCAATACTGACTCTTATTTTTTTTTCACTGTATACTATTCAGTTTTCTAGGGAAGTAAGTCTAACATGTTCATGCTTTCTGCCTAATTATTTTTAACACATTGTCCAATTTCAACCAAAATAGAGAAAAATRGAAACTAAACCCTCCTAAGTTTCTATAATTTAAAATTCAGCAACATGTGTTGTTTTCCAGCTGAGGCAGAAATTCATCTTGAGAAATAGAAGCAAATTATCTGTTAAGCCTGTATTTACTAATTTCTTGCATATAGATGTAATTTTTAAACATACCTAAACCTTCAATCAGTTGTGGCATATAGTGTCTCTTACTCAGCCAAACAAGGAGAAAGAAAAGGGTGAGAAGCATGAAGAGAATCAGAAATACTGTAAAGTGAGAAGTCACTGAGGAATCAGGTTATTGTGGTAGGTAGATGAAGCAAGTCTATGGAAGGCTAGGTTCATTATTTCTCTACACATTAAACTACTTGTTTCTGCTCTTCTAAGTAATTCTTTTCTAGAAGAGAAAATTGGATTGATGCTGACAGCATCTGTTATTGGCAAGGCTAATTCCTTAGGACCTTCTTAACCCCTTTCTACCCTACTATAACCCCRACTGGCTTTTTGAAGAGAATTTATTAAAATATGCGATGACTCTGAAAGAATGTCAGAGAACAAAAATGAATAGAGTTAGGGGAGACTGGAGGATGACAGGTGATGGAATTTCTTTCATATTCCATAATAGTTTATGGCCAAATTTTGTCAATTTTTAGTGTTAATACAAATGCTTGAAAGTTGACAAGTAATAGATACATTTCTTSAAACAATCTTTTGTGCATTATCTTTATCAATTAAATAGAGATAAAAATTTAAAAATACCATCAACACTGGGCACTAAAACCATATAGAGAGTTTAGGAATTATTTTAAAAAATCTATTGATATTCTTTGTCAAATTACCTTGAACAAGGTGTGGAAGGAAGTGGAAATATCAGCAGAATGGAATGGGATAAAATATTGGAAAAGAATGACACAAATAAGAAGTAGAATGTGTTCAAAGATAAATGAATGTATATCCTAATGTTATGCATGTTGCTTAGCAACAGGCAGTAAATGTGTGGATGAACAAGTACAAAAAGTAATTAAAGGGAAAAGGCATGTGCCTGGCATAGTATGGATAATAACCAGAAATACAAAAAAGATAAGAAAAGCAAAGATAGAGAAAAAACTCTATCATTAAAAAATGTTGAGAGAAATATTGAAACTTCTAAAATTCTTTGTAGACTGATTTTTTTTCCCTGTAAAATTAGCTAGAAAAAAATAGGCAGCATCTTCCTCTGTAATAATGTCTCACTCTAATATAGCTTACTCTCAGGAAAAATAAATTTTAAAATGTGAATTGASTATAAAAAATGTAAAACACTCTCGCAAAATAATAAATGAAAAATACAATAAAAGTTTATTTGGCAAGATAGAATTATCTCAGAATTTTAATTACTTCAGTTACTTAGAAAGTGTGCATTTGAAATAATACCATTCTTTTTTAGCAAGAATCCAATTTGACTTTCTGTGAATCACTTCTCCAAACTGTGTGTTCATGTTTTTTCTTCTAAAGCCTGGTTTTCTAATGCTTAGACAAAATATCATATAGTAATTGTTCAGTTAACTGTCTGCAAATATGGTTAAGTATTTTTTATAAAAATCTGTCAAATATTAGCTTTTTTCTTCTTTTTAAACATTAATTGGAGATAGAGTATTTTTTAATCAAACATAGAATAAGATATAGTTATGGAAACTTCATAAATACCTGGTAAGTATATAGTACTTCTCATCAGCACATCACAAAGCTCTGTGTATAAGAGAAAGTGTCATTCTTTTATTTCRTAGAAGTGAAATATGGTGATCTCATGGTAAAATATCTGTCATCTTTTGAGTGTTATTTAGATGAAAATAGTATTTTCTTTTGCTTTGTTTTTTCTATTCATTCTTATTTGCCATTTTTGGAAGTTGTAGGAATGTTATGCTATGAATGTTGAAACAAAGTTTCTCTGTATATAGGGATCATAAAAGGTCTTTAAGTTGGGAGCTAGCTTTCAGCTTTCCTGGATATTGTAAGAGAATGGCCAAATGTCAGCACTGATATAGATGAGACAGGATTGTAGATACTATTTTCTATAAAAACTTGGTGCAGTTGGAAAAGCTGAAGGTTTTCARATGTAGCAGCTTTTATTGAGGTCAGAAAGCCAAGCCTTTTTTTATCAATCTTGTGTATAAATTCAATCTTTATCTGAATTTGTGCCGGAATTTGTGCCAGTTGTGCATGGATATCTATCTATCTATCTATCTATCTATCTATCTATCTATCTATCTGTCTGTCTGTCTGTCTGTCTGTCTGTCTGTCTGTCTGTCTATCCAGTATATATCTATCTATCCAGTTGCTTAGGCTGAGGTACCAAACCTTAGCCTTCTCACACTCATGTTGCCTGGGAAAAATAGCAAGCAGAGAACTGTTCTACCACAATGACTGTCTAGTCTGGATTTGGCTTTTGATCTTGACTCTTCAGTCTTTCTTTAAACCTTGTACAAATATATATTCMAATTGTAGGCCTGTATGTAGCTAAATCAGTGACGCACGCTTCAATGAGATCCATTGATTTTAACAGTTGCTCTTCAGCACAACTGGTACTTCAGGATATGCACAAGAATCAATTGGTTAACAAATACTTCTCTGAACTGGGCATTAAGAAACACCGCCAAGTCTCTATTTTCACAAGTACTCAATAAAATATCCAAACTTTTGCCTTAGATTTAAGGTAAAAATTCTGTGAAGTACTAGTTCTGTAGATAGGAGGAATTTAGACATAAAGCATTTCCAAATCCTCACTTCCTATTTAATTTTACTTCCTTGGCAATACTTTTCTTCAATTGTAAAAATCTTTCCAAAAGTAACAAAATACCTGTTGTAGAAACCTTCTAAGGAAAGGGATTCCTTAAAAATATGTTCTTTCAAGCAAACATAGCCACGTGCTTTGCTTGGAGGGAATAATCAGTCTTGTAGTTGCAGCTAATAAAATTCCTGYGCAAAGACAGAATAAGTAGTACCGTGATGCTTCAGGTCCATTTTGGACCCATATGTCTAATTCTTCTGCTGTTGGATAGGAAAGTAGCCAGTGAAGTGTTGGGTTTTCAGTGGGATCCCAATTTTGAATTGCTCCCAGAGGGTGATTTTAGTATAATACTGTCTTGAAAACTCTACCATGTACACTGTGTACCAGGCTGGAAGAGACCTCAAGGATCATCTGGTCCAACCTTTACTGGCAAAAATACAGTCTAGGTAACATGTTCCAACACCCTGTCTATCTGGATTTTTTAAGTGTCCATCGCTGGGGAATCCACCACTTCCTTGGGAAGATGATTCCAAGGGCTGGTTTTTCTCATGTGAAAATGTCCTTTTGTGACCAATTGGAATCTCCTTAGTAGTAGCTTGTACCCATTATCCCTCATCTTTTGTTGTAACTATTTGTAAAAACGGAGTCTCCATCTTGTTTGCAGCCATCCTCTATTTCACTGGAGCATGGTAACAAGGTCTCCTCTAACCCTTCTTCTCTGAAGGCTGAACAAACCCAGTTCTCTCAGCCTTTCCTCATGTGGCCATCTGTTCCAGTAGCAGAAGGCAAGTATTATCATTTCTGGATCTGGGTCAAAACCAACCTTTAAATTCAAGGTCCCAYACCAATGAAGCATAAATGCCATTGACAGTTTCTGTCTCATGTAGCTTGGACACAAGGAATGACATTTAATTATAGTTTTAATAATGCTGTTTGGTTAACAAGTTTCTGAAGAGTCTGGTTTTCTTCTTTGGATCAAAACTGAACTTCTGGACCATTACAAAGTGCCATTAGGATTCCTTTACAAGTTACAGGGAAGACCACGCTTTTTGCAACTACCATTTAGAGACAATATGAACTATCAGATAGTAATCCAGGCTCTTCATGTTGTTATGTTCTCRAATGGAATTATACCAAAGCTGAGGGAAAGGAGAAATTAAATAAGTATGGGGTGTAATTCTCATTTGACAGATCCAAAACTGAATCACAGAAATGAGACACACAGAAGATAGCACACAAAATCTGTAGGTGAAACACAAACTGAACACAGAGTATGAATGTGGACAGATACAGAGACCCCACAGTCATTCTCTTTTCCTTGGACAGGTCTTTTTCCCCCTGTTTAACCAACCATTACAACACTTCTTTCTGAAGACATTCAGTATCATAGTTCTATTACTCAGTGTGCATGGGTCTATGTCCTTTAGCAAAAGAAAACAAATTCAGAACTAATGCATGGCTCCTGCCATCTTTTTGAAATAATTACATGGGGGTTTGTATTTTGCCTCAGGTTCTGTGTGTGCCTCACCTCCATTAACTCTGCTCAGAAAGCAAAGTGCAAACTGAAATTACTGCACCATAGCTGCTAAAATTAGGCAGTTTGCAGTTTTGTCATTCTAGACCCAGTACTAACCTGCAGTTAGTCTTGCTACGTGATTACCTAGGAACACTGAAGACCACCTGAAATAATTACCTGGGTTTTATGCTAATATTGAAGAAGAAGTAAAACTAAAGCAAACTGCCTTCTCCATCCATCTTCTTTTCTCTGCACCAATTAGTAATAAAACACTGTTCTCTCCAGAGAGTGCTGAATCTTAAAACATGCTTTAGCAGGATTATAGGTGATATGGTAATTATTTAAAGATGAATCAATTATGGACACTGAAGCTGTAGGCAACATGTTACTTTGACTCATATTTCAGAATTTGCCCAATTTTCATTAAAACAATTGGTCATATAATGCCCATGATATGAATAGATTTCAGAGTTTTTTAACAAGAATTAAAACTGTGATGACTTGATCTTTGAGCTCTGGAGGTCAAAAATGTAACCTTTTTGTAGAGCTCATTAAAATGAACATGATAGATATGTGCAACCATATAAGAAGTTCAGAAGACTGTCAGTAAAAAGACTTCCTTTAACTAGAAACCTCTACCTGCCCTATGTGTGTATTTTTTTATGATTACCTGACAATACTAATTATGTTACCCACATTTTTTCTTTCGGTAACAGGAGTTCTTTAGGAACTTGGAAAAATACGGAGCCCGAAGCAGTTTCTTTGACATGTACTGGGTATGGCTGAGGATCCTAAGTTTATTATATTAAATTTCTTGGCCACATAAACCCATTAACACCTTGCATTTATGCTTCTGATTTGTTTTTTTTCTGTAAAATAAGTACCATAATGATAAGGTTCCCCAGAAGCATTACAGTTGAATCCTTCAAGTGGTTAAAACTGTAGAACTTGTATGAAATATGCAGATCTGAAAACAACTTGAAATTCTGTGCTCCAGTTTTGAAAATTAAAAACACAATGTTTTCAAAGGTCAGAAGAAAGTGTTTTGAAACCATGTTCCTGGTATACTTTTCCTTTGACACTAGCAATATATAAAGGCTTACTGGATAATAGTTTAAATTGAGTAATATTTTATCATAGGGATTACAGAATTGTTAAGGTTGAAAGGGATCTCTGGAGATCTAATCCAACCCAGGAATCCAGGTGGGCTTTAAATGTCTCCAGAGAGACTCCACAGCCTCCTGGGCAGCCTCTTCCAATGCTCTGCTGCTCTCAGTGGAAGTTTTTCCTTGTCTTCAGGTGGAAATTTTTGTGTTTTAGTTTATGGCCATTGCTCCTTGTCCTGTTGCTGGGCACCACTGGAAAGAGTCTGGCACCATCCTCTTGGCACCGACCTCTGAGGTATTTCTATTTAAATTGAAGGWGGAGTCCCCTGACCAATTATAAATTTCTTTGAAGACACCCCAGTTCCTCCAAATACACAGTTGTTCAAAGTASTAGTATGAAGAGTAGGAAAAAACAGCAGAAATTCCATACTTGGTTGCACTTTTTAAGCTTCTTTGATCAAAATTGTGTTATTGTACACAACAATTTGAKATTTTTTTTGCTGTTGGAACAGATTCTGTTTTAATATGAGCATATAAAAGTYGTTACATGTGAAGAAACATGCATGGCTAATCCCATCACAATTATTAATTCCTATTGTATTTGTGGGACAGGATTTCATCCAAAGACATAAAATGGAGTCATGATTTGATCACTTGTGTTCTCAGTAACATCTCTTTAGGTAAGCTTGAGAAGGTATTTCCAGTTTATTATTCTTTAATTTAATTCCAATTTATTATTATTTTAATTTCTATGACAGTTTCTAGTGCTTCCGAGGTCAGCTGACAAGAGGTTCTTTCATGCTGGAAATCATGATTAGTGGAGGCAAAATGAGCAAATGAGTGTGTTCTTAACAGAATCTCTTAAGCTCTTAAGCTCTTTTTTTGACTTCATTTTGTACTTCCTTTTACCAGAAATGAAAATTATGTTCCATAAGTACTTCCTTTTGGTGCAAGTTCCACTTAGATATTTCATTATGTAAGTCTAGATTAATAAAAGAATCCTACATATTTCTACCATATAGTTGCAATTATTTGGTCTAATTTATGCAACTCTTTTGTATAAACTCAAGAGAGTCTTTTACTCTCTTCCTATTCTTCTATTTGTTTTCATTTACTTAGTCCCACGGATCTTGAGATTTAACAGGTTTTTTCCTTAAAATTTAATCCAAATTGTTCTTGTATCTTCTTAGTGAGTGGTCTGTCAAAAGCTCTGAATAGCTAAGGATATATGCCTACAAAAGTAGATTTTTCTATCCTCCTGTTCAAAGGCAAGGGATTCCTCACCACACCCACCCTACCACATTTATAAAAATATATCCACAAAACAGGCCCATTCAGCTACTGGTGCATTCTGTTTCTTCCTTGTTTGGACATTTCTCTAAGCACTTGGATTTGTCCAAGACAAGCAATGGATTTATGTACTATAATGCCTAGAATCGTCTGTGTAAGTGCATTTCCTAAAAATTTATCTCATGAATGGGTAAAAAGAGGAAGCATGCAGTTCCCCAGCATTCCTAAACTTGTTATTGAAAGTGTTGCTTTGCTAAAATTGTTGTTTACCATGAAATCAGTGAACTCATATTTCTGGTGAAGCACAGCTATCTAAATATAAAACGAGTGGTACATGGTTTATATAGATATGCTACAGTTTGATTTTCTTCCTGAAGAAGCTGTCAATATTAATATCCTCAGAATTTACATAACCATATACAGGAGTTCTGACTCTTAGCCCTGCATATGTAATCTTGATTATATTTTCTGTTATTGCAAATGTGTATGAGAAAGTAATAGCAAAGTGTTCGTTTTATGTGTACAGATGTAACTCTGAAAAGCTAAGATGAAATTCAGTTTTTGATACATTAATAACTTGAAATTATTTATGTTAACAAATCTTACAAAGATTTTAACATGTAATTCATTGCCAGTAGCTCACTGTTTTTCTTCTTCTTTAAACTGTTTTTTAATGTATTTTGTTACAGACATGAAATATAATATTCAGTGTGTAATTCTTACAGCATGCTGCTTTCCATGCCTTCCTCATATTTACATCAAAAGTTTTCCCTGACTTGGGAGTATCAGCCATTTGTGACTTAGGTTGGAGGTTTTTTTTACTTAGTTGAAAACGCAAGCAACCTGTTTCCCCTGGAAAACATATTTAGTGAAATTACAGTCTTGTTTGCCATATGGTGCATCATACAGATGGATGATTATTATGCAAATCTTTTGATTAGTGAGTTTCTCCCATTCTAGGAATCATTTGCTTTATGTGTGTTGGCTTTGTACACAATTAGTTCCATTCTTAGGATGATCTGGCACTGTGCCAAATCCTTGATACAGTTTTTTACRTCTTTGTACTTTTTTCTTGTATTTATGGTTTATTCTATTTGTTCATCACACAAAAGAAGTAACTTTTACTTTAGTGTACCATACGAGATGTAAAACAAGAAACATTATGCCATGCTAAATGAAATCAATAGCAAAATTTCCATCTTTCCATCATAGGYTCTGCCTCCATGGCTATAGGCATGTAAGACTGATGAGGAAAGCAAGCAAATAAAATATTTTGTTTCATATGCAAGCAGAATCTAATCTGATGATTCCTACTAGCTTTTCTCCAATAAGCAAGTCTTGTAGTTGAGCTCTGGGGAGTTTGATATATAATGCTAAGAGTTTGGGTTTTTTCATTTCTACTTGATTCACAGACTCTGGATAAGAATTGCATCTTTAGTTCCTCATCTATGAACATGGAATATGAAAATTGTATGTGAAATGAAAATCTTACTTTCTGTAGGTAGGTCTGTAGCTAGCCCTACTGTTAAATTTAGCTTCCTTTGTTACAAGGAGCTAAGGTCTGTGTGGGATGGAATGCATTCAGTATATGTTTAAGTAAGTCCCTTACTAATTTACTATATATTGCAATTTGTTACGGCTCATGGAAGAATCTGAGTTTTTATTTGGTCTCAAGCAGGCATAATGTTAATAAAAATTAAAAAGCTTTTCTGAATTATTTAGTTGATGTGCATGAACCAGAGCATCACATTTCTTATTTCTTCAGAGAGGTAAAAAGTAGCCCTTACTACAGCTGAGACCAAGGAGGTGTGGGTGATGTCATTTAGGCTCTCCCACTGTTCCAGGATTGCATTTTTGTACATTAAGCTAATCTTTTATCTTTGTCACAAAACTTCCTAACGAGTGAGTCTCCTAAACTGAAATTTAGGTTTTAAATGTTTCATTA
Organism: Malurus melanocephalus; assembly: GCF_030028575.1. NCBI lineage: Eukaryota > Metazoa > Chordata > Aves > Passeriformes > Maluridae > Malurus > Malurus melanocephalus. The sequence continues at coordinate 89,743 of NW_026623361.1, read as the reverse complement.
CTTGCTATATATTGATGTTGTGTTGTCTGAAATATCTCAGGCATAAACAGTATAAAATAATACTGTTGTAACTTAACAGGATAAAATGTAATGAAGTGATATTCCTTAACTATATAATTCAAGGTTATAGTGAAGGAGATGGTTTCCAAGAGTAAAACAGGATTTTATGATCAAAGCCTTTGCCTTTYATCCATTTATCTAAATCAGCTCATTAAAACATTTAATGAATATATAGATACCTATCCCATGGAAAGCAGTTCTTATTTCTTCAAAGCTTGCTGAAAATAAAGCAGTTTTATCTAAGGTAAAAACCAAAATTGACTAGTTGTAAAGGCAAACTGCATAATTTACTTCATCAGAGGCATTATTGGTTGGAGATTTTGGGGCCTAGATAGTTAGAGCAAACCATTTTAGTTTTAATTTCATTTATCTATTAATCATCTGTCTTTAACCAGTTGAATTCTAGATTTTTTAAGCCACTGCAAGGTAAAGGATAATTCTACTGTTGTCAGACAGGGAAATAATTGAAACACTGTATTTCTGCAGTTTGTAAAAATGGGTGTAGGTCATTATACCTATGTGAAATAATGCTCTTAATTCGGTTCTGAAAATTAGGTGTATAAATACCTGATAATCTAAATAATGGAAGTGTTCCAGAACTGGGTCCTATTTTGAGAGACAATAAAACCATCTTTGGACCTTCTTTTTCAGTCTGATTTTGTGGGTCAAGAATTTTATCCCTTAATGCTAAAGATCTATCACTTTTCTCTTTTGAACTTTTTGCTGTCTCAAAATGTGGTATTTGTTTTAATAAAGACCTTCTAAATATCCTATCCCAACAGGAAGCATAGAGGGCAAAAACTGATAAATAAATAAAACTAATCTTTTGCTAAAAGGTCCCATATCAAATCACTTATAATTCAGAGAATTTCTTCAGTAGAGAAGCATACAGGCTGGATGATTTTCTCTCTCAGCTGATGAGTGTCTCAGTTTCTTCTCCAAACCTTTTAGATACACAATTCCTTATCCCTCCTGGTTGCAAATCTCAGTTCTGCTGTCAGTTTCTCTTGAATCCTGCTGACAGTTCTATCAGTGAGTGTCGTGACCCTCAGTTCTGGTGTGACGTGTGTCCCACACTCACATATTATAACACTGCTCTGTACCTCCTGACAGGAATTACCTGTAATACTGTGTAGTGACTGTTCAGTGTGTTATGATGATTGCAAGGAATTCTATTAGCAGCTGAGACTTTTCCCAGCATTAAGATCCTCATAATAGTATCATTCATCAGAATCTGCTGATATGGAAAAAGGCAAGGCAATTAAAGGRACAAGGCAGTCAGGGAGGGAGGGAGGGCGAAGAGGAAAAAAATTCAAGAATGTTAATGGAGATTGGGCTACAAATGCCCCTTGGTGAGCAGAAACAAAGCAAGGTAGTATATTCTTCAAACTATGATGAAATTTTAAACAGATTGCTTTTTTTATTAGTTTGCATATTTGCTTTCTGGCCCATTCATCCATGAGAGATGTTTCTCAATCCAAGAGATTGTTTCTCTTTCTCTAAAATAATTAATATAAAAAATTATTATTTAAACAATGTTATCTGCACAGAAGTACTTAATTAGTATGGGAAGTATTGGAAAATATGGTAAACTTAGGACCTGTGAACAATCTACCAATCAGTAAGGTCACAGTAAAGGACTAACAGTATTTTTTTTTCATGTATCTTAGGTGTATATGAATTTAGTTTGTTACTGTCTTTCAGTTATCAATGCAAATGTGTATTGTGATGCCACTATTACTAAAAGTTTCAATAAGCTGAACTTTTCCCTCATTACAAACAAATTTATTGCTTCATTGGTTTGCATAATAAAAATGTGAGGATCTACAAATTAAAAGTATGACTCTATAACAAAAATGGTTGTGAGAAATGAAGGTAAATACCATTTACTACAAATGTATAATGTTTGTCTTACCCATCTGAATTCGTAGACAGCTATATACTTTCCAGCACTTACTTTAATATTTTGTTCTATTGGACTGATGATCTTTGAAAGTGTAATTTCTAAAACACTAAATGCACTATGTTCTGCACAAATGGATAAAGCTGGTCAGATGCAATGAAGAAAATTACTTTTGTCAAATGAAGGTAAGCAAACATTTTCCTTCAAACATTCCACTACTATTGTCTCATATTGACAAAATAAAAATTCAAATGTAATTGCTTCACAGAAATTGAGAATTAGTATCTTTATTAGCTCTAGTAAGAGTTGAATAAGTCAGATATAGTAGAGCTTTTAACATTTAGACCATTATTTCTCATTGTTTTTCACCATAGCTAAGTGTTCCMTGTACCATAGCTGCTCAGCACATTAAAAAAGGTTGCAATGGTGGCCTCCAAATATGCTAAAATATAGTATGTGCTACTTTCATTTTTAAAATTTGTTTATTTTTTTAAAACGCCCTTGATCTTGCTTCTATTCAAATTATGATCTTGCTTCTATTCAAATTATGATCTTGCTTCTATTCAAATTATGATCTTTACTTTAATGTTTTGGTTACATATATCAATGTGTGTATGTGTTTGTGTGTGCATATAAAACTGAATTAATTAAAGAAACAAAATTTAGAGAACTTGTATGCCTGAAATCTGCTCTCATTTGTCCAGCTGCCTCATGAAAGATATTACCTTTTCCCATAAAGTTTTCAGGATTTGAACTATCTCATTTGAGACAATATTACATTGATTTTATCATAACTGATCTCCTGCAGCTAAGAAGTTCTTGGTCTTACAGCAACTGGAATTCCAAATAAAAGAACTATCTACTCATTTGGAAATGCATGGGGAACATGAAATTCCCTTCATAATGTGTCTAACTTTCCAGGGAGAATTAAGCAGCCTAGCCATTCTGTATTTACATATATTGCCTTTTAAGCAGCCTATTGACAATGAAGAAAAAAAATCAGACTGCACAAAAGCTGCATTAAGTTTCTATAAATATCTTCCCTTTTGTCATTGAAAACAATGATGAGCAGTTACTTCTGTGTTCACAAGAAACTTGCCTATGAAATTCAGAAAGTTAGTTTTCTTGCATTTTTAATGCTAAGATTAGGTTAATTCAGGCTATTGAGTTATGGATTACCTTAGTGTTGAGTGTCATAAATTTCTTAGGAGCTTTTATGTCCTCGGGCTATGATCTGAGTACCTTACAGCCCCTCCTGATGCGTATAATGAGAGGGTTTTGGGGCGTGAGTTGTTGCATTCCCTTTTGTAAACAAGAAGGTTGGAACAGAGAATAGATGAAATGGCTTGGCTGGCGTCACACATGGACCAAATAGAAGCACCAGTAACTTAACACATACCTCCAGTTCTAGACTAGGCCATCTGTTTGCCAGCCATATTTCTTCTCTATGATTCTACCTATGATTGGTTATTAAATTAATTTATCAGTTTTTTAAGTGGAGTGACACATTCCACTGTTTATGCAATGCCTTTCCAATTCCATGGTTTCCTTTGAGAAGCAGAAATATAACTTATTTACAGAGTAACTACAAGCCTTCATGGGAAAGAATATAGTATTTTTACCTAAATAGTAAAATAGACATTAGTTACTACTCTGCTTTCATTTGGTTTTCTCTTTTGCTTATAGGGCTGTTGACAATTGTTTGCAGTATTTCAGCATAAAATAAACAGTTGCATCTGATCAAAGAGACCTTTTGTCATTTAGAAAACCAAAYTCTAAAAAAGAAAGATAATTATAAATAAATTTACATATAAAGTAATGATGCAGTGTAGTTTACTGACTTTTCTAAAACACTGATTATTAGTGATGTCCCACCCTTAAAGGGACAGGAGCACCAAAGATTCATAGATCCTCATGGTTAAAAGGAATGACAAAAGTCTGATGGTCCACAAAAATCTCACTAAGTTTCCTTAGTAAATTACAATCTTGGCATAGAATTTTAGTCCCTGACCTCATGTATTAGCACATAGCAGTGGGTTTTGGATAAAGGGGTAAGGGAAGGGGGTGAGGCGGGGGA